>NC_083368.1:14100000-14408409 GCF_030254825.1 Meriones unguiculatus | reverse complement strand
TCATGACAGAATTTCTGGGTCTGGTTTTACCAAACAAAATCAAGCCTGCTCTCTCCAGCTCTGAGGCATTAGTGGATGATGAAAGGACGAGGCAGAAAGACAGTTCTACCATTAAAAACATCACCAAGTGTCACGACCTCAGAGGTCCCCTTCCTTCTAGCATCAATTTTAGCTCCTTGTTACAAGGGTTTGGGAGGCCGTTTGCCTTTGCATTGACAACAGCCTTTGGTGGGAGCTGGGAAAAGAGCCTGTGGTCTGGACGCCCTCCACTGCTGCCCCCAGCTTTCCCTTCTGCTCCTGGGGAACTAGGTACATCCAACCTTTTACCACATTTGGGAAATGGTCCTTCTTGGCACACTGTTGCTGTGGGAAAAGGCACGGATGTGGGTCAGGGTTGATGAGGCACGCTTTGGGTCTACTCATTTAATGAGCATTTATTATGTGCTGCTGATCTACTTGCTTAATGGGCACTTACTTTGCAACCTGATATGGCCATGCTATGAGTGAATCTTCTCATTCCCAGAATCTGACAGGAGCTCATGCCCATTTTGAGGTGGATTGTTCCATAAAATTGTGAACTCTTCAGTTTTGAATCATTCTCGGGCACAGTGACATTTGGATTTTTGATTTAATTGCAGAACCCTTTCCGAAAATGAAAACAGCTGAGACAGGTATGGGAAGGAGGTGACAGCCCTTCTCTAGTGTCTTCAGGGTGCCTCCTCAGAGCCCAGAGCAGGTGGAACGCAGCCCTCACTCCACAGTGTAATGTGGGCAGGAGAAGGTGGCACTCAGAAACACTGACCACATGGTGAAAACCCTGTAGTTGGTGAACTGCAGATGCACATCCCCACTTAATTTTGTTTTAAATCAACTAGTTCTGAGCGAGATGTACTAAAAATAATATGTTCAGTGATGAATACAAACATTGATGTTACCTGGAAATTGCAGAGCAGACAAAGGCTCCAGAGATGGGTGGAAGAGGAAAGCCCTATCGCTGTCTGGCATGTAGCTTGCGGCAGAGTACTTGCTTAGCATGTGCAAGGCCCTGGGTTCTGACACACAGGAAGCACCTATGTGGTGTGAGCTGAAGTAGGTGTGTGCTTGCCTCTGTGTAGCTGGGGCACGGCTGTGACTGTTGGTCTCCTTGGCTCCTGGACAGCTAAGTGATTTCTCCTCCTTATTGAACTAGTCCTAGGTGCAATTGGGGTTTATAACAGCTTTTCACAGTCAGGCAGTTATGTAATGAGATGCTTTTGAAACAAAGAAGATGGGGAGACAGAATGATGGAGTTTCTCCCAGCTTCTGAATGTAAGCAACCACTGATAGATAATGCATGCTTTGGGGGTGTGCAGCAGGTCATTTTCTGTCTCATTTTACGTGTGAACAAGTCAGCATTTGGGAGCAGGGGAGGGTTCCAGGTCACCACCTGCACAGAGCAGCAGGGGGCCCAGGACTGAGATGCTTGGATGCTCCATTTCCTCACAGGTTAAACTGAATCACACCCAGGCGGGTCATGAGTGATTGGACTATAGATTTCTTTTGCGGGGCTGATAAGAGCCATCAACCTGTGGCATGGCTATAACCCCAGAACTCTGCAGCCCTCTCCTTCCTGCACAGAGATTCTAGGTTACATACCACTTCAGTCTCCATGTTGTCTAGCATCATGACGTCATAGCCTTAAGGCTCATGAGAAGAAACACATCAGAAGACCACACTGTGCTCAGGTATAACCAAGCACTTATTACCTCTATGTGCTGTGCTAAGCCCAGGTACACAGGCAATTACCAAACAACCGTTACCTCTTAATGCTGTGGTAGGTCCGTTGACCACACTGCACACAAGTGGTAACGGAGCAGCCATCAGCTCTGGGTGCCGCACTAGGTCCAGTGCCAGCACACGCTTAGGAAGGGCAGCAGTGTGGTCTAGAAGACTGATCAAGAGGAGATGAGTAGGATACCTCTGAAGTAGAGGATAATAGATGTATGTGCCATGTTGGATGATGCATAGTTGGGAATGTCTAGCTAAGAAGAGCTAAGGCGAGCCAGGCAGAAATCCTTAATTCCTGCTTGAGGGCTGGGTGAATCCTCAACAGGAGGAGATATAGGCCTTTATAGTTTTCATTGTCTGGATGATCTAAAATGCAAAACTAAAACCCTATGGATTGATATCCCAAGTCCCAGCCTTACCTAGGAGACAGGACAGGCTGACTGGGATTGACAAAAAGGCTCCTGAAGAAGCAGTGACAGGTATCTGGGGTACTCATCTGTGTCCTCCCCCAGCAAAGAAAGTTTGCTTTAACACAGTGTATTAAAGATTCCAGGATTTCACCATGGTGCCTCTGTACTTCCTCTGGCACACATCTATGAGCCTCTGAATGATCCAGAACCCTCGTGTTATTTATCTAATTTCCATCCCAAAGGTAGATCTGCCTGGCTGACCTGTGTGCTGAGTGAGTCTATTAGATGGGAGGCACCGTCTTCCCTATCTACGCCTTCTGGCGAATGACCCACAGCAGAGAGCCTCAGGTCTTGTTCATATACTCAGCCAGTGAAGCACAGTTCAGTCAACATTCAGAGCTTAGGGAAAACCTGATTAGGCCTCCAGATGGCCACCTCCTCTAGGTTGGTTTTCCTGATGTGGTTGTACCTGGGCCACCTTTCCTGTCCCAGAATTCTGTCCACACTTGTGCACAAACCATTTCTTTACTTCAGAAAAGTGTCTCACCTGGGACACCAGCCAGGCATCATTCTGTCTTGCTGTGACTCCTGTCCACAAGGGAGCTGATATCTTCTCATTCAACAACTGTGAATGAACAAAGAAATGAGCTGAAGCTAAAAAAAAGAGCTGAGCAGTGGACACTGTCTATCACCAAAGGCCTTTGTTGTCAGTCTGAAGTCAGTCTTCCAACTTTTTTCCATGCAGCAAAATGACTTTCCAGACAGGCGGGATCCACATGGACACTTCATTTATTCAAAGAAAAGCAGATGTGAATTTTGAGGCTGATTTTTTTTTAATTCTTAGGGATAAGAAATGTTAATGAGCAAGAAAGAATATGGATCCAGGGCCAGGGAATGAAGAATTCTGGGATATTTCCCCCATGGCCCTCTGCTGAGTCTGGGTAGAAGAAGGTTGTTGGATTTAAAAATAAGTGTTTTCTTTATATTTATTTATTTATTTATTTGTGTGTGTGTGTTTGTGTATGTGTGTGTGTGTTGGGGGTAGGCTGAACATGCCTTAATGCATGTGTGACTGTCAAATAACAATTTGTGGGAGTTAGTGTTTTCCTTCTACAATGTGAGTCCTGGGAATTGAACTCAGGTGGTCAGCTTGGTGGCAGACATCTCTATCCACTGAGCCGTCAGCCACTGTTTTCTATTTTTAAAGATGTGTTATTTAATTTTATATGTATGAATGTTTTGCCTACATGTATATATGTGCAGCCACCTGCATTGGAGCCCCTGGAAATGGAGTTACAGGTGCTTGTGAGCGGCAGTGGATTGTGGGAAGTGAACTCAAATTCTCTTGCAAGAGCAACATGTGCTGTAAAGCTCTGACCCACCTCTCTGAAGCCCATCCCTCAATGAACTTTGTGATGGGGGGGAGGCAGATTCAAGAAGGATTTCAGATTGAGACTGACAGATTCCAGCAAGGAAAAAAAAATATTGCAAATAAATGAAGGAGTTGGTGATAACGAAGTCTGATTTCAGACTCCAGCTGTGGTACAGGTCATCATTGTGGTATGGTGCTGTATAGAAAAGAGGAGGGGAGATGTGGCTGAGATGGGTCAAATTATAACTTCCGGAGAGGAAGCTTAGGAGGCGAATGTTCACTTCCTGTAGAATGAATTCTGCTCTGACTGAAAGACTAGCTTTCCTCCTGGTGCTGGAGCAGTCAGTCTGCAGCCGTTGGCTGTCATGCTCACTCGAGTTTGTAGCTGAAAGCCTGAGGCAAGGTACAGACAGCTTAGTTGTGGTGTGCTGCATATAGGAAATGTATATGCATTGTCGGAGCCTGCCCTGCTTAGCTCTGGGTGTTGCTACTGTGATCCTACAGCAGTGAAAGCAAGACAACAACAGTGTTGCATGCTTAGGAAAGTCTCCCTGGAGGGCTAGGATTTAAATTCTGAAGAATTAGAGATATTGTAGTGAGTAGACATAAGACTAGCACATTTTTATTTGTGTGTTTTTATTTTTATTTACATGTGTGCATGCATGTGTGTGTGTGTGTGTGTTTGCACATCCATGTGCATATGGGTGCACATGCAGGTGGAGGCCGGAGGAAAAATTCAGGATTATTCCTCAGGAACCACGTTCCCCCTTTTAAAGGCAGAATCTCTTGCTTACTTGGAGCTCCCTGAAAGGCTAGACTGATAGGCCAGTGAGCCCTAGGGATGCTCTTGACCCAGCTTCCCCAGCCCCAGAAGGAGTCTATAAGCATGTGTTACACCAGTTCTTGGGCTCGAACTCAGGTCTTCATGCTTCCAAGCCAAGCACTTTCCCAGGCAAGCGCCCTTCAACCCCAGAGCTTTGTTTTAGTTTATTTTTTATTTAGTAATCCTCTACAGAAAATCTCCAGCTTATGTAGTTGTGTTGTCCTTACTTGAATGGATAAATAATCCTTCAAGGAAGAAATGGTGATTGAGCTGAAAAACAGTGAGGAGAAGAAAGTCTATAGTTTGCAGAGAGGCCATCTGTGTAGTTGTAAATTTCCTGGGTAAGTTGCAGGAAAAGATCTCAACAAACAAACACTATGGAAGGACACAGCATAAAACCTACGTGTGTTTTGTGCTCAGAGCTTCATTTCATGAAGGATGTATACCTTTTAATTTTGTGGTAGTCCAGTGTCTTACATTTTAGGAAAGTTACAGAGAATTTAGATGAACAGATAAAATGTTTTTCCAAGGATTTTGTATACCATTCACGCTTTGAGAGAACCCTTGCTTCTGGCCTAGTCACTTCTTGGACAATACTTAAAACATGTGCAAAGATCAGACAGCACACTTATACACATTGAGGGATGTGTGTAGGCGTTTAGTGTTGGTTTTCAATAATGATCGATTCATTTTTTGTTTCTTTTTTACTAACTGCTTATGTGAGTTGGAATGCCAGTGGGCTCCTTTCATTTTCCTGTTAAGAACTCTAATCAATTCAAAGATAATGGGCTTGATCTTGGGACAAGAACCTAGGAAGCCACAAATCAATGTGTCCCTATCAGCCACACTGTGTCTGGTGCTCCCCAAGCCGCCATGACTTAGCGCAAAGGCTACATCATTGACACTTTTAGGTGACAGCTTATATCCAGGAAAACATTTCTTGAGGTGTTAAGTCCCTTTGCTGCCATTACCCAAGTTGAAGACAAGGCAGTCTGCTTCCTGCTGTGGCAGAACCAGGGATGGCACACAGAGGGACACCTTCTGCCAGGTGAGGCCAGAGCTGGATCTGCTCTTTGTTTCTCCAGAAGCATCCTATTTCTTCTCAGGCTCAGTAGGTAGAGTGGTAGAGTGCATTAACCACCCAAAGTCATTGTCCCCAGCCATACCCATGAGTGTTTATACTTAGGGTCGGACTAGCTAGCTAGTTGAAGAGCAGTGTCATAGAGCTTGCGTGGCAATAAAAGTGCCTAGTATGGGAGATGTGCGCGTTGTGTGGCAGGGACCTCCAGCCTCCTCCCTCTGTTTGGGTTATTTGCCAGTGTGAAGACCTACACTGATTCTCAGCTGGTCCCAAGGCCAGAAGCTACAGGGGGAGACTGCCATCGCAGGGCTATGATCAGTCCTGATTTTATAAAGCTGGAGCTTTACTTGGTGATTATCTGTTTCACATAAAACACGTATACTGTATTGGCATAAAAATTTAAATGGAATTATCTTCTCCCCTCAAACTGTTTTACTCTGGTAACAGTTTTATTTATAAAGACAAGATTAAAAGCCCTTTACTGGTTCTCCCTGCCCCCCCTCTTCTCTTCCTCTCTGTCTCTCTCTTCGCTCTCTCAGCATAATGTTAACTTCTAGAGTAGAGTAGTGTACTACTTAGGATTCAGTTGAGGCCTGGTACCACATCAATATATGTTAACACAAGGCCAATGGGAGCTGCGAACTCCTGTTTACAGAATGTTAGAGGCCACATTAAAGATTTTAAAAATCCCTGGAAGGCTGTAAAAATAGCCCATGGTTGAACACTGGATTGTCGGTCACAGTATCACCAATAAACCAAAAATAAAAAGAAACAGATGATTAACTTCATGATGTTTTTGTGAAAGATTCCTGGACTGGATTGGAACGAACCTCCTGACTCCTGAAGTGCTTGGGAGATACCATAGCGGATATTGGATGTCTACTTTTAGAAGTGTCACGGCCTGGTTTGTAAGTGCATCTGCCACCAAGCACGAGGACCTCAGCTCAACTCCCAGATCCCATGTGTGGAATGAAAAACTCCTGCAAATTGTCTCCTGACCATCGCACACATCCATGGCATGGATACTCTCCCATATGCACAAATGCACAAAATGAATAAGTAAAAGTAAAAACAACTTAAAAAGGACAAGAGATGACACATACAAGAGCTGTTCCTAAGGCAGTAAACATGATGGCCCTTGTCCTCAAGATGTTTGAAACTGAAAACACATTCACATTAGCCAGATAGGCCCACTTGAGGTACTTGAACTTATCATAGTTATGGTGTAAACACACACACACACACACACACACACACACACACACACGCACGCACGCACACACACACGCACACACATTGGGTAGTAATAGAACATGGGTGCTCATAACAAGGCTTCAAATACTGTGTATAGCAACCAGCCCAGATCTTGCAAGTAGAGGTTCCTTAAGAGCGGCTGCACACCATGGGGGTGGAGATGGGGCCATGCACACACTTGAGATCTGTGGCTGCTGGCAGAAACCAGCATTCTTGCAGAGAGGAAAGGTCTCTTTAGCCCTGCTCAAGGAAAATAAATGCAGTCATGGAGAGCATGCAGAGGCAGACACACTGCCGTCCCTGCATGCCTTCGGCCCTGTGCGGAGCAGTGTAAGCACACAGAGCTGTGCATGTTGCTCATGAAGCTGCAAGGATGCAGCCTCCTTGCCAGACTGGCTTCTCAAAGATGGCGCTAATGTGAGGCCCTTTGGAGTTTACGTAGAGTTCTTTCAGTTAGCACTGTTGCCCTAAAACCATAACTCTGCCGTCTCTGTTGAAAAGGAGAGGAAGGAGAGGCTTGCCCAGGCTGCAGAGGCTGAGGGCAGCATGCAGGGTGCACACAGAGCCACCTAACCGGCATTTGTCTGTGCATGGACTTTGCTCTGAATGTGCTCTTGAGTGACTACATCAGCTGTACATAGATTGTGTGTCCCCTTCCATCACTGGCCACCTCCTAAGGTGCATTTGTTGCTGTTGTTCCATGGGGTAGCCCTCTCTCCTGCCTGCAGGTAAGTGTTTCCCCTAGATGGGGAACTCTAGAAATGGCAATGTGCTTGCCTCTGAGCACCCTGGGTTTGCTGCTCTCCTGGGAATCAAGGCCAGCTCATTTCTCTTTCTCTGCCAACTTCAGGGTCCTGGAAGGAGCGCCATGTTCACCAGCTTTAGCTCTGTGGGATTTTGGAATAGGTCTGTGCCTCTATTTCATCATATCTTTAAGTTTGCACTTACTTTGAAAATCTGAATCGGTCCAAGTTTGAAATTGGTAAACCCACTGATATCCTAGCAAGGTCTGCTGGGATTAGTGTGGATGCAGGCAGGTGAAGTGTACCAGTGAGCTAATACAGGTGTCCGCCAGAAAAATGCAAAGGTACTCAGAACACCTGTACATACAGAGACACACCACACCACACACAGCTTTTCTGTTTATAGTTAGGAAGAGTGGAGGCCAAAGGAGTGGCTGGGGTATGGTGGGACATTTCCTCAGTCGGGACAGAATCATGAACAGAGGATAGAGAGGGTAAAGTCCCGGGAAGACAGTAAACTTGCCTGTCCTGTCCCGAGACTTTCCGAAATCAGCTTGTTGCAAGAATCTGTATTGAGTTCCTCTGTACACTGAGGTGTCATGAGGGGCTGCCTGCCGCTGGACACTCCACTCTTGTCCACTTTGTTCCTGGTGATGTGGTGATCCCCGTCAGCTCCGGGCGCTCCAAGCTGCTCTCTCAGGCTTGGCGCCTTCATCAGTTTCCCCTTAGTGGTGGCAGTATGCACCTATCTTTAGTTTTTCACTTCTCACTGACCAGGCGGAACCAGGCTCCACCTCTGTGCTGCTCTCTCACTAAAGGCACCCCAGGATATGACACGCCCCACAGTTCTGCTCCTCCAGGACCTCCTTACTCTATTTATCAGGACCATGCTTCGGTCATAGCTGCAGGCTGCTTCCCCAGTGCCAGTTTCATGTGTGTTTCCTGGTCTGATAGGGTTCTCACTGAAGCAGCAGTGGCCTTTGTGAATGTTGTGGGTTTTCATGTGGCATGGAAGCCATGACCCTTGCTGGCACAATATGGAGGAGCTCCAGAGCTCACTCAGCCCTGACAACAGAGAGGTCATTGGTCCTTAGATACTTCTGGATTTGGAACTGTTACTTCCCTTTCCAAGGACATTAAGGGGAATCAAAGGTTGTCATCAGGGTCTGAGCGAGCTAATTCAGGGCTGGGCTAGTTCTCTCTATGCTTCCCTGCACTGGACTCCCCATTATAACATGGCCATTCGATCATGGTCATCTAAAGAGACTTGGAACTCAGAGTGTAAGCAAAACTTTTATTAGAGTTTTCAGACAGCTCAGGGGGAGGAGGATCCTGGCACTGGCTCTCTTTCCCTTCCCTTTCCTTTTCCTTTTCCCTTTCCCACTTCCCTTTCTCCCTCCTCTTTCCCGTTTCCATCTCTCATACATGTACATGTGTGCGAAGGTGGTTGTGTACATTTCTGAGCTTGCATGTGGAAGACAGAGATCAACCTTGGGTGTCATTCCTCAGGTGCCATCATCCTCTTTCCTTGAGACAGCATCCCTCATTGGTCCAAGACTTGCCAATTAGACTAGGCTGGCTGGCCTGAGAGCCCTAGTGAACTAACCGCCTGTCCCTGCCTCCTCAGTACTGATTGGCACCAGGCCTGCCTTTTTTTTATGATGGGTCTAGGAATCAAACCCCGGGTCTTTGTGCTTGTATTCTAAGCACTTTACTGATGGAACTATCACCCTGGTCCCTCTGAGCACTTGTTACAACAAAAACTCTGTTCCTCAGAATATCCTTGTTGGCCTCAATCGTCTCGAGCTTCTGATGTCCACATTGCCTACAGAATCTGGACTTACTCCATGTTTTTCTCTGAGAGACTGGGCTAATTGGAGGTCTTCTTCCTAGTCTCTGTGCCTCTGTGCTCTGCCCATGACCCTAGCTCGAGTCCCATTTCCTGGATGCAAATCCTGGGTCTGAAGAAACCGAACTGTTTCTTGATCGGGTGTTTTCTATGAGCTGAAGTTCAGGAAGTAAATTATTCAGTCCTGTTTGCTTTTTTTCTCAGTAGACCCTAAAGATTTGGTGGTGTTCTCCTGACCACTGAAACCCACGGCAAGGCCGTGTTCAGTAAACATTGTCCATAGTCAGAGGGAAGACAGTTATCTTTTTGTCCCATGCTCCAAGAGGTGTTGGCCAAGGGCATGTGCTTAGCAGTCTCAAATAACAGGTATAAATCCTGCCTCTGTTACTTGACTGTCTTACCTGTTTGGCGGTTTTATCTTTTCCAACTGCCAAGTCACAAGCATGCATCATTTTAATTGAACCTCAAGCCTGACACTTTTATTGAAAATAATGGATTTCAAGTTATTTTTCATAGCTAAAGACTATGTGAAGCTGAGCCTTCCCAACCAAAACTTGTCTGCAGCAGGCATGACCTTACTCCCATGCCTCGAGGAAAAAAAAAAGCTCCGCTTGAGGTTGGGCAAAAATTGTTCAAATTAACTCTCCAAAGACCTGTACTAGGATGATTCAGGAGTGAACCAGACTGAATTCCGTGCATATGTGTGATGATCTTGTGCCTGAGGCCTGTGATCCCAAGCCTTGCACCCTTATCCCTGGTGATGACAACGCAGCGGGTGGTGCAGTTTGCAGCTACGTCATCTTAGAGGATAAAGGTCAGAGTTAAAGTCTATACTTTTCTCTTTTTTCTTTAACGTTTTTAAAATTTAATGTACATTGATATTCTGCTTGATTGTATGTGTGAGGGTGTCAGACCCCCTAGAACTGGAGTCACAGACCGTTGTGAGCTGCCATATGGGTGCTGGGATTTAAACTCTGGTCCTTTGGAGTAACAACCAATGCCCTTAACTGCTGAGCCATCTCTCCGGCCCTGTACTTTTCAATAGCAAAGTTGCAGATGCATCTGTGATGAGACAGAGCCTGTCACCTCAGAGCATAGCATGAAACACCTGAGAACTCAGCCAACACCAGTGGACTGACTGCTTTCTCTGGCTGTCAGGAGTGACTCCATCCAGATCCCAAAAGGCTCATATTTTCACAGTGTTTATGTTTATCAAGAACATGAACTCTGGGCCTGGAAGGGTAGCTTGGTTATGGAGTAGCTGCATAGTATACTGCCTGGTTTCATGTCAATTGAGGAAGGAGCCTCAGCTGAGGAAATGCCTCCATGAGAGCCAAATGGAAGGCCTTTTCTCAATTAGTGACCAGCCCATTGTGGGTGGTGTCATCCTGGGTTGGTGATTCTGGGTTTTCTAAGAAAGACTGAACAAGCCAGGGAAACAAGCCAGTAAGCAGCACCCTTCATGCCCTCTGCATCGGCTTCTGCTTCCAGGTTCCAGCCCTGCTTGAGTTTCTGTCCTAATTTCCTCCAATGAGGGACTATGATCTGGAAGTGTAAGCTGAATAAACCCTTTCCTCCCCAACTTGCTTTGTGGTCATGGTGTTTCGTCCCAGCAATAGAAACCCTAAGACACAGCACTTGCACAAAGCCCTGGATTTACTCTCTAACAGTGAATAAAAGCAGGCATAGAGGTGAATACCCATGATCCCATCACTGGGGGGATGGAGGCAGGAGGATCAGAGGCTCAAGGTCATCATCTACATCTGCATGGCAGGTTCTTAGCCAGCCTGGGATATGTGAAACCTTCATAGGGGGGTGTTTTGTTTTTGTTTGTTGAAGAATGTGAATTGTGGTTTGGTTTATTCTGTGAGGCTTCAGCAGAATTCCTGGCAGCAGGGGATTTTTGGAGGAGAGAGAAAATACTTTTCCAATAGTTCTAGAAATGGTGGCATCCAAAGCTGAGAGCCTTCATCTTGTGGTGCCCACCCTTGGCTAGAAGGGAATAAAGGCAGGAAACCATGAGAAGGACAGGGGCATCCCTATATCAGGACCTTTGTAAGATAAGCAGTTCACCCCTATAATGAGAATGTTTATCATCTCTTAAGGGGCTTGCCTCCTAACTACAGTACTAGGGCATCAGGTCTCTAGCATTTGATGTCTGGGGAGCATAGCCAACTCATAGCATTGGCATGCAGGCCTATTGGTTCTTCAGACTATAATACAGAAGCAGCTAGAACTGGCTGCTATATTCATCACGTAATTTGAGTGGCTGATATGCAGAAATTATATCATTTTCTCACCATGATTTTTGTTATTTGGGGTAGGTGGTTTAGTAGTAACTCATACCTTTGCCCAAGGCATGTAAATAATGAGATGCTGTGAGGAAAAGAAGGTCCTGAGCCTCTGTAACCTGCAGACAGTGTTCAGTGTATCCCAGGAAGACAGGCATCATTAAAAAGGCAAACATGAGTATACCAGGCATCCTATTGTCAAGTAATTCACAGCATCCTGGGGTGAGGGCATTAGCATCTACTTTTCTGTGTTGGTGCCAATATTTTGCTTGGTTCCTGGATTCCTCGGGTAGTTGTAAGTATCTGTACACAGATGTATGCCTCTGGAAAAGAAAATTTGTCTAGGCTTCTAGACACTGTTGAGAATTACAAGTAAATATAATTAGAAGCTGGGCACAATGGCACAAACCTGTAATCCCTGCCCTCAGGAGCTAGTGACAGGAGGATTGTTCACTGAATGTTCAGAGTTAGTCTGGTCTCTATAGTGAATTCTAGGCTAGCCAGGACTACATAGCAAGACCTGCATTAACAAAAGCAGTGATAGCAATATCAAAGAGTAAATGCATGGGGTAAATGCATCAGTCATTATTAGAATGAGACTAGAAGCCAGTTTAAAGTGCTCCTGATATATCCCAATGTTAGGCATATCCCAATTTGCATAGGACATTCTTAGATTTTGATAATTGTCCTGACTCAGAGTTTAGCAGTAATCCTCTTTATTCTCAGGATCCTTTGGGGGATATGCAGCCATATGGCCAACCACTGTATTAATGACGAATTAGTAATGTGATAGAAATGGAAAATAAGATAAATCTTTTATGCTATGGTCATCTGAAATCTGTTCTGATTTCTATCTACTTCTTATTTTTTAAAGGAGTGATTGTTACTTCAATTTTTTAGAAGAAAGTTGAGAGACTAGCAAAGCTTTTTTATTTTTATTTTTTCCAAAGTGGAACTGGAACTAAGAATTCATGAAATCTGTTGTCTGTTCTGACACCCACCCGCCCTTCCTCTGCTGGGACCTCAGTTCGTTGCTATCCCATTTCTGCTGGCTGTGGCATGGTTTTGGCTGGCTTGGAGGAAGATGTTCTAAGCCTGCTGATAATTTGCTGAAGGAATCTCATTAGCCCCGGCTGTCGCATCTGTTTTGACATAAGTGGGGATCCATTCCTGGCACATTAGTGCTTGGAGGGTGGGAAGCCTGCTAGGGCCGACATCAAGGGATCTTCTCTCAGAGGCAGCCTTCCCCGGGCTTGAGTTCAAGCTCATTGGTCTCAAAACCATGCCAGTGGCCAATGACTAAAGAAGAGGGAATAGCGTTCTGCACAGCTCCATGTTCATTTCCTGGATGCCACAGTGGTCAGCACCAAAGAGCAGTGTGAGGGCGGAGCTTGCTTCCTTGGTGAGACTTACTAGGGAATGGCTCATCAGAGGGAGAGATGGCAGAGGATAAGTGGAAAGACTGTGAGCAGAAAATCTGATGGGAGATGGGATCCTTTACGTGGGTCAGAAAGGCTCCACAATATGGCCACCTGAAGAAGGCCTAAACAATTGTCAACTGAGGTACTAGTGAAGCTGGGGGAATCTTACACAGCCAACCACTAGACAAAACGCCTCAGGAAATTAATAAATACTGGGCAAGGAAGAATCAGTCTTCCCCAGGGATGAGCCCCTAACTGGCTACCAAACACCAAATAGTCAATGGAATGCCCATGCACGTGTGTGTATGCATGTATGCATGTAGTAATTTAAAAATAAAGAAAATGAGAATCATAAGGCTGTGAGGCTCCTTCTTGTCACACAGTGGCAGACTGCAGGAGGAGGCGTCAACTCTCCTGGGCGCCGGAGGCCTAGGAGGGATTCCTGCCCAGTGGATGGGACATCCACCACCTCACTTTGTTCTTTTCCAAGTATGGACAGTTAAGTGGAAATGGGGAGAAATGGAAGCAGTTACTTTGGGAAGGACATGGGTCTGAAAATACCCTCTGCTGATCTTCTCAGCACAGTGTGAAACAGTAGGGGAAGCCCTGGGAATCCTATTGATTTTGGATCAGTATCAAGGAGGCATGAAATATTAAAGCAGAAAAGAGGCTCAGTATACTCTGAAGTGAGGGAAAGCAAGGCACACAGAAGTAAAAAGTTTGCCTACCTCCCGTCCCTGGAGAGCAGGAGAGATTGTGGGGTCACAGTTCTGTCATGTTGTAGCCCTTGTTCTTCCAGGATGTGCTGTGAGACCTGGAAGAAATCAATCCTTCCTTTGGAATCTATCGCTTTCAGAAATGGAAGCTGTGTCTTCAAGCCTGCGGTGGGCTGGGTGGCTCTGACTCATGCCACCTTTAGCCTTAATGACACCTCGTTTTCTATGAGTAGCTTTTACCATGCCTTCTCTTAAGAGCATGAAAACATGCTGGTGTCACGTATGACATGGCAATGTGGAACCAAGGTATCCTGGACATACCTTTGAAGTCAATCACCACTGATGGGAACCTCCCTGAAGACCCTGACACCATGACAGTTTCTTGTTCTGTGTGTGTGTGTCTGTGTGTGTGTGTGTGTGTGTGTGCTGTCTCTGCATTATTCTCTCCTCTTTCAGGTTTCTTAGTCTTAAATAAATAATAAATATTACCCTAGAAGGACTGAGCAGTAGGTAGAATTAGGAGGGGCAGTACTCTTTGCAAGTCCATCCATCTCTCATTACCTTTGGGGCAGGGTTGTCAGTCAGTGTATAAGGGCTCTGTGGGGCTCTGGGGAGAGAGAGGGAAAAGGCTTTCTTCCTTATATGTGGGGGAAAGAGATATAAGGTATTTTTCTGTGTCCCTCCTGCTTGTGAGGAACAGTAACTGCAAATCATGGATCTCACTAAATTTGCACCAGAGGGTATATAGAGACCTGTTGCAACAGAGAGTATGCAGCAAAGAAAGAACTCACAAGCTGCTGGGATTTAGGTCCTCCTGTGCCTGTGAATCCTCCCTTCATCCAGGAGGGTTGGACTTTACACAAAGTGGCACCCAAGAAAGTGGCTGCTGACTCAGAAGATCCAGCTGTGAGAGACACTTACAAGGAAGAGCCACTGGAATGCTGTGTGCTTGGGTTCAAGAGATCGGTGCCTGTCACCTCTCAGGCTGGAGAAGGTGTCATATGCCATGTGGTCATTAGCACAGCAGGCTTGTTAAATATAGTCAAGTGTGGAAGTAATCACCTGCTGAAGAATGGAACTCTTTGTCAGAGTCCATGCAAATCTCCTCTGAGTTATGCCACATAGCTCTGCTCTTCCTGTGCTTAGCAAACTTCAGGGCTCAAGATCATGGGCTGGTTGGTGCATTTGTTTACCCACAAAACGTAGGAAGCAATCCTAAGGGTGAATTTTATTGCCTTTTAACCTAATATTTGCAAAGTTCTCTTTGCACCGGGGCCAGCTGGAGACTATGCAGATGCAGGTCCCCAAGGTGCTGCACTTGCTGCTGTGCCCACATGGGCTGGTGCTGCTGGACCACGGCTAGCCTTTGGGTGGCGAAGCACAGTGGCCAAGTGTCTACGTGTTCCACTTGCGTGCGCTGTGAGACATTGTCTGAGGTCTTGCCACAGTATTTAGACTCAAGCTGTAGGACCAACCGGTCTGAGAAGTAAAGATGTGCGGCTATTGATGCCTGAGTTAGGGTTGGAGAACATGCAGTGTTTCAAATCCTGGGTGCTTTCTTTAGGCAAATAAAAAGAAAAAAAAGAAGGGGGAGGAGGAGGGGAAGGAGGAGTAGAAGGAGGAGTAGAAGAAGGAGGAGGAAGAAGAAGAAAAAGCCACCTTCCATGGTCAATTACCAAAATTTGTTTGCCTCAAATGCGTTTTTTGAGAGGGTGTTGGCCTTCTCCACGTGTTGCCTTCCCAGCATCCTGCACTGACTCAATTACTTCCATCACGGACAGTGAGCAAATTCTTGCCTGGAAATTAAGATACACATCTAGGTCTTGGGCACAGTGGAAGTTCAGCCCTAACTAGCGGTGGCCAGGGTCCAGGGTGTTCTTCCTTGCTGAAAGAGGAATGTCTGACTGGAAAGCTCGTGGTAGTACCTTTGCTCCCAGCCCTTTCTCAGAAGAGAGCTCCAGCCTCCCAGGAGCCACTGCAGCTGCAGTCTCTGGAGGCTGTTAATTCCCCTTCAGTCTTGTTTGTTTTCCTTATTTCCCAGTGACTGCCAGGAAGAGCCACTTAATTTTGTACAACTCTGTTTAGAGAGAGATGATACAACTGAGGAATTCCATGTGTTTCTGAGGAATTTCCACACAGGCTTTTGTTTAATTGATTGTTATCAGAAGATGATGTTTGATTTCCAAGGCTGCTTCAGTGTGGAAGAAAAACTCGATCAGTTTTCCATCAATTCCCTGAAAACATTCCCCATTTTATAGCCTCTAGACTGGTGTTGCCAATAAAACCGCATACTGACAGTTGCTCTTCAATAATTCTGTACTGAAATCATGAACAACAAGTACTATAGATTAATGCTTCACACAGCCTCAAAGCCCAACTCCCTGACTGTATTTAGATGGTTTAAGGCATTGATTTCTTTCTCTGACAACTCTGAAAATACTGGGTGCTTAAAAAAAATAGGCGAAGAGGTTGGTAAATCTCTGTGGCACATATGTTGCTTGCTGTAGAGAATATTGGTGAAATGCATCATTTTTCTTTTTTGTAAGAAATACTCAGGGATTTGAAGATTGTTCTGGATCATTGTGAAAATGGGAATTAGAAAAAAAATGAAATTTCATTAAACTAAAATATCTGGGATAAGAACAAAGGTTCAGTCTGATATTTGGGAATTAATTTAGTATCTGACTTTATGCAAATTTAATTATGAGGTCCCATCACTGCAATTGCATTTCATCTTGCAGGGATTCCCAGTTGGCCTCTGCAATCCTCACACCTGTGGATGAGGCTGTAGCAGAGGCAGAAGTTACCCTAGTTCATTGCCTTGTGTGGTTGGAAATTAGATGTGAGTTGATGTTTTCTGCAACATATCCTAGAGTCATTTTCATAACTCAATAGTGTAATTGTAATGAGCACCTATGGGAGGGGGTCAGCCCCATCTTTCTGTTAAATTGTTCTGATCTCAGGCCTATTATTACCTCATCCTTACAAAGAGTCATAGCTATGGAGAGAAAAGATTTGTGTGCTCTTTGTATTTTCTTAAACGTCTAAATACAAGAGAAAGAAGAGAAAACCTTTGCTGATGCTCTTTTTTGATTGTAATATTCGAAGCCATGATTTTCCTGAAAGCTCCCCAGGGTTATTGCCCCTATACTATTAGACAGTAACTGTTAGTTTAACAAAATGCTGTAAGGTCATCAACTTTAAAAGAAGGCAGGTGAATTTGGGGTTATTGTTTTGGAAGCTTCAGTCTGCTCTGGGGATCTCAGTATGACAGAAATGCCAGGCAGAAGCAGGCGTGAGGAGGGAGGGAAGAGCCAGGTCCCCACAATCTCCTTCAAAGGCATAGTCTTAATGACCTTACTTATTCCTACTAGGCCCCATCTCTTTCTTAAAGTATTTACTTCTTTGTTTGTTTATTGGAATTGGGTAAGAATACATGACTGACCTGGCATAAATGTATAGATCAGAGGACAATTTGCAGTTGGTTCTTTAGAACTTTGCAGTTGGTCCCAGGGATAGAACTCAGACCCTTGGGTTTGGCAATAAAAGTGAGCCATCTCCCCTGAGCTATCTTACCAGACTCAAGCCCCACCTCTTAAAGGTGCCACCACCTCTCAAGTACCACAGGCTAGGGGCAAAGGCTTTAACACATGGGCCTGTGAGAAACAATCCATCATACATATCATACTTTCTAAAACAGAAAGTCTGAAAGGGATGAAGAAAGTTGTATGCCAAGGTGCAAATGACAGGTTGTGTTCACAGCAACAGCAGTCCCTAGTCCTAAGCACCCCAATATCTAACTCCGTGTTTGGATGTTCGCCTCTTGCATGGACTTAGAGTTCAGGATCCCTTTGGCCTGCAGTGAGGCTCAGTGACTTGGTAGAAGAGATAGGAAGGCTTGGGATATTCCTGAGCATCTGTTCAGCTGTCCTTGCCCATTGGAAATGTAGACCACACTGACTCTTCCAGGAACATCAAAGGACTATAACTCAGGAGCCCATCCAGTCTTGGGTGTCTGGAGTTTTCATTAGGACAACATCATGGCTCGTCCTCAGTCATGGTCTCCTTCAGAGTCCAAGTTGATCCACCTCACCTGAAGACCCAGCTAAGCGCATTGTCATAATCCAGTATGGGCTAAGGCCCACAGTCCCTGGATCACAAATGCTCACATCAGGTAGGATACTCTTAGAGACCACATTCTACAAATGGGAGCCAAGGCCAGGCCTCTCCTTGGTTTCTGTACTCAGTGTGGAATCCAGTTGCAGTGCATGGAGTGGTCACTGTTAGAGACTGTTAGTGGTAAGCTAGAGAAAGGAGACATGGCAGGCCTTAGATACCATTTAGTGAATTCCATCCTCTGCTGTGGAGGAAGCTTGGCTCTTCTGTCTGAGTGGATATGAACATTTTGGAAAAGTGGTTTGGGGGCAGATCTGGGCTAATGCTGAACAGGAAATGGAGTCAAAGCTTTGAAGTTCACCTAGCAGTAATTCAAAGAACTGTAGAAACAAGTCTTTCTGTGACTCCAGGCGCTGTGGTGCTATATAGCCACAATGCTTTGCTGTTCCTGATGTAAAAGTCAGAGAAGTGGCCTATCATGCTTGATAAAGGCTCTTCCTTTGACCTTTGTATTTACCCACAACTTCATTCCAGACTCTGATTACAGGGTAGGAGCCATTCATTAGCTAATCTTGTTAGCTAACATACACTTGTGGGAAGCTCTTTCTGGATCTTTGTCACCATACACCGTCCTGTAATATCTCTGGTATGCTTTGTCATGAAAATCTGTATTTTCGAAAGAGACCTAGGGTAATCTCTCCTCAGATCTTCCATGTATAGAATGGGATGTTTGTGGACCAAGAAGGTATTAAAATTTCATCTGCCTGCATCCTACTTCCTGTTATTTAAATTTAGGATATAATCACAGTGCTCTCAGGGCATCATATACAAGAATTGATTATAGCATCTTTCACATGTAAAAACCTACGTATTTAATAATTGCAAATGGGTAAATCAGGCAGTTCCACAGCTATAGAATCATGGAAATTATGTCCAAAGAAAAACAGTTAAGGATCTATGAAAATTCTTCTTTATTAACAAAGCACAAGCAAAGTCTAAAGCACAAACAATTTGTTCAGGATGTGTATAGCAAGCTGAATCAATATTAAAGCTGAAACTGACTGGACACCTGCAGAGCAGTGAAAGGAGGAGCTCAGAATTTCTCATAATGTCTTTGTCGCCGCTTTCTGGCACCAAATTGCGGGTGATAACCCCTTTGCAACCTCACCCTGCTACTCAAACTTGACCAGAGGCATGGATGCAGGGTTTGGCCTGGATTTGGGGTAAAAGGGTTGGAAGCTAATTTTTCTCCACAGTGTGGGGAGTTGCATGAGTGTTTTTTAGTGAATCTGCAGTGATACTTGCAGATGTCACTGAGGTAGGGAGTCCGAGGAAGAATTGAGCTAGACAGAGACAGGGGCATACCCAGGCGACATGCAAAGAGATTTTCAGGAGGTGTACTGGTGATTAGAGTGCCCAAACAGGATGATAGGGGACAGGATGACAGCTCTTCTACAGCTTATGTCTTCAGGATAAAGCTCCTGCCTTAGCATGTCCTGTCCCTACTTCTGTGTGGAGACTGGAGAGGCAACCAGAGAGGGAACAGAAAGCCAGCCCCTGATGTGGGAAGTGGAGACCCCGGTCTTTGGAGGTTGATGACATGGAGCTTTTAACCAGTGCACCTCAGATCAGAGGCGGTCTGACAGACTGGAGCAGCACATCTTCCAGGATGCCAGTAGGAGGAGGATCTGGCTTCTTCACACATACTGGGCCAGCTGGTGAACTGTAGCTTCATTGTAAGTCGTAGTGGCGAACTGGCCTCAACTAACTAACATGGCAAAGGCGCATGGGCATGTAGAGAAATCATCTTTTGAGTCTTTGTCTCCAGGGAACAATGAGGTTGTCTCCAGGGAACAATGAGATTACATTGACTGTTCCTCTATGCTTTTCACTCTTTGGCCCCCTTCCCCCCAACTCCCGCACCTCCCTGGCAACATATCTCGTCTTTTTGAGATATGAAGATGAGGCAACTGAGTGTCTGTCCCAGTTTCATTTCTGTTAATGTGATTAAAACAAAAACAAAAACAAAAACAAAAAAAAAAAAAAACAAGCAAAAACACCCAAAACAACAACAAAAAGCAGCTTAGGGAGGAACAGGTTGTACCTGGCTCACAATTCTAGGTGATGGTCTGTTATTAAGGGAAGTCAAGGCAAGAAGTTAAAGTATCATGTCTACAGCCAAGAGAAGAAAATGAACTTGTGACCCCCGCTGCTGGCTTGCTCAGGACTTTGCTAGCTGGTGACTGTCTAGTTCTAAATTTGGGGTCGAACATTTGCATATGTTTTTGGTCCCTTGGGGAGACTCATTTTGCCATATGCCGTTTGCCATGGAACCCTCTACCCTATGGTGCTTTCACTGAACAGTAGGTAATGTGGTCCCAACTCAGTAAAAACTCAAAGTGATGGAAACCAGACAAGGGACAGCTAGGAGTGGCGTTACGTGTTGCCCCAGTCTTCCTTCTAGACGTGAGAACCTTGGGGACAAGTCCTTGCTGTGTCACTCTCAAAGAAAGAGCACTCTCCTGCTGCCACTTGGAGGGGTGGAGCTGTTCAATGTTATTTTTACGCTCCATCAAAGAGTTCATTCTGAAAATGGGTCTAAGATAGTTGACTGGCAGGTTGAGCTTTTTATCCATATAGGTAGAACAGTCACCTACCAGCATCCTTGGGAAAGCAGGGCAGCCAGGGACAGTATGACATCACTATGATAGGCTTGGGAGCCATCCCTCCCGCCACGGGCAGTGCGTGTGAGTTCATGCATCCTTCCTAGTCTGGTGCCGTGTGTCCTCTCACGTGTGCCTTCCTGCTGCTGCCATGGCTCCTATCCCATGTTTTTGTAGTATGATATTACGTCAGGTGAGAATAGGGAACATTTTAGTAAGCTGGGACTCTCTTTGGGCTAGGCACTTATCTCTCTTCTGATAATGAGCTTGAAACCTAGGACTCTTACCCTACTCAGTATGCACACACCCTCCTTTAACCTTGAGTGTGTGTGTGTGTGTGTGTGTGTGCGCGCGCGCGCGTCCTGAAACCTAGGGAAATGAGCTGATCTAGCCTGAACTGTTTTTAGGTGTATGAGCAATAAGGCAAACTGTGTCTTCAAAGTGGACTTTTAAAAGGAATCCCTATCCACCATCTTGTGCCTCTGTATAATTAGGTGAACATATTTAAATCAGATTCATTATTTAAAGGGACATGCTCACTGAGCTAAAGCCTATGTAATCCAAGCCCCTAAATCAAAACAGAGAAGTACCTAAACTTCTTTCTCTTGAGCCTCATAAGTGGAAGTCCTGAACAATAATTGGGGGCCCTTAAGAATGTTCCCTCGTGTGAACTGCTGTCAATCTCAGTGGTTCCATCCTTTCCGATCTTCATGATTGCTTCACTGTGAATAGTTTCTCTGCTGTTTCATAATCTGTGTGAGCCTTTATTTCATTCTTGAATAAGATGCCAAGAGCCTGGGAGCATCTGGCCCAGAAAGACCCCAAACACCCGTAACAGTAGCTGCTCAATCAATACCAGGTACAGCAGCTGCTGAGAGCAGAACTGGGCTATAGAGTCACAAACACGGCAGCATGTAGTACTCACGCCTGTGAGTGCCTCCGAGCACCTTCAGTCGGGCACGTGCTACCTCAGCTCTCACCTGCCAACCAAGCTTGTTTCCAGGCTTGAGATAAGTTCCCTCTTTTTCAATCCTCACATGGAGAAGCCCTGTGAGGACAGATCTATGCGGCATAAAGGCAGGTGAGACACTTGTGAGGGAGAAGGTTGTGACCACAATAATCACCTGAGCAGTGAGCATCACCACATGAGAACAGTTCACAAGAGCCATGTATGTTAATTGTCACATGTCTATCATGGCTTCCTCTACTGCAGTGGTTCCCGACCTTCCTAAGGCTGAGACCCTTTAATACAGTTCCTCAGGTTGTGGTGACTGCCAAGCATAAAATTGTTTTTGTTGCTACTTCATAACTGTAATTTTGCTACTGTTATGAGTAATGTAAATATCTGTGAAAGGGCTGGTTGACCTGCCCCCTACCCCACCCCTAAAGCAGTCACAACCCACAGGTTGAGAATCACTGATCTGCTGGACCCAGGTCCGAGAATCAAGGTTTTCCTGGCTAATGTTTTTGAGTCAAGTTGAGGAAGGAGAATATTTCTCTTTATTTTGTTTAATTTTACACATACAGGTAATATATTTAGCTCAAACCCACCCTTCCTCCTTCCCCTCTGACTCCTCTCACCACCGCCTGCTTTCCTCCTCCCAACTTCATGTGTTCTCCCTTTTTAAAGCCCATTGAGTCTACTTAGTGCTATCAGGACACACGTTGGTAGAGAGTCATCTACTCAACATTCAGCACAGCCTGTCAGGACCCACATCCCTGATGAAAGCTGGCCTGCCCTCCCCTGGCATTTGCCAATAGCACCTCAGGTAGGGGTGGAGCTTTGTGGGCCCTGGCCCATTGGTGCTGGGGTTTTGGCTGGACCAATCTTGCACAGGTCTTACTCATGCACTCGCAGGCTCTGTGAGGTCACATGTGCAGCGTCCCTGCCGTGAGTGGAAAATCCCGCCCTATAGTCATACACCGCTGGCCTGTGGAATCTCTCCATCCCCTTGTGCAGTGATTCCTGAGCTTTGTGGGGAGGGGTGTGATAGACATTCTGCTTAGGGCTGGGCACTCCCCAGCTAATGTGAATATTTCTTTCATAAAACACAAACCTGCCACGGTCACACCTGAATTGTGAGTACTTAGCTTTTCACCAGACAAACGACGATATTTTGCCAGTTACTATTTGTATATATGTCTGTGACGATGATTTGTTGGGCATGGCACACATATTAACCTATGAACAATGTTTGGATGTGGACCATAAAGTCTGACGCTTGAGATCCAAGCCATGCCAGGGGGGAAATGTTTCACACCTTAATAATTACTGTGGTAGATAAAGAATACAAAATTGACCCAGGAGGAGGATAAATTAGAATTGGACATAGCAATCCTGGGCAGTGAACTAACCCTGCATTGGCCCCACAGCTTCGATAATGCCGTCCAAAAGGTCTCACATGCTCCTCGACAAAGGCTTCCTAAAGGTGCCTCACACTTCCTCTCTAACTTGGGTTTCCCACAGATGTTTGTGGAAATGTGCCCATCAAAAGGAGCAGCCCAGATTTAGCGTGGGTCTTCTAACTTTAAAGGATCCAATCAGGAAAATCTCAGGCAGGCATGGTGGTGTACAACTTTAGTTCCATCACTTAGGAGGCAGAGGCAGGAAGATCTGAGTTCAAGGCTAGTCTCCCTGGTTAGTTTCAGGACAGCTAGGATTACAGAAAAAGACCATGTCTCACAAAAAAAAGCAGGAAGGAAGGAAGGAAGGAAGGAAGGAAGGAAGGAAGGAAGGAAGGAAGGAAGGAAGGAAGGAAGGAAGGAAACTTCTTTCCCAGGTACTTGGGTTTTAGTTTGTAGTCAAGTTGACAAGCAGGATTAACCATCTCAGATGGTTTGTGGTGATACTGGTCAATGGTCAGGTTCTCAGGACAAAGTGAAATGTGTCTTCTTGTCTCCAGTTACTCAGGTCAAGAGCCCATGCCTACATGATCACAGAAAAGAGAGCTAAATTAGGAAACTGTATGGTATGCACACTTCACTCAAAAGATCTTGCCACCCAGCCCTTCAATTGGTACTTGGTGTTGAATGAAGAGATGTGGAGTGTCTGGTCTAAGATTGCTCTAGAGAGCTCTTTGCCTGCCTTGCTTCATTGACAAGTATAAGCCAAGAGGTCAAGGCATCAAGCACTGCAGCCTTTGGGGAAGGGAGGCTTGGGACACTGTGGGTACGCCTGTAGTGGACAGATGCTCACAGCTAGGACTGTCTGGACTCTGCTGAGCCCAGTCACCAGGATCCCCAACTTATGCTGGATGCAACCTGAACTCCCATGTTGGGGTATGAATCCAGATAGAGTCTATAGCCACCCTAGGATGTATGTGATTCAGACTAAATGGGTAGCTGGCCTAGGGTTGTAGAGATCACCACCATGAACCAGAAGTGGCAAAGTTGAGTTGGAGAGGAGAGATATGTGGTGTCGGCATATACTCAGGGATAAAGGATAAGGCCAGAAGGGATGTAGGGAGGCTGCGTGCCTGATGGTGGGCTGCTGCATGCAAAGTGGCACTACCTGCCTGTGCAATGTGGGCCATGCTCCACCCATGTGTTCTTGGATAGAGGAGAAGGCGCCAGTGCCTCTGGATGTGGAGTCTGCTGGACAAGTCATGCTGCTGACCAGGAAGAGGTAGATGTCGAGCAATCACAACTCCCCCCAGTGTGGAAAGAGCACACTTCTGCTGCCTGAGCTGCCTTCATTGCTCTGCTCGATGTAAGCTAGCTCATGCAGAGGGCAAAGCAAAAGGAAGAGGCTGCATGTGATATCCAGTTGCACTGTTGAGATGCTGGCCTCACTGTCCCAAAGACAGGACCCTACAGATGAGCCACCAAGCCAGGGTGAGATCCACATACATCTGCACAACTTCCGTTAACCTCTCCTGAGGTACTTCCACTATCTGTGAAAATATCAAGTTGAAATAAGCCAAATCAGTGCTGGCTATTTCCTGAAGGACTCTGGGTCAACATATCACAGAGACACATGCACATCCATATTTACTACAGCTCCGTTCATAGCAGCTAAGTTATAGAACTAACCAAGGTGTCCATCAACCAAGGTATGACTGAGGAAAACCGTAAGCTATTTGTCTGTCACCTGTCTGTCTGTCCATCCACCATTTATCCATCATCCAACTGCACACATATGCACACATACACTTACAATTAGATTTTATTCAACCATAAAGAAGAAAAAGTTGTATGTGGAGAGGTGGTTCTGCAGTTAAGGTGACTTGCTGTATCTGCAAATGGGTCTGGATTCAATTGCCACCACTTGCATCAGGAAACTCACAGATGTTTGTAGGAATTTCAGTTCCAGGGGATCTGATGCTCTCTTTTGGCCTTTACAGGCACCTGTACATGCTTAGTTCACATAAAGATGAGCAAGCACACATATGTATATATAATAAAAACAAAAACTTTTAAATGAACATTATATTGCTTGTAGATAAATGACGCAATTATAAACTATCATACTAAGCATGTCAAGTCAGACTCATAAAGCTGTGTTTCCCCCAATCTGTAGACCTGGATTTTTATAAAAAGCACACATTTATCTAGGACAGGCAGGTAGAACTGAAACTATCCATGAAAACAAAGGAACTCAGGGTGTGTGTGTATGAAAGGGGAGGGACACGGTCAAAGCACATTATGTGCTTGTGTGTAAATGTCCTCATGAAATGAGGGCCATTAAATATAAGCCAATAAAAAACAGATAATCACCAGGAGTGATGGCGTACACCTATAGTCTCAGCACTTGGAAGGCAGAGGCAGAGGAATAACAGATGGATAGCACCCTAGGCTGCAGAGTGAGGCCCATTCTCAAAAAAACTCAGAAGATGAGAACACCCAGAGAGAGGTTTTATCTACAAAGAGTTGATTACTCCTCAGTACTGTGGTAAAAACAGCCCTTTGCCAGTCCCCTGAAGTGACAGCACCTTAGAGAGTGGCATAGGTCCAACCTGAGGTTCCAGGAAGCCTAGCCTCCAGTCCAGTTAGTAGGACTGGCTGTGTGGGGTCTATGCAGTGGGTGCCTCCACTCTACACTCCGAGCTAAATGTGGAATGGACAAAGCCTATGTGAATGCCATTTTCTCAGCCTAGAGAGTTGGCAGGTCTAGAGACACCCTCCACGTATTCACCTGAGCTTCACACGTCACCAGGATTGCCAGGCAAGCTCACCACCCCATGTTTAGGAAAGTCATTAAGCCTTTCCCAAGTAGTCAGGGATAAGATGAGTGACCTCCAGTGTTTACACTGCATTAAGGACCAATGTCGGGGGGTGGGGCAAATGGACCCATGGATGTCAGTTGTGAGGGGTTCACGTGCTGTGCTTTCCATGATGCTCTGAGGACTCTTAACTGGGGAATCTCATCTGTTTGAGATGAGATCTGGGCCACCCTGAGTCCCAGCCTTCTATAGTCAACCCATCTTAAAAAGCATGCCCTGGGTGACTTATGCTTTTAGTTTTAGAAGTGTGGGGTTATTAAGTATAGAGCAAGCAAACTAAAATAAAAAATATGAAGTTGCAGACAGAAGCAGCAGGTAGACATCAAAATAGTGTCTGGAGTAACCCAACTGAGAGAGCAAACAAGAGGTGACATCATTAAGTCAGGCTTGCAAACATGCAGCAGAAATGAGCTGGGCTTGAAGCCCCTTTAAGACAGCCAGCTGGAGTTCCTGATAGAGTCCCAAGCAGGGCAAACTGTCTCCTTAAGTGAGGCTGACTTCCAAAGAGAAGAACGAGTAGAAACAGCCTCATAAAGTCTCCAAATTGGGTACTTACACTGTTGAACAGAAGAGACAGGGAAAGCAGAGACAGTCAGCTGGGGTTCCCATTGAGCTTTCTCTCCCTGGCAAGCTTTCTATGGCTGAGCTTACGAATTTCTGTTTCCATTGTGCCATTTTATATCACTGGGTAAACAATAAGAATGTCTGTTGGAAATGGCCCACCTTCCAGCTCTTCCAAAGGACATGGCATTTTTACTCTGTAGCTATTTTCCCCATCTCCATTACAGAGAGCTAGGGGCTTAGCCTGACCCAGGACAGTGGCTTTTGGGGGACAGATGACATAGACATAAAAATGTGTGGAGCAATCCCATTACAAAGGCAGCCCCTCCGTGAAGTCAAACAGAGCAGGACACTTTCTGGAAGGAGCTACTCTCGACTGAACTTCCTCCTGAGCACACTTGTCTTGAATCTGGTGACATATCTATCTGGCATTTCACCACAGTTCATCTGGACCCGGGTGTTTTCCTTCCTCGTCAAGACGACACAGAGATGGGTGGCAGAGTCGGGAGTTACTTAGTGAGTTTCAATGGGCTTGAGTGGAATTTCATCTGTGTAGAACTGTTATTCCAAGTGTCCATCCTTGGCCCAACCAAGAGTAGCTTCCTTGTACCCCAGACCCCTGACCCTCAGTACCATTTGATACCAACAAGTCTTTTCCACATGAGGGGGACAGTGGTACTGTGACCTGAGGGGATCGAGACAGGAAGCTCAACCCCGGGAAGAAGATGAAATCTTATAGCGCACTGAGGGAGGAGGAAACAGAGAAACCCAAACCACTAGTTGGTATGAAAGATTTGAAATCTGAAACAACTCAGTGTCGTGGCCTGCACAGCTTTGGGATGGACATGACTCAGTGACAGGGATTGAAGAAAGACAGACATGTATGGAAAAGCTGTGATTGTGTGGGCTGTGGGCTTTGATGGAGACAACTAGCAGCCTGGGAACTAGCAACCTGAGTTATTATATTTTCAGGAAGGAGGAGGTGGCTTAGTAAGGTCTCTGTAGGGGAGCACTCTCTGGTTGAAATCCTCTCGGAACAGGGAGTTGACCTATCAGTAAATATACATACCCAACCAGGGGAAGCCTTTGCCATTTTTGTTAACCTGACCCAGGAAAGGCTTTCCCACTCTCATGATCTGAAGCCTTTGAGTTTTTGATATTGTTGTGCTCATGTCAATAATATACATTCAACAAAGAACTTCATCTGTCCCCTACAGTTCTGTCAATAAAGAGCTTGTCACACAATCATGAGGACCTGTCTTCAGTCCCCAGCAGTGATATAGAAAGCCAGGCATGGAAGTTTGTATTTGTAATCTGAGCATGAGTGTTGGGAGTGGCAAGGACAGGTGAATGCCTGGGGCTTACTATCCAGACAGCTTAGCTCAACAGATGAGCCTCAAGTCCCCATAAGAGCCTCTATCTCAAAAGAATAAGAGGGGCAGCTCCTGAGGAATGGTATCCACAGGTGACTGACTGCTGGCTTCCACATGTATGCCCACATGTGTAAGAGACATGCACACATGCTTACACAAACACTTGCAAAACATGAAGTAAATAAACCTGAAAAACTGAAATTCAAAGAAAAGGGGGCCAAGAGTATGAGGTACTGCCAGGACCTGAATGATACCGGAAAAGCAGGGACCAAGCCCACCGAATGTGAAGCTGGGCTTCTCCCATGAGGCAATGCTGGTCCCTGCACCTGCCCATCAGGACACCTTGAGTGTACTTGCAACCTCGGTCTTATTTGTCCCATCAATATCAGGAACTATGGCAGCAAAAAATTCTACGCTGTCAACTGTTTCACAGTATCTGAGCTTTTCCAGGGACAGAGCCACCATTGAGACAACCCCTTCACACAGCATCCTCTTCAACACTTGTTCAGGGCCTTGGCGCCTCTCCCCCTTGCCTTTCTGTCCCCTCTGAACGTGACCAGCAAGCCAATGGGAGGAACTCCTTTACTTGGGGGAGCAAGCAGAGCCCTCAGTCATTCCTTTTTCATAGAGCAGCCTTTTCCCTTCCCCCAAAGCCAGCCCATCTCCCTCAGCCCATTAAACTCCTGGAGGCGCCAGTTTCTGTGCTTGCGCGGGGCTGCACAGAGGCCAGATGATTTGTTTCTTTTTAAATAAAGTGCTTGGGTGTTGGGCTGTGTGGGGTTGGTCCTTGGCGGCCACTGTCACATTATAAACATGCACGGGCTGTGGGGGGAAATGTGACTTAATAAAATATTCAGCTGCCTTTCTTCTTGGAGCTATATTAAGCTGCACATGCTCTGCATGGCAAATGCCACTGAGTCGGAATTCACAGGGAAATGAGTGAGGCCCAGAGATCCAGAGGTGGGGGTAGGGGCCTGGGGTGGTCTATTTTCAATTGAATAGTTGACTGGTTGGAATGTGGGGTGGAGAGAGGCTGTGGCTACCTGCCCATACCCACAGGAGGGGCTGTGCAGCCCTCTCTGGGCCTGCTGCTGGCTAAGTGGCCTTTCTCAAGAGACCCTAAAAGAGGAGCGCTCCTCCACAGGCAATGAAGGCTGCTTGCTGCTGGCTGTTTGATCTATTCTTTGAAATCCATTAAAGACTGAGTGACAGTCTGTCGCCCACTTCATACAGATAGACCAAACATCTAGTTCCTTCCAAGGACAGGACCCATCCACTGTAGCTCACACCTATTCTTCATGCTCAGGAGATTTGTGACTGGTGAGGTAAAAGAGGAAGCCACCTTGCCAGTAAGAATGGAAACTTATCATTTCTCCACGTTGGGCTAGTTCTCGTGACTCTGCTCTGCACCTGGTCAGCAACGTGATTAGCCGGTGATGTACACTGTGGGTCGACTGAACACACCAGCTCCTCTTCAGGCCATCTTAGTCAATCACGATTGATGTGCACAGAGACAATGGGAAGCCTGGCGCTCGTCACGGGATATGCTGTGGACTTTTAATGCTTCATGTTTTTAAAATTATTTTTGGTTTATGTGTACAAGTTTTTTGGTTTTTTTTTTCCTGCATGTTTATCTGTGCCATGTGCCTACCTGGTGCTGGCTAAGGCCAGATTATGGCATCAGATTCCCCTGGAACTGGAGTTGCAGCTGATTGTTTGCTGCCATGTGGATGCTGGGAATTGAACCCAGGTCCCCCAGAAGAGTAGTTAGTGCTCTTCAATACTGAGCCATCTCTCCAATCTCATATTGTATATTTTGATTCATCTGTTTCTTAGGGAGAGATGCAAAAGTGCCCAGCACCATGATTTCTCTTGCTCTTTTCCTCTCTGAGAACCAATGTCATTACGCTATGAACCACAGTTGGCAGCATTTTAGCAATAAAATAATCAAAGATCCTCAAACCCAGCCCTCTCAGCTCAGCATCACAGATGCCTATTGGACTCTATTTTGTAGCTCTCTTGCACAGTGGCCTCAATTCTCTTGCCCTTCATTTGAGTCTCCTGGTTCACAGACTGTGGTGAACAGCTCAGCCTTCTGGTTTCAGTACACTTTGTGCTAGCATACTTTTAACAGCTGGAGGCCCCAACTGCAATTCCTGTGATCTTTTTGCTTTAAAATGTATTTAAGAAATATTTCCAACAGTTTAATGGTTATGAAATATCACAGTATTCACGAGCCTGTCACTAGCTGACAAGTGTCAGTCATGTAGTCAATCTTGCTTCTGGCAGAAAAGTCTCCCTCTTACATACATTATTTCTGCTAATACAACACTGCCTTTGTCCCTATGGTTCTCTCTACTCTGCCACGTAGAACAGTGAGGCCACTGACTTGATGCCTCCTAGGCAGAACTGTGTCATGAAACCATACATGTCACAGAAGATGGCTCTGCTCCTGGTGGCTGTGGCGGTGTGGGTACAGTTTAAACAATGCTTTTCTTGAGGCCTCTTTTCCTTGAACTGTTTGGACTACTTTCAATATTTAACACATATAAATTGCATTTAGCTGTGTAAACATATAAATGACATTTGCCAACAACTGGATCCAAGGCTATGATTAAAGAGTCTACTTTCTAAGGCCATTCTATTATTGCTATGATTCACAAACGAAATGCAATCCAAATTTGTCTAAGTTACTCTATTTCCCTTGGACATTTGAGAAGCACAAAACCACCTAACTTTTTTTAAACACACCGACTAGTTTCTAAACAATGGGGCTAAAAGTGAAGGTGTCACAATGTCTTCCTTTCCTCCTGGAGTTATCTGGGTCATCCCAGAGAACTCTCTGCCTTCTCTCTTCCCTCTCTGGAATCTGTGGTCCACGCAGTAGAGGAACTTATGAGGGACTCAGGGAAATGCCCACTTTGCGTCTTCTATCATCTGTAGACACAGGTGCCTCTCTGACATTCTGATAAGAAAAGACGGAGATGGTAGTCTAGAGAAGAGCTAGGGTTGACCTCTTCCCTTCTAACCCCCATCAGAAAAGTACAAAAGCAAGGTTTATATTCCTTTCTGGGAGCAAATCATTACAGCAAGCTAAGAAAATAGTCTATTATTCAATGTCTTGCCCTGTATGTTTAGTTTGAGAAAGGGGGTGGGAATGCAAATTAGATTAGCTTTTATCCTTAATGATATTTAAAATCATAATTATCTTATATGATTAATATATGCTAATTAAAAGGAAAAAGAGAACTGTTTTTACACTACCCAAATTATTGGCTGTTTCCTTTTCCTGGTTGCCTGATCCTAGAATATAGCTAGATGAGGTTGAGTGTCAGATTGAAAAGACACTGTGCATGAAGCTTGTTAAAGGTAGCATTTCCATGGTGGGTGTGGCTGTCCCTCACCTGGGATAGTTGAAGGAACAAGACTTCAGATGAGGATAAGTGACCATCTGGCTACACATTCTATGACATATGCATTTAGGTCACCACCTGGGCCTTTGGGGCTGGAGTCTTCTCCAAAAAGAATCCTCAAGGATTCTTGGCATGGATTGGAGGAATGTTTGGGCTGCCCTCTCTCTGGAAAGAGATGCAGTTGATGATTGGTAAAAGCTTATGAAGGAAGGATGAAGGTTCCAAATGGGTAAAGTGGAAGGAAACTAAGTGATTCTCCAGCAGGCCTGACACCAGCAAGCCCAGAAGATGGAAAGGATAAGTGTATAGAGCAGGTACAGAGAGGAAGGCCTACCTGAGCAATCCACCACTCAAGCCACAAGGAAGGTCTTATATTCCAGGGCCAGAACCAGGAAGCAGCATTGGTCAGAGAGGGAGGACAGGATCCAGAGAACCTAGGAAGTATGGATTGTGCCAACTTCCCTATTCTCAAGACTTTGAACAGCATGAGGGTCCCCTCCTTGGGCTCCCCTCTCACACCAAGGAGGTTTGCAATGGCTGTGGCTTCTCCTAAGGCTATGAATATAATAGGAAGATTTATCACCTTGATGACCCTCTTCATGGAGGCAAACCAGTCCATCTGGTGAGTGGACCAAACAGTATTGAGGAGAACATCTAACTGGTCTTGTGCTTTTTCTTTGCTTTTTTCTTTTTCTTTTTCTTTTTCTTTTTTCTTTTTTTTTTTTTTTTTGTATGGGGATATAAGTGAATTCCACCACGTTGTCCCTGCTTCTCTGAGCTCTGAGTGTGAGCACAGTCACCTCCACTTCTTGAAAGTTGCTGAGGGGCACAGCAGCTGCTGCTGGGGTTCACTGTAGGAGAAGGTGGTCCCTGAAATTATCTGTGTGCTTACAATAGGTGACCTTTGACTTGTCTCTTAAACAAGCTAATGAGGGGAAAGGGCATCAAGTGGCCAGTGTTGGTGTAGGGAACTTTTTCTGACTAGGGTGGTTTTAAGCTATCTTGCAACTGAGTTGAGCTTTGCTGGGAAAGATCTGAGGTGCATTTACAAATTAGTAAAAGGAAATGAGTTTGGGGAGTGGGGAGATGGTTTACTCCATCAGTTGCTCGCTGTACAAGCCCAAGGACCTCAGTTTAGATCCTTGGCACCCACATTAAAAGGCTCTCCTTCTAGGACTGGGAGGAGAAAGGGACATGGCTACAGTCAGGATGTAAAGTGAATGGAAAAAGAAGAAGAAGAAGAAGAAGAAGAAGAAGAAGAAGAAGAAGAAGAAGAAGAAGAAGATGTAGAAGAGAGAAAAAAAAGCCTGAGTGCGGTCACATGTGTTTGTAACTCTATCATCATGTACAGTCAGAGAGGCCTAGTCTCAAAAGATAAGGTGGAAAGTGAGGAAGACACCCAACAATGAACCATGAACCGTGAACCGAGTTCTCCGCTTGGTGGAGATACCTCAATGGGTTCCCTATCAGAGATAGGTCGTGAATGGAGTCCTGCTTCTGCTGAGTCACTGAAGACCTGAGCCTCATCTGAAGCTCCAAGATTGAGGAACGCCATGGGTTTGTGATGCCATGTAGTGGCATGTGGTGGCATGTGATGCCTGCATGGCCCCTTTGTGTCTCTTCTTCCTATTTGTGAAAGATGATCAGAAACACGAGTGGTTTGTGTAGGGATTAAATGTGGGAATCTATGTTCAGTGTGGAGTTCCTGGAACCCAGGGACTTTAACTCTTGCATGCATGGTAACTCATTGTTGACCACCCCTGCTCTGGTAGGTTCCTTGACATTCAGAGCATGTGAAATCAGATACTGGAGGTGGCTCAAGACACAGACGCTTGTTTTTCAGGCTTCTAAAGGATAGAAGTCAAAGGCATGGTGCCAGCAGATTTGGTGTCTGGTGAGGCTGTCTTCATTGCAGGGCTGTGGGGGAGGGGAGAACACTCCCCTGCCTCTTCTTACAAGGCCACTCACTCTGGCATGGAGACCCACCCTGGAGCTGCAGGTTACAGCCTACAGTTTTGTTGAGACAAGTGTTGGGGATGCAGAGGTGCCCTGAAGGTTGTGTTCCTTCAGCCGAGCCCGAAGTGTGTGCTTAGGAACAGCAGAGAGGCTGTTCCTCGTATAGTCAGCTCTCCTGAGACCTTCTATCACCCCCTCTTTAGTCTGGATATTCCTCTGCCTGCTCCTCCCAAGCTGACCCGGGCAAATTGTTAAGAGTTGCATGCATGCTCCCCTCACCCGCTCCTCTGAGTTTCCTACTGACTAGAATAGCTGCCAGGAAAGCCCATTCCCCTCCATATGTATGAAGGGTGCCAGATCTGCAGGGTAAAGGCAAGACCGCTTGCACCTTTGTGCATAGTGTCTGCTTGAGCACCTCACTGGAAACCCTTTACATCCCGAGGGCCTTGCAGCATGACACCAGCTCCCCTTAACACTGAGCACACAGCCATGCCCACACGCGCTGGAGAATGCTTTAAGGCTTTTAGTGCATTACCATGTCTTACATGGCCATTTGTTTGGGTGAAAAATAACAGATGACTCCTGGGGACACATAAGAGTCACGGTGTATTCAGTACTGACTCTGGAGTTAGAAGTAAATGAAAATGCACTAAGCCCAGTGAACTCTCATCTGAAGTAAGTGCTTCCGAGACCTTTTCCCTCCTCCCAGCTCATCTCTGCAAGCCAATGCAAGAATAAAAAAAGAACCTCCATTCACTTTAGCAAACACCATTGACACCATCCTTAAAACATCCCTGCTGGCCAGCCAGCCAGGGTATTTCCACTGGCCTAAAACCAGTCATTTTTGCCTCATTTATCTTGTTCACATCTTACAAATTACAGAAGATGTGTCCCTTTCAGTGTCACATTGTCCCTTCTTGTCTTGACAGACTGAATGCTATTTCGCACAGACCTTGAACTCTGGATTTAGGGTTTAAAAAGTCAGCTTGGTTGCACACTCAATGAAAAAGATCAAACCAGCATTCTGTAGCCTTAAATGCAACTCCTTGTTTAAACAGTGGTGTTTTAGGCAGAAATTAGTTTTCAGAACATTAAAAGATTCCAGCAATAATATTTACAAATCCTTTCATATGCATGAAAAATTAGCAACTAAATCTGGCCATTAAAGCATAATCTTTATTTGACCAAAGCATGCTATAAAAATGGAATAAACTGTAATTTATCTTAGCTGACAGCTAATTACCTGAAGTCTGATTAAAGGGAAAACTAAATTTACTTAATTAGTGTTTTGGTGTTTTAGTCTGTGTATATATAAATATGCCTATCTGTTCTTCTACATGAACATTGCTAGAAATAAATTACCATTTTCATTTGGTCCCATTCAGAAGCTGCCAAACTTAGGACAATGTTGGAAGAATGGTTGTTTCCCAGACAATGACACCAGGTGTGGGCTGACTATGAGTCTGATAGGAGAATGAAGAGAGCGCTAACACTGGAATGGGGGGGAGGACCAAGCTGAGGCCCCTTTTCTAGCTGGCAGCTAGTTCTTAGGGTGAGCCAGGCCTGCCAACACATGCTGGCAATGCAGGCAAAGGGGCAGCGTGATAGACAGTTGCTCTGGATGCTTGAAATCGCCACTTGGTAAGAGCAATGCTGGCTAGTCAAGGTTCTGAGAAGTCCAGGGCCTTGAGGTGTTTGAGACCATCCAGCTGCTATGCACACAAGAGACACAGGCAACGTTCCAGGTGCTATAATAAAACCCTTTCCCTCTTCGAATCCCTGGGAGTCAAAAAAGCTTGGACTATTTTTTTAAGTGATGTGATATCTGTCACTGGTGGTGAGGTGTGATTCTCGGAGGCAATGAGGTAATGCATCCCATTTCATAATACAGTCTGTTAGTATTGTGAAAATGAGATTATTAATATTCAGGGTAATTTTAAAAGATGTATATTGATTCCTGTAACATTTTAATTTTGTGATATCCTCTCAGGTCTTATTCCTTTTTGCTCTAGCCATTGTTTATTTGTTTCCCCATGACTTCTTGGGTATCTTTATCCTTCTCTTCAGCCCAAATTTTCCTTCTAGTGTCTTCTGTAGAGGTGGCTTAATATTCACAAATTTCTTTAGTCTCTTTTTTATCACTGAAAGTTGTTATTTCTTTTTCAATTTTAAATGAAATGGGAAGATTTTTCTGACTCAAATGTCAGACCTACCGAAAGTTCAGTAGTATGCTTATAAATAATTGGGCTAAAATATCAGTTTTAAGAAGCACTGCAGCTTTTAATCGAACTCCACAAAGACATAAAAATCTTAATTAAGTCTGAAACTCTGCTCTCCATACATGAGGCTTCAGATCTCACTCTCTACTCGTACCAGGCTTCCTCTTTGACTTCGTTGAACAGCAATAGCTAATTAACAGAAGTACAGCAGCATAGACATAGGCCAAAGCTAAAGCAATCCCCCCAGTCCCGGGGACAAGCGGGACCTGGGAGCCCAGGCCCACATCACCATCTCATGAAGACTTTTGGGTACCTGTTTGCATATCACCTTCGTTCTGCTGAGTGGCACCACTACCAACACAATGCAGAGTTCTCCAATATAGTGACTTCTGATGGTATTTCTAAAACTGCTGGGCAGACATTCAAGTGGGGAACATGATGCCTAACAAGATAAAGGTAGACAGCTTCCAGAAACCATTATCTTTTACCTCCTTCCCAGCCCCTCCCCCTCTTCTAACACTCATTTCCAGAACCGTCTGTGGTAGTTTGAATAAGATGGCCCCCACAGTCTCGGGTATTTGAACACTTTGGTTCATCTTTGCTGATGCTGTTTGGGGAGACTTATGGGGCATGGCCTTGCTGGAAAAAGGATGTCACTGGGGAAGGAAGGGATTTGAGGTTTCAAAGGCCACACCACCCCCAATTTGCTCTCTCTGCTTCCTGCTAGCTGTTCAAGGTATAAGCGCTCAGCTTGCTGCTCCAGCTGCCATGCCTGCTTGCTGCCATGCTTCTCTGGTGTGATGGTGATAGACTATCACCCTCTGGAAGCAAAAGCCAAACCATTCCTTCAGTAAGTTGCCTTGGTTTCGATGTTTTATCAGTTACAGAAAGGTGACCAGTCCCCCATCTTCCTTGTTTACTCTGCCACTTGACCAAATGGCTCCAGAGGCACACAAAAATAAGATACTGTGGGTGAGAAATGCCACTGCTCTTCCTGGGGCCACAGGCAATCATTTTTTATCCCTGTTTTCTTCCATATATCTTCAGGGCTTTAGAAATCACCGTTGTGTAGTCAACAACAGTTTAGAGATAGAACCGAGAGTGAGCTGGCTTCCTCAGGTCTTCAGGAGTGTGTCTCTCGAGTTGGCAGAAGGATGCAGGAGTCGCAGAGGAGTAAGTGATGCCACCCTGATAACCATCCACTGTGAGGCCAAGGTCAGGGGCGAGGGTGCCTTTTGGTTTTATGGCATTACCTTTGTTGGCATTGGAATGGGAGGGCCCGGGAGGCCAGTGGAGTATCCGATTAATTGCACACAGCCCTGACTCACAGGCACTGCTGGCTTAGTACAGGCTTGGTTTGCTAAGCTGTGGGCCGTCAGGACAGGGCAGACATGAATTTGTGTTTATGGAGCATCTCCAGGAGATTCTTCGGGAAGATAGGGTTTTGGAAAATAATGAGCTTCTTGTAACAAGTCCAGCATGGGTGGCTTAGAGCTGAAGTCACAGAGCCGGCGCTCGACCCAGCCATGCTTTATAAGGTCTAAAGTGAGACACTCCAACCGGGCTCTGCTCACACACGCCTCCTCCACCACCAAGAGTGGAGAAATGTGGGTTCAAGGTCTACGTGGGGATTTCTGCCTCTTAGTCTAGGGGTAGAGTTCAAAGCAGGTGCTGAGAGTCAGTTCTGTCATTTTGGAGTGAGGGATCCGAGGTTTTGTTGAGATCTACTCAGCAGGCCAGCACTGAGAGAGGCAGTCCTCAAGGATGAGAGGTGGGTGGGCCAGGGAGGCAGGCTGACCTGGTGGAACTGACAGCCACTACTGCTGTCTGTACACACCAGGCATATGCATGTTTACTGGTGAGTAAAATACTCATGCACATGAAAATTTAAAATGAATTAGTCATTGCACTGGGAGGAAGCATGCTGTGACCGGTAAGGAAGCCCTGGGTCAGCTTGGTGTACCCTGGGATGATGGAAGCGGCCAGGGCTGCAGGGAGGCCAAAGAGACCCCAGAGAAGACACTTCCCTTAGAGAACATGGAGAAGGGATAGACATGGAGTTGATGGGATGTGACCTGGAGCTAAAAAGTTCTGTGAAATTTTAATAGGGACAGAAAGAGATAGAAGCGATGGTACCTCACACTGGACTTAAGACTTCCCAGGGCCCAGAGGCACATGGCCAGCACAGTGGGAGGGCACCTTCCTTCAGGGAACAGGGGCATCCAGAACCTGCTAAGACAAAACGTGGTGTCACATTGTAACAGAGTTGACTGTGGGCCTTACATGAACCCAGAGTCTGTTGCATTTTTAGTCTGGAAACCAGGTCATAGTTTGTGGTATGAGTAGTTTGTGTAACTAAAGGAAACATTGTTAGAAGAAAGTTTGAAGAAAGTTTGAGATGGAGGCCCAGTGGTCCACTGGAGAGAGTTGGAACTAGAGAGAATTGGAACTAGCGCTTGTGTTGTGTGAACCAGACTAGCTAACCCGTGCTCTGGAGTCCAGGGGTCCTTCACAGGGTACAGTCTGGAGCATTTGGCTACAGGGAGCGAAATCCCAACCAATGTCTGACTTAACTGGCCTCTAACTCCCATTCAGAACTGAGGGACCAATAATAAAGCCAAAAGCTAACCATGCAGTGAACCAAGATTTATTGTTTGGCCAAAGAAAATAGAGAGGCCTGGAGAATTAACTCACAGGTCAACATCCCATCAGAACAAAGGAAGAGAGTCTTCTGAAGTGCAGGGGAGAAAGCAGAAGCTTTTTGTTAGTGTTTGGAGATTCATGACTGTTTGGGGAAAGGATCAGATCTACCCTAGCAATGAGGTCCTAACTTCCCAGAATCCTTACATACTTACATGTTTTCAGTCTGGGTCACAAGTGCACCTAGCTAAGGTGATGCTAGTGTGGGAGGCGTAGGGGGTGTTAATAGGGCACAGATCACAATAAGGGAGTGATTAGCTGGGGAGGGGGTGGGGGGATGTCAAAGCAGGTGCATAGTGTTCTCCTTTATGGGTCAGACAACGCTGCCTCTCCTGTCTTCTCCTGACCTCACAAAAGTAGCAGAGCTCCCTAGGGTCTGTGTGGTGGCCTAGATGGCCTGCTTTTCTGAAAGAAAACACTGGGTCTGAGAAGGTACGCACCTATTGACAAACCCAAAGGCTGAAGCCCTGCAAGGAAGGTTGGGGGGAGGATCCTCATGCTACACTGATTAGCCTGCAAGGCCTGTTCCCCCAAGCGACATGGTTGTGACAGGATTGTGGGATGGTGGAGGAGTCTCCAGGAGCCTCCCCTGCTTTTCTGGGTGGAGTTGAACATCAACATCAGAGCTTTGCCCTGAGCTACAGGGCTTCCCAGCAGCTGCCTGCCCTGCAGATGGCCCAGATTGTAGTTTGTGGCTCTCAGACCAGGAGCAACCACTGTTGGCTGGTGCCTGGTGTGAAGTGTCAGTAAGAGTGAGAGAACAATGTGCAATGGAAGAGCTGGTTTCCACTGCTCCTGCCCGTTGCCCATCCTGAGCCTACCCTAGGCAGAACTTGGAAGAAAGCTACAGACATGGTTATGGAGTTGAAAGCAGCCAGCAACCAGGCTGGCATAGACTGCCAGCCTGGCACATGCCTTCTTGGTTCTCACCCTACCTTCCAAGTGACCATAGGTACAAATCTAAATAGTACTGATGTTCAGGCAGGAAGAAGCCAAAGGCTTGTAATTAGGCCATGAGGCGAGTTCTAGGAGTTCATCTCAGGTGAGAACCGGAGCCTGCAGGCTGAACCCCTTGGAAGTTCTGTCTGCACTACAGTGGCACTCTGATTCAATTCACCGCAGCCTGGAAATACAGTGTTGAGCTCTGACCTACGCTTGCTGCCAGGTGGGCATGAGGTTGGTGGCATGGAACAGAAACCTCCGATAGCTCTTGTCCATCTGGTGAGACAGGATTCCTGTGTGAGAGAGGCAGACATCTAAGGTGCAGCTGTCCTGAGTTGTCCACATTTGTCCTCTGAAGCCCGATGAGTGGAGTCTGATTTGGGGGGCTAATAGCAGGAGGCTTCAAGTTGTTTGTTGGTTGCTAGAGGAGTGAATAGTTCCCGGCTACCTCCATTCATTCCTGTGTTAAAATATGAACAATGTGAGGAGGGTGAAGGTGCCCTGTGGCCTTTGTCAGAGCAGCAGTGGCACCAGCATGAGCAGAGCTTCAGAGCCAAGAAGCCTGGCATGAGAAATGACGCTTGTTCTAAGGATGCAGGGACCTGTCTGCCAGTCCTGGTGGGAGTCTGTCACTCAGCTCCCTTGCCTTTCTCATTAAGCTGAATGTAGTTTGTTTTTTTTTTTTAACAGAACTGGAGTCTGGACTTATTCTTTTCTTATGACGATACATCTTAATTTTTTTTCGTTAATTCTTTGAGAATTTCACAGAATGAGCTTTGATAATATTCACCCTCCCTATCTTAATGCCTCCAAGTTCTATCCAGTTTCTGTACCCATATAATGGGTATGTGTCCTCTTTTTCCATTTCAGCACCCATTGAATATATGTGCTGTCCATATATTACTGGACATGTGGCCTCCTACTGGAGCATAGGAGACTCTAAGTAGCTATGCTCTTAAACAAAACTGACTTTACCCTCCCTGCTATCAGTTGCCAGTAGCTCTGGCTAGGCAACCACCTCCCCTTTCCATGCTGGGCTTTTGTGTGGCTTGAACACGCCCAAGTTTTGTGCATACTGTCACAAGTGCTGTGATTTCACATGAGAAGCTGCCTTGCTTTGTCCCAAAGACACTGTTTTCTGATGGTCACCCACCGCTTCTGGCTTGTATGTTCTTTCTGCTCCCTCTTCTACAATGATCCCTGAGCCTTGGGTGGAGGGGGTATGAGATGGGTGCCTCATTTAGGGCTGAGCACTCTGCAATCTCTAATGCTCTCCACCTTGATCAGTTGGGAGTCTCTGTGTTAGTGGCCATCTGCTGCAAATAGAAGCTTCTCTGACGATAGCTGAGCAATGCACTAATCTAATGGGTATAAAGGTTGAGCATTGGTGTAATACTATGGCCATTTAGCAGAATAATAGTGAGTATTATGTTCTCCACTAGTGCCTATGACCTGTGTAGTTACATCTTTCAATAACATCAAGAAGTACAGGGCTGCAGAGCTGACTCAGCAGGTAAGGGAACACACTGCTTTTTTTCAGAGGACCCAAGTTCTATTCCCAGCACCCACATCAGGTGGCTCACCACTGCCTAGCATCCCAGCCTCAGTGGATCTGACAGCTCCGCAGCCACAAACATGCACATAATTAAAAATAGCAAAAATAAGATCTCTCATAAAAAAAGTGAAGTTTCACCTGGCATCTTATAGAACATACTATCCAGTACAATGTGGGTTCTAGTAAACTGTGCCTCTTATCTTTATTCTGCTCCCACAGCTGGATGACCCAAAGCTGGTATACCACGCCACATCCAAGGCTGTTGGTTAAGTTGGCTTTGACATATATAGGCCTTTAACAACCCCTTCACAGTGATCTCCTGAAGAGTGCTCAAATGACTATAAAGGCCGGTAGATGCTCACTTTCCTTTGATTGCTTTAACAATAGCTATTTATATCAAGTCAGATTCTTTTGAGGCGATGTAGGATGAAAGATACCCATGTGAGCCGAGCATTTAACCTACTGAAATTTGCTCTCTAGCCAAATAGGAGCTGCTTTCCCGCTGCACATCAGCAGTAGACAGCCTGCACTGGGAGATGGTGTTGGCACTAATGTGGCCTCAGACTAGGCCTCAGACTGTCCATTGGAGGACAGCTGACTTTCCACCAGTGACAGACAGCTAGCTGTGGCTCACAGGGCAAACATCCCATCCTGTTGACATCCTACTAAAAAAAAAAAAAATTAAAGCGATCTCTTTACCAAGGTCATGGCTATGGAGGGGCCAACTTCACCTGCCTTCATGGTGCTGGGAAGAGTCAATGCAGAAGAGATACAATTTGCAGAAAATAGTCTTTAAATTAACAATTAGTTTTTGTGCGTGTTATGTGTGTGTCCATATGCATGCGTGCGTGCTGTCAAATGCCACAGCTTGCACATTGAGGTTGGAGAAAAGCTAGCAGCAGGGAGTTGGTTCTCTCCTTCCACCTTGCTGGGACAGGGTCTCTCTCCTCTTGTTTCTGCCTCTCTTGGTTTTTCATCACTGCAGGATACTGGCTCACAAACTTCTGAGAGAGCCCCCTGTCTTCGTCTCTCATCTTTCCATAGGATTCATTGGTGCTCACCACCACATACAAATTATTGTGGGTTCTGGAGAGCAAACTCAGGATGTTGGGCTTGTTTGGCAAGTGTTTTTACCCATTGAGCCTTCTTCCAGGACCAATGTTTTAGTATATTTTCAGTCTGCAAATGATTGCATTCAAGGACAAAGAGCTGGGTGCAGTTACATCCACCCATCATTCCCAAATGCAGTGGTCCAGGCAGGTTTGCTGTTGATTGTGGTGGGTTTTAGAGGGGAGGTAGGGTAAACTCTCACGAGTTTCTTTTCCAGTTCTCTGGAGCTTTGTGAGCTCAGCTCCTTTTCCCATGTTCATGGTCCTTTCAGGGAACCCTTAAGCAAGAAGCTATTCAAGGTACTGATTTGCTCTAATAGTAAGTTGCCATGCCCCTCCCCCACTGATTGACCTATGGAAGTTACTCATATCTGCTCCCTTTGAGACATTTTCTGGAATATCGTGCCTAGACCATTTTAGTGGCTTGACCTTTCACCTGCTGTTGTTCACAATATGCGTTGTGGAGATGTAGTTTGAAAATATGGATAAAGTTTTGCTCCCTAATTTTTGTTTTTTGTTTAGCGTTTTTGTTTTTAATTGTTGAAAGAAATATTCTTTTTATCAGAGGTTATGAAAATACTTTTCTTTATTTTCCCTAAGTGTTGTCATATTTACATGACACACATACACACACACACAGAGAGAGAGAGAGAGAGAGAGAGCTGTTGTCATTCCTCTTCATTGCCAGAAGATTTGTTTTTATGTCATTAGCAAAAAATTCATGCAAGAAGAAAATGATCAGAATGATCTACTTTTTAACAAAGACTGTTGCAATCTAGGTGGTGATGTATGCTTCATTGATTCAGGTCTTTGATTTCTGTTAATATAATAGCTTCCTGGGTGGTGATCTCACACATCTGCAGACAGTGATTTCTAGGTATTTATGTGGGTGATGTGTGCCAATATAAATGTTTTATTCTTTGACTTTCTTTTTTCTGTTATTCCTGTTCTGTCTGACTTGGTTTTTATGTTAATTACCTGAGGGTTATACAGTCCACACTACTTTATTGCTGACTTCTCATTTTGCTGGTCCATATTTAAAACCTTTTTTTTTTCTGGTTTCCACAAACTTGATTTTCATTTTGGTGAAAGTAAAGTCTGGGTATTTCCTCTGTGTTCCGGGGACTCAGTCCAGAGCTAAGCAAATGTTTACTTGTTGATCAAGGGTGTGTGAGAGAGACTTTGGTCTTTGCTGGGCTCCCTTAAAGTTCTAGAATACCAGGCTTCTGACTCAGGAGCTGCAGAGATCGAATGTCATCGACCTCAGGTCATCTCTAAAGTCACAATAGTGCAAACAGCAGTCAATCCCTCCTCTCAGGTTGGATGGAGCACTTGCCTGCAAACAGGTCTTTTTCATATCAGATCCCACTGAAAGTCACTGAACTAATGCAGAATTCAGAATTCATACAAGAAGCAAGAAGAGGGCTGGAGGAGCAACAGTCACAGCAGAGTCGCCATGGAAGATAGTTGGCAAAATCTGATGAAATTGACACATGGACAGCTATAGTTAGCAGCTACGGTTTCGTGATGAGTGAGATTTCACCTTCTGGACAATTTTACATTGGATCCTAGAAGTTTAAAAATGTAAATAATACTTTATTGGCTAGGAGTCCTACCCAAAGCTATCATAAAATGAAAAATGTGTGTTGCTCTGTTTTACCATCTTCCTCAGATGTGTCACAAGAATATGGAATGATGGATCTCTGACCTGAAGACATAAAACAAGAGGTTAAAGCAGAAATAAATTCATGGAAAGTTTAAAAAAACACATTAGTTCCCTCTGATCCCAAAGCAAACATGTGTAGTGCCTCTTTCATTAATGCATTATCTTTAGAAAGTGCTCTGGGTTTGTCGGAATTGAAATAAGATTCATTTAATCAGCGATCGCAGTTCATCTGTTAAATTGCAGCACTTTGCTCTCCATTTGTGAAATAATCTTCAGACTAATGAAGTAAGGTCAATTGCATGCAGTTTTATTCTAGCCAAATTGCTGTTAATTGCATCAAAGGCTTTGGTAAGGTCAATAAATGTTGGCTTTTTATATCCTCTCTTGAAAGTGGCAGAAAATAATCGTCTTTTCTCTGTAATGCATTCAGGCCTGGGGCAGTGGGTACAGGAGGTCATTATATTTGCATTACCTGATCAGAAAATGTTCCATTTTCATAGAATTGGAAGAAAGACCTGAATTACCCAGTGGTTCTAGTAGAGACACCTTATCCCAAGTGCTCTTTTGTCATTCTACAGCAATGGCCCAGTGGGGACACATGCCATGGCCCTGCCCTCAAAATCCCTGTGTCTCCTGAGCAGCTCTAGCTCCATGACAGTCTTGGGCTTGTTTTATTTTCATGAGTATCTGACTGCAGTCAGTCGGAGCTCTTCACTTAACTTCCCTTGCTTTCCCTGTCACATGTTGGCCCAGCTTGGGGCCTAGAATCCTTCCTAGGGATGATGAGGGAATAAAGCAAGAACAGACATGTGAAGAAGCAGAAAGACTGGGATCACATGGGATGTGCTTGCTCTGATGGAGAGCCTCAGCACTCCAGGAGCATGTTTATTAGGTACAGCTGGAAAGGAAAGTGAAGTTACATACAGCTACTCTCAGTAGGAGCAGTCTCTGTAGGGGAGCAGTCTTCAGGCCACGAACAGGGAAAGAAAACTATGCTGGGCATTTTCTGTACAACTGTTGGCAACCACGCTTGAAACACTTTGCCATTTCTCTGAGTCTAGACTGGAGAAGGCCTTGCTGTGTCCCATGGGTCTTGACATGGCCATGCCATGATGTCCTTCGTGTCCCATGGTGTCCTTGACATGGCCATGCCAATAGCAAACAATACATATTTGCTTAGATTTTTACTTGTTCCCTACATTGCCCCAAACAATTTTTGCATGAAGGTCCAAACTACATATTTTGTGGCATGAAGTGTTTGAGCTGGCAGAATTTGGAGATGCTATGTAATGAAAAAACAAGATCCTAGGATCAGGGGTTGATTAGGGCTGAGCTGTGGCCTTATTACTGCTGCAGAATTAACAGGAGTCCTAGGATTTAACTCTTTGAGACTAGTATGCTTATAACCATCTTAGTTTGTACACTGCTGTGCTGTGTGTGTGTGTGTGTGTGTGTGTGTGTGTCTGTCTGTCTGTCTGTCTGCCTGCCTGTGAGAGAGAGGTGGGATGGGGGAGAAGTATGTATCATGTGAGATATCAGGTAAGCTGTTTTGTAAGGAAACCCGGGAAGTAATCATTAAAAGATGCAAGATGACAGGAGGTGAGAGAAAGCTAGTGAGTGATACTGGGATGATGCCAGAAGTAGAAAGCATGGTACCAGGGACCAACTCCTGGAAGAGTCACACTCTTTCTTGTTTTTGCATACATAGAAGGTTACAGCTCTCAAAGAGCATGTTTGATACACCAGCTACTGATACTAGCTTTTGGTGCCATCCACAATGTTTTCTTTTTGCAGCACAGAACACAGCAACATCCTTCCATTAGCTGCTGAACTTGGGTGGTTTGATGCATACCTCACTGGAAAGACCGGACAGGAGGAAACTGGTCCTTTCATAGAACTCCTGTGTCCCAGGAAGGCATCAGGAGCTCTGCATGGTTCAATGAACAATCTAAATGCTGAACACATTGCCAAGGTGTTCAAACAGGTGCCATTTTGTGGCTGCAGGTCAGCCATTGTCACTGGGTTGGGAATTAGAAAAATCAGTGTTCCTGTCTGCCCTGGGGTAGGTGGGGCGTGAATGCCAATGAGAATGGCAACCAAGAGAAAACCAGGCCTGGCTTGTGGTTGTCTTTCCCTGTCTCTGCTTCAACACTGAGTGCTAATGTCCCACTCCCCTACACATATTCAAAAGACCCTTTACATTATCTCATTCTTTATCATGCCTTTGACATTCTATGTGTAATGGCATATGTCCTCTGCCAATGAACATGCTGAAGAGGGTGAGGTGGCATCATCTGTCCGCCTGATCTCATCAGCCCTCAGAGCAGTACCTGGCATGGAAAGCCCTCAGAATTGTTGAGGAAGTGGGTGCAGTTATGAGTGGAAATAGATGGTAAGTGCTGAATTCTGGGTGCCAAAGTCTAAATGGTGACTACTTAAACAGCAGGGCTGTCCCTTAAGCCACTGTTACTCAAGAGAGCCAGGGTACCTTCTCATAGCACCTTGAGAAGGCATCAGTGCATCCTACACTCAGATGTCACGGGGAATATTTTCAGAAACCATCAAAGTCTAAACCCAGCCATGCGACTCTCTGTTGTGCTAATTGAGGTAACATTTGGGGAACACTGTGTTTTATGGAAGAGTGAGCCTGGAGACATTAAATCCCACACGCAGCGAATGCCAGAGACTATATTTGACCCTAGGAAACCAGCTGCTGGAACTCTTAGTCTTGGTGTTGACAGGCATATACTCCCAAACATACTCAAGTTACCTTAGTATCAGACAACGTAGGGCAGGTAAATTGTGATTGGTCAAAAGCACCATACCAAAGAACATTAACATCTGAATGGAAGCTGGGTATCTGGGAAGCCATAGGCAGGCAGCAGGATGCTTTGCTTAGGTGGGTGGAAGTGAGGCAGCAGCTGCCCACAGATGGGCTGTGTGGAGTGGGAATCCACATTGCCGCTTGGCTTTGAGATGTGAGAATTTTCGGTAGTCTCCTCTTGGCTCACTTTGCCATGCCAGTGACATTCCCTCAAGTGTAAGAACTGAAACTGGCATGCGTCTCTTCTCAGGTTGCCATTTAGTAGTTGGAAACCCAGGCTGTGCTAACTCAGTCTTGAAACATCTTCTGGGTGCTGGGTACCGCTGTGCCGGGCAATTCAGGGATGACTATCCAACCTGCTTCTTGGGAAATATATTTTCTGACCCCATGTCTGCCCTCATCTCAAGGCTCCTTCTTTGATCTCACCAGTAAGTGACTCTCCTTACTTCTTTTATTTTATAGTATGTATGGCAGGCTCAGTGTCACCGCTGCTGAACCCAAACCAGCACGAGGTGATCTTTCAAAGACACAAAACACAAGGCTTGAAAACTGACTCAGATGAGGCCTAGACAGAATGGCGGATGAGTTGCATTGACACCTCTGAAAACGCCTTGATCTGGTGCTTTTTAGCAAGCATCTTTCTGTCACATTTGTAGGCTCAGTTCTATACAAAAAGACCTAAAAGCACAGTAGGGGCGGGTCAATGCCTTGTTTTAAGTTGGCCAAGCATGGCTGTGAGCTGTCTCCTAAGAGTCTGGCATGTGTGGTGTATAATTGTATCTCAGGGGAAACAAAACAAAACAAAACAAAACAAAACAAAACAAATAGCCAGCTTGGTGATGTGCTCTAAACAAGTTAGGAGGAGGCTTCAGAATAACAGGAAACAGCTTACTCCCCCACCTTTCATGCCCAATCTCCTGAACAAGAACAAATGAGTGATTGGTAGCCCTGAGTGTGATGCCCCATAGCCAGACCTATGAAGTCTAAATTGCAACTTGGTTCCTAAAACAGGCTTCTAGGACACATGGCTTGTCTAGGCACAATGCAGGAGCAGGGTAGAAAATAGCAGTTGTCTGCCTGACCCTATACCTGTGCTTTGTGATTCACGAACAACAGAAAGGTCTCATTCCCAAATTCCTAACAAAGGAGCCATCATCTGCACAAACGGGACTGCTCCCACAGACTGGCAGCAAGGTACAGACTGCAGCCCCACCCTTGCCATGGTTCTGGGAGACTGCATATGCCAAGGTTGTATGGTAGTGTGGATAGTGGGATCAAACTCTTTCCCAGGTAGCCTTTACACAGTTATGTGTGTGTGTGCTGAGGAGAGAGGAATGAACAGGTTCTTACCACCAGGGGGTAAGGAGATGAGCAGATGAGCAGAATCAAAGATGCTCACTCGTGTTCCAGGCTTGCCCCAGCAGAGACTAAGGCTCGCTTTAAAGTCCTTATTAGATCGGAATCTTCAGGTAGAATCCTTCCAAGTAGCCTGGACTTTGAAGGCAGGCTGTTCCCTTGTGAATGTGTGAGAAGGCATCTTGCAGAACAATTTGAAACACCTGCCTTTGTACTTTGGAAAGGATCCTCGGATTGCCTTACTGGGAATGGGATCCTTGTAGAGCATCAAGTTTTCTGAAAGGAAGCCAAAAGCATATGGTTGCTCACTTCTCAAGTGTAGTGCTTAACATTCAGGCTGACTTGACTGTACGGCAGAGGTTAGGTGCTAATTTCATGTCCTCCTTCTGGGGTCCTCTGTCCCTCCCTCCTGAAAGAATTGACCTTGTTTATTTATCTATTGGGATATGGAACAAAGACGCTATATCGTTTAAACATATATTTCTAGGGGTAAAGAAGGAATTAACACTAATGCATTAGTAAGTGTGATCAAATTCTAATTTGTAAGCAGAAGCCAAAGGAGATGACAGCCAACCCTAGAAAGAGGAGCCACCAGCATAGGAAAGAAAGGCTTCATAAGTTGTTCTGTGCTAGCACAGGTTCTAAAAGACAACTGGTAGACCTGAGTCCCCACCCACCCTAGGACTGGCTCACAGAAGTCCGTACTTGCACACCATCAGTCATGCTATCTGCCTGAACATCTCCAGATAGAGCCAAGCTGGACAGTTCGTGCCCTGAGACCACATTCCTTTCGCCTCACCTTCAAGGTCTCCTGGGGCTGGTCTTGGGGGCTGAGTTACCTCATCTGTCCTTTCATGCTCACACTACAGTGAACAATTGCCTAGCACACTTGTGTTCACACTCCTCCCCCTTCTCTGTTCCACTCACCTTCTCTTTACTTCCTCATTTTTATCTCCCTCCTCATTCTTTCCCTTTATTCATTCTAAGTGGGAGCAGAACAAAAGAAAAAGGGGGGAGGGATGGGAGTGGGGAGAGGGTTAATGTGATGAATTAACATGACCATAGTCAAAGTTATTTGTGTGAAGGGACTGAGCTTACAACTCAGCCTGAGCTAAAAATAAACCTTTAACTTGGTTTCACGGTTTCCATTAAGTTAATTCTTGCTGATGCGGATCTTCACAGAAAGAGGCCTTCGGCTGACTTTGTGGGGCTCTCTTAAAGCAGTCTCTCACGTGGTGAGTGGTTGCCTTGCATTTCCATGGCAGTGGCTTCTCCCTCTTCAACTGCACAACACCACAAGAAGAAGCAATTTCTCTTCTATTTGGACCCATCAGGACCTTTGAGGGAAACTAGATGCTTTTTAACAAGTTTATCACCTGCTCAATTCATCCACTTTTCTTGAGGTAAAACATAGATAATATAGAATGTACCACGTTAGCTACTTTCAAATGGTTTCATGCACCAAGCAACTGCTAGGATGCTGTGGCCATCACACCCTCCCTCCCCAGGACCTTCCCATCAGCCTTACCTGCAGCTGTCACCCTTCCCCAGCCACGGACTCCCGGGACCTCCTGGCATGGCCTCCTACAGTGTCTGCCCTGGCACTGTGTCTCCGAGGTAGCCATGTTGTTACACATGCCAGGATTCCTGCTTCTCTTAGGGCTGAAAGTCTTCATTTTAACCAATGGATTTACAACACTTTCGAAGCTAGCCTATCTGTACTCTGGACCCAAGGCTTCCAGAAACCTGACTAACCCCTGAAGTTCTTGACTCTTTGACTAACAGCCAGGTGATCTTGGGGAGATCACTTGACCTCTTTAGTTTCATTCTTATAAAATTCAGACCTCAACTTTAAAAATAATAATAGTATTATCTTAGCCTTTGGACCAAAGAATTAGTTGGCAAGTGATGAAGCTAGCGTGGGAAGGATTCACTAGGATAACAGTAATGGTCATGTTATCTGAGAAACAAGCTTGTGTCTTTTCAGGTTATGTGTGTGTGTGTGCACCTGTGTGTGTAAGTATGTATGAGCATATATGTGTGTATGTATGTGTATATGTGTTTATGTGCGTGTTTGTATATGTGTATGTTCATACGTGTATATGCATTTATGTGTTTGTATGTGTAATATGTATGTGTATATACATATGTGTTCATGTGCACGTATGTGTATGCGCTTAATTGTATGTGTGTGTTTGAATGTATGCATGCATGTGTGTGTGCATGTACATATGTGTATGTGCATGTATATGTTTGTGTATAGGTGCACATATATACAAGAATACTTGGAGGCTGGAAGACAACTTCAGGGGTCATTTGGCCATCAGTTTTGTTCGTTTTGTTTTTGTTTTTTGAGACAGGGTCTCTCTCATTGATCAGACAAGGCTGGCTGGGGAGCCAACCTCTCAGAGTCTTTTTGTCTTTACCTCCTAACCCTTGTATTACAAATGTGTGCTACCTTGGCTAGTAAAAAAAAAAATGAAACAAAAACATGAGTTCTGGAGATTCAAACACAGGTCCTCATGTTTGCAAGGCAAGCAATTTAACTCCTGAGCCATCATCCGACTCCCTCCTCAAAGTTGCACCTTTCTGTCACTTTCACTGTAGCCATCATCATACGTGCGCACTGATGGGGAAGGCCACACAGGAGTTCCCACCCTTGTTCTTCAAAGCCTTCACTGACCTCTTTCTCTCCTCTTCCTGTGACTGAAACAGCTAAAATTATAGTTTTAACTAATCCTGCAAAAGTTTATTATTGCATGTTATTAACCGCACACAGTTGGGCAGAAGTGGGTCTGAGGTGTGTATGGGTATCTAAACAAGAGGCCCATCACCATCTTCCGGAAGGAACAACGAGGAGAGAAGCAGTCTTAGAGCGTTGGGAGTGGGATGTAGGTGACCCTGGGTGGAGGCCAAGGAGTGCTTTTCTGAGAAGGAGACATGAGAGGGGATTGGCATGGAGCTCACAATGGTGAGTTACAAATACTGCTGTGAAGGTAAAGGTGGAGAAAATTCTAGAACATATAGGTGGCACTAAACTTAAGAGCATTCCCAGGACAGGGAATAAATTGGCATGGCTACAGAGTGTGAACGGGGCAGGGCCAATGGGAGTGAAGATTTATGAAACATGGGAAGGCATGGGGGTAAGGACTTCTGGACTTGCTACGTGAGCAGAATAAATCTTGTCCTGGGTCAGATGTTTGTGCTCCTAATGTTCACTGGAGCCTTGACCTCATGGCAAGTGTTTGAAGAGTGTTTAGGGGGCAATTAGGGTGGAATGGGTTCACCCCCCTGATGGGACTGTCCCCTTCTAAGAAGAGGAAGCCCTAGAGCCCTGTCTCCACTTCCCTCTATACCTGTGGATAAGGTGCCATCCACACCCTCAAAGGGCCCTCATCAGCCTGTCACCTGAGAAATAGCTGTTGCTGTTTAAAAATACTTGCTCAGTGGGAGTCTGCTCTGGCAGCCTGAGCAGACAAAAGCAAACCTGCTCCCCAGAGGGGTTAGCCTGCTTCTTGAGGCTCACGTCTACTCTATGACCACCACCAACTTTTATAGCAAAGACTGCCTTTTATTCTGTGGATATTGAAAACGAGGAAGAGACAAAGCCCTTCCCACTTGTGAGTAAATATGTGTCCAGCTTGCCCACCTCCAGGAGCTAGCCAGGCCAGCCTCAGGTCTAGTGAGGCTGGCATAGGCTACATTCCTACCCCAGAGGTGCCTGGTTGACAAGCTTTTCCAGGGCCTGCTTGCATTTGTATTGAACCTTTGACTGTGAGCTGAGCATCATTTTCACTGGGCAGAAACTTCCAGCAGCCCACCAGCATTGGGTAATTGGAGATTGTCACATGCAGTTGAGGGGCCGCTGAACCGTGGGTCTGAGCAGATGGTGGCCATTACTGTGGTTGGGCTTAATTGTGCTGAGGCCGCTGCTGATGGCGCTACTTTAAAAATGCTTTTCACAAGAATGGTCCAGCATGTGAGGCAGCATTAACGCTACAACACCACACCACACACCTCTTCAGCACCACCTTGCTGCTTCAGCCATTCCTGTGATTTAATAACAGCCTCAGGCGGGGGAGGCAGCTCAGTGGTTAAGCGTGTTTCTCTGCAGCACGAGTTCAAATACCAAGGGCCCACCTGAAAAGTGGGTCGTGGCTACACGCACCAGCATGGACGGCAGAGAGAAGCAGATCTCCTGCCAGCTTACCCAAGAAAGCAAGCTTCAAGTTCAGTGAGAGTCGCTGTGTCAAGGCAATCAGACAGACAGATTTCAACAGAGGAAGATTCAGTGACATCCTGCACTGGTCTCTACATGTGCACCGATGGACCCCACACATGTGTACACAAACACACGCCCTGCTCGTGTTGGATAGAGCAATGTTCATGAATGGGTAAACCCAATAAGGAATACATCCCTGCATGTCTTGCAGGAGGAACTTATATTCAGCTCTTCATACACACAGTGACCCTCCCGGTTAATTTACTTGCAGTTGATAGTTTTGGATACATGCACCGCACTCCCAGAGCCGGTCTGTTACTCACCAGTCCATAAAGCTAATCTCTCTGGTTAATAGTTTGCAGCTTGAGTCTTATTAAGTGGGAGCACTCCCAGCCATGCTTGGCTGTAATCCTCTGCATTCATTTGCTGTAATCTGGCTCCTGAGCAGGGGATGTTTTCTCCCTTATTATGTGGTGGGCTTTCCAAGCGTTCTGCTTTGGAAAATGGCAGTGATCCTGTAGCCTTCCCTCAGAAAGTAGGATTACTTAGTTGTTAGACATGTACAGCAAACATTGTAATAGTAGATGACCAAGGCTACTAACTGTCCCTGACTGTACGCTACACACTTTGAATTCCAAGGGAAGAGATTCTCATCCGCATTTTTTTAAGATTGAGAAACTGAGACCGGGAGTGAATCAGTTTGATTCAGTCAGTAACTGTCACGAGAGGAAAACCCAAGCTTACAGTCTAGTCTCTTCTCCCTCTTCATGTTGTCATCATTTGCAGAACAGACAGGGGCACAAGTGTGAGATCCCAGGTGAGCCATAGCAGACCTCAGCCTATGACTGGTTGTATGACAGGAGGAGTCAGGCTGTGTTCCCAGTTGGAATCACGGGACCAGTTTTCCTGGGGGAATAATAGAAATGCAAGTGCTGTGATCATCTTAAATAAATTTCCATTAGTATGTAGAAACACTACAAAAGCTCTGGCTGAGGGCAGACACTATGTCCTGTTCATTATTTCATCCCCAGGACTCAGAAAAATGGTGAGACCACTCAAATATTCTTGAATAAGCAAATGCCACTGTTTGGGGCTTAGTATCTCATAGTCTGCCTAGTGCAGGTAGCTGCTGTCAATGGTCTTCTGTATGTAAAAGCAGCAAAGTGGAATAAGCACTTAGATCATATGGGGATAAGTAATGAAGTCAAGGTAGCTGCATAAAAGTAGATCTAAGCAACAAGGAACAATGTTAAAGGCCTCCCGAAAAATGGCCACGGTCATTTCAGGCTCTATGTAAAATTGCTACACAACGGAAGTCACTAACAATAAAACGAGATCAAGAGAGATGGAAGCACCTCTCCTTCTTGTGGCTAGCATAATTCCAGAACCACAGGTTTGTGATCTGGGGAGAAAGAGCCCTCACCAATGTGCAGGTGACTGAGCTGAGTCCTTCCATGGCAAAGAGAGAAGGAAAAAGAGAGGAAAGAGAAAGGCTGTCGCATCTCTTCTTACGATGGTATTGGCTTAGCTTTAGTATTTTTGTTGCTGTGACAACTATCCAAAGAAAGGAGTTTGGAAGAAAGGTTCATTTTGGCTCATGGTGTCAGCTCAAAGTCAGCCCTCTCTATTGTATTGAGGCTTGTGGTAAGGTGGAAATACGGCAGAAAGGCACGGTGGGAGAAGCTACTCACCTCACAGCAGCCAGGAAGCGGCAAGTGCAAAGTACCTGGGGCACGACTACTTTTCAAATGCATTTCCAGAATCCCATGTCAGGTCCTGCTGCCTGACGCTGCCCTCACCTGCAAACTCATCAATGGGTTCATCCATAGCTGAAGGCTGATGAGGGCCTGGGTCCCCAGGGCCCAATCGCCTCTCAAAAGTCTGTCAGGTGATACATGAGCATCTGGAGGACAGTTTCAGATTTAAATCCCATTCATGTGGTTCCAACCTCACACACTAAGCTCTTCAAAGCCCACTTCCTGATACCAGTGTCCATGGGTTAATGTTTCAACCCAGGGGGTTATGGGTGGATCAAACATCTCAGTTCCTGGAGTTGTGGAAAGCTGTGGAGCCACTTGACAGCAGAACACTTCCTAGAAGACAGCAGGAGCTTGGCGTCTGGACGACCATTTTAAGATTGCCCTGTGTGCTTCCACACAAGACAGCTGCCCTAGATTTGTAAGAGGAAACAGTGTCGTGTGGGCAAGGAGAAGCCACCTGGCAGAAAAGTTGTGGGGGAATGGATTCATAGTCTGTAAACAGCAGGAAGTTTTTTCCTGCTAGAAGAATGAGGCCCCCTAACAAGCGGGTTCATGGAGTTGGGATGCCATAACTGACCCAAAGAGAAATGATAAGTGAAAACTCAAAAAATAAAATAAAATAAAATAAAATAAAATAAGTGGCAGGTTATTTGGAGACAAGATGTCCACAAAGGCTTCTGGGTCATTTTAGGTGTCCTTATTAATTACGAAAATGAATAGCCGTTTTTGTTAATATCATTGCCAGAAGTACTCAGTTTAAATAGAAATATTCACATGGAAGCAATCAGACTGTGTGCCTTTACACAAGACTGCTGACCTAAATTTGTAAGCACAAAAGAGAAAAGTGTCCTGTGTGTTAGAACAAACTAGCTAGAAAGTGGGAAAGTTGTGGGAGGAGTGGATTTCATCAACAGGGATAAACCGGATGTCATAATACGCCTAGTGTCAGCCTTGATTTAAAACAGAGAAGACATCCCTCATTGCCTGTGGAGACGCACCTATGTCTATCTAGTATACAGAGCATGATGGTGGAGGGGAGTCAGATTCTTAGCGCTGTTAGGTGTAATAAATAATGTGTGAGGGTCAGGTCCAGACGGAAACGGAGAGGCGGGTGGTAGGAACTGCATGCTGAAGTATCGGGGTTAGTGCTTCCGAACTACTTTTTAAAAAGATTTACTGTATTATTTATTTACATGTCTATTACAAGAAAGCGGACACAGGTGCCCTCAGAGGCCACATGGAGGTGTGGGATCCCTTGGAGCTGGAGTTGCAGGTGGTCGTGAGTCAGCTAACCAGGGTGCTTCTGTAAGAGCAGCAGGTGCTCATGACAGCTGAGCTTCCTCTCTAGTCCCCTGCATCTTTTAAAAGCTTAACAAGGAGTGTGTGTGCAGGTGTTCGTATACATGTACGTTAATGTATGTATGAATGTGTGCAAATCGAGTGGGAATGTGAGTACAAGGTTCTATGGGGTGCCCATGCCTTCACAAGGCTTGGTCAGGTCGTCAGCATCCTGGCCTCCTGCTTCTCCAGGGCACTCTTGTGCTTTCAGGTAGCAGTGCGAGATGGATGGAGACCGTGCTGTGTGCCTTGACGTGAGGCGAGTATGAGGCCTGTGTGTCTGGCTCACTACATTAAAGGACCTGCATGTATCTTCCCAGAGGGACCTGTCCCTTCAGGGTGAGTGTGTGTGTCCCATTGCTCTTTGGGGGTTTCAGGAGAAGATTGTGTGTGTGTGTGTGTGTGTGTGTGTGTGTGTGTGTGTGTGTGTCTTTTCTTCCTTCCCTACAGTTCCCCTGGCGCCCTGTCACAGTGTCTATACTTTCGGCTCTTAGATTGCAGGGGAAGTGTGGTGGAGACGGGATGTGGGCAGTGCAGCTCCTTCTGGCCATCTACCCTTTCTGCTTCTCCAGCCTGTAGGCCAGTTCAGCACAAGCTTCCCAGTTAGCAACTTTCATTGCGGCTTCCTCTCTTGTGGGTGTGTGGGAAGGTGTCAGTGTTCTAAGCTGCCAAGTGTGTGTGTGTCTGTGTGTGTCTGTGTGTGTGTGTCTGTGTGTGTGTGTCTGTGTGTGTGTGTCTGTGTGTGTGTGTGTGCACCCATGTGTCTCTGCAAAGTGCATGTGCACGTGTGCACATTTGAGCTGGGCTGAGTACAAGCCACACTGACTACTCTCCTTTCACTCTGGTTTCCATGGCCTCCACAGTGGCCTCTGCTCTTTGGTGGTATCTGCTCCAAGCAGGTGCTTATGGTCTGTGGCAGAAAGAAGCATCCTAGGTATGGGACTGGCAATGCTGTGGGGCGGCCCTGACTAGCCATGTCCTTCTGCACCTCAGGGTACTCACTTCTGAAGGGAAGGTCACTAAATGCTGCTGTATAATCGGAAGCATCGAGAGCAAGGTGTTAGCTGGCTGCTCTAGGTATCCGGTGCAGCTTAGCAGGTACACCTGCTCTGACAGCAAAGTTTACTGACCCATGCCCAAGCATTTGCCCTGCTCCACTGGGATGCCATCACCACAGAATGACAGTAACCATAGATTGCTTCTCCAAGCCTAGTGTGGGCTGGTGTTCTTCACACATTTCCTATTGTTTTTATATCCATGGTTTGTGTGTGTTTGTGGTGTGTGTGTGTACACATGCATTTGTGTATGTGTCCATACATATGTGTTTTTTTTGTTTGTATATTTGCATATGGAAGCCCCAAGGTTGATGTCTGGAATCATTCTATATCACTCCTCTGTGTGCTTGAGGCAGGGCCTCTCAATCAAACCCAGAGCTTATTCATTGAGGCAGGCTCTCTCAGTCAAAACCAGAGCTCATGCCTATGGCTTCTCTTCTTAGCCAGCTTGCTCTCAGGATTTCTGTCCTCTGCCTCTAAGCCTGAATTACAGGGGGCTGGCGTTTATGAGGCTTCCCGGAGATCAAACTCATCCCTCCACATAAGGGCTGAGCCACCTCCCCAGCCCTTCCCTTGACTCTGTATGGAATACAACTCAGAATGCAAACTCACCAGCCACCCACTTGGGTCATAATTTTTCTCTTTTCTATGTGATTGGCGTCCTGAGTTTGAAGGTTCTCCTTGAAAACTTCCGATCTGCAAACCCAAGTCACCTGATTGAGAACTTAAGAATGAGCCTGGCAATGAAGTGGTGCACAGGAGGCCAGCTCAGACTGCTACTGACATGGACTGTTTCTGGCCAAGTCCAGGGTGAGCAGTCAGAAAGCCCCAATCCTTTTCTGGCAGATGCTGGCTCAATGAAAGAGCAAATGCTAGGGACAGCATTGCGCTTGTTCTAGCTGGTCCCTCGCTCTTCTGAACCTACAACCTGTCCCCATAAAAATCCTTCCTTCCTACCCCCTCTCTGCAGCCTTATCTGTTCCTGTTTTCTTTAGACCCCCCAATTAACAGACTTGCATTTTTGTTCAGATCCACTGTGAAAGCATCAGTTAGCACTGAAGTGTTCGCCATGCATCACCTTCCATGACATGTTCATTATTCTTGAGTGTAGAGCATAATGACTTTTAGTCAATTTTGATATAAAGAAGTAAGCGTGTGCTATCAATAATCACCAGAGAAAATACAACAAAACTGCTTTTCTCCTGACAGATTTATGATTCAGCAGCATTAAAAATGTGTGAGCGAATTCTTCAAAGCCATGCCCATCTCCGCCATTCATGATAGGACTCTGTGCCTGGCCTCTCTTCCTCCATGATTTATTTTTCTGGCCATCCTCACTACATACTGTTCTGCCCCAGCTTCCTGGGATGTTATGCCTTAGCTCACCAAGACTTCCTGTGTCCTTCCAGACAGGGGATACTTGTCCTCCTTTCATGGTAAAGACCAGAGAGATGAATGAATTATAGCATTGCTATGAAATGGCAGGACTCAAATTCAGGTCTTTATACAGCACTGTGTGCCCTCCAGAGATGCAATGTGACATTCCCTGACCTCTGGGATGTCACTAAACAATGCATTAATGGCTTGAAAGCCCAGGGCTTAATACCAGTGGCACCAGGAGCAGGCTGGGCCTCTTGGGTAAAGAGACCACTAAGCTTCTGGTCAACTAGAGGACCCTGACTTTGGCAAACATTTGTTATAAAGACTTGAGGGGGGATGGCTACCTTGACTCTAGCTGGGTATTGAGGGGGGTGATGAAGAAGGGTAAAGTCATGTGACAGGAAGAGACTAGCTCAGAGGGCCCATTGGGTGGAAGGGGGGAATCTCAGGCCACCTCTAAGCTGGCTCCTTTCCTCATTCTGAGTTATTATCCATTTTCCAGTGAAAAACACAGTAAAGACCAGATGAGTGAGTTAATTGAGTTTTTCTGCCAAAAGATGGGAAGCTGTGGCAGGATTCCGATTTGACTCTGCTTCATATTTCTAGGCTGTTATTTTTTTTTTTTCATTATGCAGTTTGCACTGAACAACCAGCTTCATGCCTTCCATCACAAAGACCACACACCCCATGATGGCCTGTGCTCTGGGGCCTGCCAACCAGGGGTTTATCAGACTATGGGGAGAGGAGACAGATCTGCCAGGAGGGCTGGAGCTCTGGAGATGTTGCCCTGTGGCTGCTGAGAAAGTCCTTCAGTCTCAATGAGGAAGGGCCCCCCTGTCAGATGAGAGGCTTAATGATGTCACTTGGGCTTCAGCACTCACTGCTCCCCTGGGTTAATCAAGGACCTCTGCTTTGAGTTGGTAGAACCTACGTGCAAATAAATGCCTTAGCGGAAACATAGGCATGTAACAAACATGTGCCAGAGTGTGTTCAGAGAGGAAGAAAGAAGATTGTCATTTGAATTTCCTGCTCCCTACCCGAGGGAAGAGCTCCCAGCAGGATGAAGGCTGGCTTTCTCAGAGGCCAGTGCCTTTGAGGATGAGATTGACAGGTATTCATGTAAAGGAATAGGAGGCCACGCAGGAAGGCACTGAATCACTCCCCTGAGTGGACCTGTCATGGTTCGACTCTCCCAGGCAGCCAGTCCTTCCTCACGGGCCTTCAGAGTATGTGTGTGTGTGTGGCAAATGCTGCCAGCTCTGGTGTCTCTTTGTCACCACTGTGGCCATGATGTGTTTTAAGGACTGAATGGGAGGGACTTGAGGAAATTTGATCCTCTCTATTGACATTACATAGATCACAACACTTAGCTATAATGAAATATTATGAGTATGCATGTGAGAATCTGTGACCTGTTTCTTGTGTGCTCAGCCTCAGAACACATCTGGAACTCACCTTCTTTGTTCCCAAATCCATCAAGTTCCACTTCACCTATGGAGTGTGTGTGTGTGTGTGTGTGTGTGTGCATGTGTGTGTGTGTGTGTGTGCGTGTGCGTGTGCATGTGTGTGTGTGTGTACATGTGTTCAACTACGTGCATATGAGGAGGTCCACTTGTGGGTGCATGAGTGTATGTGTGTATATACAGGTACACGCATATGTGTCTATGGATGAGCAGGTTTATGCACATGTGTTTATGTGTGTGTGTGTATGTGTGTTCCCTCAGTGAAATGACTTATGCTTCCCTGGGATTTTTAACACTCACTACCACCAAAAGTGTCATCCTGTCATACAGACACCATATCTCTCTGTCCCTGTGCATGTTTTGAATCTGTCTCCGTCTTCTTTCCCTATGTGACACTAGACTCAGCATTCTAACCATCCCTGGTCATCTTAACAACAATGGCCTGACTTTCCGTCAGTAAGTTCAGGGGCAATATGAACCCTCCAAGCCAACTGTGGGAAGGCTGGGCTGCTTTCTATAACTAAGGGCCCTGGGCTGTTACTGGATCGCTGTCCTAACAAGAAAGGGATTGGTTAGTTCAGAATAAGAATGGCAGACTGCTGGCTAGTTAGAGAAATCAGGACTGAGGCGGAGGCTCGTGGCTGGGGCCAGTTGCTATTTATTGGAGCCTCAAAGATCTCTTGTGTTAAGACCTAGACAAGAGAGCTCCCTGGGAGGAAGGAAGTTCAGACCTATGATGGCCTTTAGCAGCTTTGTTCTAATTATTTTTTACATTGCATCTAGATACAAAAACAAAAACAGGTTTTTCTTGGCCTTTGCTCTAGTTACTTTTCTCATTGAGAGTACTGTACTCAGTGACAGTACTGTAAGGAAGGAAGGTGATTTGGCTCACAGTTTGATGGTGGAGTTAGTCACGACAAGTAAGTCATGGTGATAGGAACTGGTCGTTTCAGCCAGTGTCTGTGGCCTGCGACATATGGACCGTGTCTCAGAGTCTGGGAAGTGGAGTTGCTTGTGTTCCTTCCCCCAAGAGGCTGAGAGATGGGGAAAGAGGGAGGCAAGTTCACCAGGTTCTTCCCAGCATTCCAGTTGCTCTAAGAAGAGGAGGGACCCTGAAATCTTCCCAAAGAGCATCTCCCTATTCAAGGCCAGCCTCGGAGGTGGGGCCAGCTTCCTACAGAAGAGAATGCCAGTTAAGACTGAGAAGCAGTAGGTAGGCAAGTGAGAGGGGCCTGAGCCCCAGAGACGGCATCCTAGGGGGAGGGTCCTCAGCTCCATCTTCGCCAGTAGTCTGATTTTGTGGTCCAGTATCTTCGCTATTGATCCTGTCACAGGAGCTCAGACATGTCCCCTCCAGCCTTGTGTCATCACACACCAATCCTAACAAGATCTTCTGCTGCTTCCCAGACCAATCTTAGAGCCCAGCTTTCCATGACACCACACAGCTTCTCTGCGCCTTCTTTCTTTGTTACCTTGAAGGCCCATGATAAAGCCCAGGTGCCCTCTGTACACCATACATGCCTGCCCTGTTTGCTGCAGAGCTGTTCCATTGCCTTCTTACCCACTGATTTAGAATCATGCGACCCCTGAAGGTCAGCTCAGCAAGGTCAGGAGTCAGCCTCTCATCCTCTGAGTGGCCCGCTCAGCAGCTGGAGCTGTGTGCAGCACGAGGGAAGCACTCAGGGAAACTGGTGCATGGACAGCTTGCAGAGCTGAATTAGTCTCAAAACCTTTCATTTTCTATTCCAAAGGTGGCGATTCTCTTAAAAGATGTTAATAATTGTTAAATCCAGTTGTTTCCAGATTTAAATGATCACAAAAAAGTGTTTGGTGCAGGGGTTGGTGAGATGGCCCAGCCTTTAGGAGCTTTTGCAGAGAACTGGGGTTTGGTTCCTAGCACCAACATGGCAGACCACAGCCTTCTCCAACCCCAATTCCAGGGGCATCTAATGCCCTCTTCTGGACCCCATTGGTGCTGTTCTCTCTGTGCCCCCCACCTCTCTCCTTCCCCTCCCACACACATATAGTGGGGAGCACTCACACAAATTAACAATAAAACCTCTAAAATTTATTTGGTATACACAAAAAGATGCAGAAGTGTCCCTCAAAATGCGTGAAGTCATTCTTTCTCAAGGTGGGGCCTGCAGATCCAGCCCCAGCGCCATTTTTCAAGCTAGAAAGCAAGCTTTGGGGTAGGGGTGGGAATAATCTCTTACACGGCCCGTAGTCTCTGAGGAGATATTCCGGCGGCCTACTGACCTTTGCTCTAGCTGTGTGTCCTCCAAGTGCTTGGCGAGAGGGTCTGTGGTGGAACACCGTCTTTCCCACGGGGGAGTGGGGGTTCGGGGGGACGTGGCTGCAGTGTGGGCAGGGAGGCAGAAGCCTGTGACTAGTGTGAGGCTGACTCCAGGTGAGGACAGAAGCTATCCATGGCCATTTAGGTGAAGTTAAAATTGGAGGACTGAGATAATCTAATAGAGTCTTTGATTTGTCAGAGGGTTATGTCTTATTTCTTGGTGATTTATTTCCTGTTCAAATTTAGTCTGTACTATAAATGACATTCCAGGAGCCCATTTCTGTCCTCCAAGCACTTGAATTCTTTCCAAGGGATAAACTTGCTGTGGCTTAAGCTGGTTTGGAAAACTGTCATTCAGGGTGATGGATTACCATCCCTGCAGTGGGCGTTCAGCCTCCACACAGTTCACAGCCCCCTCACCTTAAAGACCCAATTTGAGTGGAAATGTCACTCAATTATTTAGAAGTGCATTCTTGCTGAGATCAGCAGCTCCAGAGCCATTGGATAATGGAGGAGTTGGGCTCTGGAAGTCACAGCATGGCTTCCTGCTACATTCCCTGGAGTGCTCAACTCCAAGGTAAGGTGACACCTGGCTGGTGTCACCTTCAGGGAGGTTCTTTATGCCTTGAAGGTTAACTTTGTTTTAGTTTTTGGTGGAAGCAGAAAATTGGAAATAAGGAAAGATAAGATGTGGCTTTTTGTCAGCAACGTGTGCTCAGGATTGGAAAAGTTTCCGAGAAGCTGTTCTCATTTTTCCTTTTTTTGTCGTGAGTGTGTGTGTGTGTGTGTGTGTGTGTGTGTAAGAACATTCATGCCATAGAATTTGTGTACTTCAGAGGAAAATCTCAGATACCAGTTCTCATCTTCACCTTGTTTGAGATAAGGTATCATGTCCCCTGCTGACTGCTGACTACGGCAGGCTCGCTGGTTCGTGAGCGTCGGCGGCTTCCGGTCTCTGCTTTCCATCCCTCCACGGGAACATTGGGATTAGGCGCATGCACTGCTGCGTTACCTTTTCCAGGGATCTGAGGGTCCAGTTTCACACCCTCACACTTGCACAACAAACCCTTTATCCACTGAGTCATCATCCCCCAAACCCAAAGAAACTTTACATTACAAATTCTTTCTCTGTGGAAAAGATCAGTGTTTAGACTCTTTGATGAAGCCTCCTTGATCAGATATTATCTTTCTGTTTTAGAAAATTGACCTTTCGTGGTTTAGTGTCAAACAATAATATGTTTTATAATATTTTATGATATCTCCAGAGTCTAAATATTTAGAAATCAAAGGCAGAAGATCTTATCTTCAAATTTATAGGCTAGATGCTATCTCATAGATGTACAAGAATGGACTATTTTTTTTCTGGCCTCCTGACATCCCTAGAATTCAATCATTAAGTTTATTCTTAGATAAAATCCATTTAATCAAAGTGTACACAATAACTTTCCTATGCAGCAAGCCAATAGTTTCTGAAAGGATTAAGTATCTATGTTTTGAAGTCTAAAGGGCAATTACTTCGAAGCCAAATTAATACAGTTTGGCCTCATTTCTAGGCAATGTCATGATTATGGCCTTGTAAGAGTGGTTTTTACTGTAAATATGTGAGTTTACAGTGTAAGAGTCTAAGAATAATTGTTCTTACTCCATTTTCAAATGCATAAATTCAAATCCATGCCCTTTATGAGCTTTTCTTTTTAATAAGATGGCACTAAGGAAAAGAGTTGAGCTGTTTTCCCTGTTTATCAGTTGTACTAGTTTGCCTTTATATTGCTGTGACAGAATACCAGGACCAAAAGCAGCTTCAAGGAAGAAGGGCTTATTTTGGCTTACTGTTTCGGCGGGGTAGAATCCGTCATGGTGGGGAAGGCATGTCAAGATTCAGGAAGAGCACGGTGGCAGAAGCAGGAAGCTGGCACATCTTACCGTTTGTCACCCACACAGAGGAATGGAGAAAGGAAAATAGAAAGAAGGAGGACTGTAAACTTCAATGCCTGACCTCGGTGGTATGCTTCCTCCAGCAAGGCTGTTCCTCCTAAAGTTTCCATAACACCCCAAACGGCACCACCAACTGGGAACCAGATGTTTACCTACCTGAACCCCTGGGAGACATTTCTCGCTTGAACCACACCATTCATCATTTCATTAACTCTGCAAGTGATTTATTGGACATCTACTTTGTGTCTGCTGCTGTATTCCGTGCTTAGATGCAGATTAGGAGACAGCAGTGCACAAGCTAACATGAAATATGCCAGGGAGAGACATGGAAACAAACAAGGGACAGCCAGATGGGGTCAAATGACCTTCATGCAGGGAGGTCGGCCATGTATCTCCATGGGGGCTAGATGTGCCTGAGTATCTCGAAGGCCCAGGAAGGCTTCGTGTTTTATTCTGAGTGAGAAGGAAGACATGGGAAAGCCTGAGTTTGAATAGCTGTCTCTGTAAATTGTAAACTCTGAAGCTTATTTAAGAGGGAATGAGGCCTAGGAAGGAGACCACTCCCAGGAGGTCCTGAAGTGGGTCCACGGCCCTGCCAGGGAGAAGCATAGGCTGGGAAACATGGCAGGATGGGGCTGCTCCCAGCCACCTCCCACTCTGGGCCTATCGAATGTGACCTTGCACTTTTCAATAAAAATCCAAGGGCATGGTATTTGTCTCTCTGCAATGGCTGTTGTGTAGCATCCAGGCTCAGGTGGCCTTTTCGAGAGACTCTCCTTGAGGATTCTGTGCTCACTGCCACCTTCTCATTACATCACCCAAAGAGCTGGGCTGTACACAGTCACCACTTCTGGGTATTCCCCAAAGTCCTACAAGGCAGCATGTCACAGAGATGCTTGCACACTAGCACTCACAACAGCTGTGCCGTGGAACCAAGTGAGGTTCAACCAAGGAATGGATACTGGAGCTATGGTGTTAGAAATATGGTGTAGCTATACAGTGGGATTGTTTTCAGGTGTAAAGGAGAATGAACTGGTGTTGTCTGCAGGAAAACGGAGACAACATATTAACAGAATAAAGCTAGCCTCGGAGAGAAAAATATCATATATTCTTCTCTTTTGCAGTTCCTGGATTTACATAGACATATAAAATTACATATGTATATATGACATGAAAGCAGAGTAAAACTGTGTGTGGGGACAAAGGAACCTAGTGGGCATGAAAAGGGAAAGCAGAGACATGAGGACAATATGCTCAACATATAATATGTGCATGTTGTTTAACTTAAAAAAATAATTGTTTTTAAGAAGCATGGCCCCAGTGTTGCTGTGTGGTCTCAGTCTTCCCAGCTGTATGTGGTGTCAAGCAGCCCGCCTACCCCATGGGATGGAAGGGGAGGGTGTCTCAGAAGATGTCAGTGCAGTCCCTGTTGTCACATCCTCCTGAAACTCCACCTGTCACTGTCACTTTCACAGCATCATGTGCACTCATCCAGCCCTTAGGGGTATCACCCCAGCCCGGAAGGAGTGTACAAGGGATTGGCATGCAGCTCTTCACCAGTTGGCAGTCGGTCAGTGATCTCTGCTGATGCCATCTGCCCATCCTCTAATGCCAGCCTCTCTGGAATCGTGGCTGCTAAATGCACGGTAGAGAGTATTCTGCATCCCTTCTCAGCATCTGTAGATATGTCACCGTAGCTGCATCTTTCCAGACTCAGTGTCACTTCATCTCTGTTATACTCTCATTCACTTGGAATGCAGTGAACACTGCCTCCTTAAACTTGTTCATCAGGGGGCACCCTTCTTCTGCCATTCTTCCTCCTTCTTTAGACCACTGCTGCTTCTCACCTGAGCCAGCTGTAGGCTCTGAGCTCTCACCACCTCTCCAGTACCCCGAGGCCAACACATGCTCACAACTTTACATGATAGCTCTCAGTAACAATGCTAGACTGTGAGTACAGGTAGAAGTTGGGTGGTGAGTCTGCCCAAAGCATCTCCAAAAGAAGCATGGTGTTTAGGAGTGCCCCAGCACAGAGAACATGCGGATGTGACCAGGGTAGCAGTGACGAGTACTCCAAGCAAACACATGCCTGCCATGTCTTCTCCTGACACAGAGGCCACCAGCATGTGAATGAGAAAGAAGGGAGATGGGCTGTGGAAGCTCCTCGGTTTCCATGTGAAAAGATGAACATTTCAGTGGGCGCTCAGCTTAGAAAAGATCATGGGACTGAATTCACCTGAGCTCAGCCAAGTGGAAATGGAAGCTGCTGTCCTTTCATTCCTTTGCTGACTGCACTTTTAAACAGAAGTGAGCGATGTCAAGCCAAGCCCACGGGTCACTTCATATGGGTGGACTGTGCCCTCACCTGCCTTCCCAGCATCCTCTCTAGCTTCACTGGGTTCAGTGGCTTGCATGGTCTTGTGCTTCAAGGGCCTCAAGACTGGGTGCTGATTGGTCACCTGTGATAGATGATCCCCTTGACTTTTAGAAAAGAGTCTCAACTCACGAGCTGTAGGGAGACTTTGAGAAGAGAATTACAGCTAAACAGTGTTTCTGGTGAGTGTTTAGTTAATTAGAAAATTAAATTAAGCACAGCTCTGTTCCCAGAGCATTCTGGTTAATTGATGTTCTTGCTATATCAGGATTAGAGACACCTTGGGAGGCCCAAGGTTGTAACTGAAGAATTAGAGGACCTAGCAGGAAGGAATCATAGCTCATTTGCCAAGGCTGAGACCCTCTGAGTTTGCAAGCCAAGGTATTTGGTTTGTGAGCCTGTGAGGCGCCCATAGGCTTGGACCTCAGGAGCCTGCAGGTGAGGGTCATGAGCTGTTTTAAAGAGAACAGGAGAGCAGAAAGCCATGTCCCCCTACTAGATAGCCAAACAAAGTATATCTAACTTTAAGCCTAGGGATACGAGGGCTTAATGCTTTTAATTTGAATTTTAAATCCTAAAAGTTTTTTTCCCCTAAATATCTGCCAGCTTCCACAGTTTTCAAGTACCTGGATTTTAGACTAGTTTAGAAAAGTACAGACCTGGGAATCATCTACTCTGAGAGGCCAAAAGTCTAAATGGAGAAGGGATTTCACCAGCCATGGTAAGAATTAAGAGCAAACTTTAACTGCCCCAAAGAGAGCCTGGTCAAAATGTCTGTGATTTCACACAGGGGAAACATCTTGAATCCATAGGAAGCAGAAGGCAGATGCCAGTGTAAACTAAGGCTAGATGCCACAAACCAACCAACATGGATGGATGAGTCATTTGAGCCACACTCAGTGAAGCAGTTGGTTGTCATTCTCTTCAGACCTAAGAACTTTGGGGATGGTTTTGATTACCTTTTCAAATTGCTTTTTTTTTTAAATTTTTATCTTTGTGTGTGTGTGTGTGTGTGTGTGCGTGCGTGCCCGCATGTACATGTGAGGGACAGGTGTATGTCCAAACACTTTTTAAATGTGGTAAGATATATAGAGCATAAACTTTGACATCATGGCCAGAGTAAATTGTGTAATTCCATTAGGCACTTACAGTATTGTGTAACTATCGCTGCCATCCATCTCTGCAAAACTCTTTAAAGCATTAAACACTGTGTTTCCCCCCCCCCCCCGCCCAAGTCTCCACTATCCAGCAATAAGTGCCTGGCAGATAAGGCACATTGCAGCATTGACCTTTAGGGACAAGCTTTTTTGTCTAGCATCGTGTCTTTAGGGTTCATCCATGTTGGAATTTGCACCCTATTTATGTCTGACCATCTTTCTGTTGTATGTCTGATCACATTTTGTCTTCATTTAGCCCATGATAGACACTTAGTTTGTAGCCATGTTCTAATTATTGCCAATAACCCTGCGGTGAGTATGGGTGTATCAGCGACTCTCTAAGACCCTGTTCCTGACTCTCTTAGGTGTAGACCTAGAGGTTGTATTCCAGGACCAAACTCTAGTTCTACTTTTCATGTTTTTGAGGGACCGATGTTTATAATTTATAGTAAGTTTGAAGCTCAGGAGGGTGACTCCCAGTTTACATCTCCACCAAGAGTGCACTGAAGTTCCAGCTTCTCCCATCCTCTCCAAGTGAGATCTGTTTGTTTTTTAATGATCTCCCTTTGGGTTGAGGTTAGGTCTCCCTGTGTTTGGTTTTACCTTTTCTCCATGGTTAATGACCCCAGTGTCTCCTCTTCTCATTGTATCTTTCGTGAAGAAATTACTCTTCGAGTTTGGGAGTCATGCTCTGCATTGGGTTGCCTTTTTCCTGTTGAGTTTTAGAACTTCTCTATGTTCTGGATATTACTTCATTATTATAGATATGACTTGAAGATACTCTCCCATTTTGTGGATTGCCTTTTACTCCACTGCTACTGACATCAATGAAAAAAATTAATGTTCATTAAGTACAGTTTGTCTGTTTTTCCCCATTTGGCTTTTTATACTTCCTTATCTAAGGTATGGTTGCCAAACGGCTGTTGAGTTCTCCCCTGTGTTTTCTACCATGACTTTTATAGTTCCATCTTACAATTGGGTCTTTGGTGTATTTGAGGCAATGTTTTTGTAAATTGTACACGGCAAGCTTCCAACTTCATTCTTTCTTTGTTGGATGTAGAAGTCAGTTTTCCCCACACTGTCCTTTGAAAAGGCTGTCCTTACTTGTAGAAAGGCAGTGTGCCCTCACAGGACTCATGTGGCCCCTGTAGAAGGAGGCTTCTCTTCTAATTCACTTTCATTCTTTTGTGCTAATAGAGCGTTCTGATGCTTTAGCTCTATAGCAAATGTTAAAGAGAGTGTGACTCCCTGCATTTATCCTTCTCTTTAAAAATTGTTCTCCTGATTCAGGGCCATTTGAGAGCCATATGGATTCAAGGATGGCCTTCCTATTTCTGCAGAAGGCTTGTAATGGGGGTTGTGTTTATTCTCTTGGCCATGTTGGTTCTTTCCTTCTCTACTCAGTGCCAGAATTTGGGTGGGGATCATTTTGAACAACAGGAACGTCTTCCTCACAGTAGTAGTGGCCAGAAAGTTCAAGGTCAAAGCATTGTTAACCTCATTATTTAATGAATGGACTTCTCCCCCTGTTCTCATATGATGTCATCTGATGGAAGGGACATATAAGCTCCCATGAGCCTCTCTTGTAAGACACCTTGTTCAAGACTTAATGACTTCCCAAAGGACTCATCTCTTCAACCCACCATGTTGTGGTTTCAGCACATTTACTTTGTAGAGATCTAGCCCCACACTATGGGAATGAAGCTGGTATCTTAACGGTACCCATCGCAAACAGAGGGAATGTTACTAGTTGTTTATGGCTTCCTTCACTTCTTGCAGTAATGTTTTGCAGTTTTCATTGCAGAAACCTCTTACCACTGGTATTAATTCATAAGTATTATATTCCCTTTGTTGCTTTTGGCAGTGTAATTGCTTCTGTAATTTTCTTTCTAGGGGGTTCATCATGAGCCTGTGAAAGTGCTACTGATTTCCGTCTGTGTGCTGACTTGGTGACTGCCTCCTGCCTCAAAATTATTTATATGTTATAACAGATGTTTTCAGTGGTGTCTTCAGAGTTCTCACATCAGTGGTTAGGCCCTTGTTCTGTGTAGGCAGAGATGATCTGCTCTTACTCCATTCCACACTTCACGCTTTTATCTCTCTCTTGGTCTGGAGCTTCAGTATGAATTCTGCCATGACTATAGAAGTGTTTGTTGAAGGCAGGCACCCTGCCTTGTTCTTGATCTTAAGGGAAAAGATCTCCATTTTTACCATGGAGGAGTGTTCACTATGGGTCTTTCATGTGTGAATCTTTTCCTTTGAAGTGATTTCCTTCTGTTCCTATTTTGCTGAGTGCTTTTATCATGAAAGGGTGTGGAATTGTGTCAAATGCTCTCTCGCTATCAGTTGAGATAACATTGATTGACTTTTAGAAGTTTCTATAACTTTAGGTATTTATATAGTTATAAAAAGAATTTTACCTGATCAGATTCATCCCTCTATACCCTGTATGGATGAGACCATTATTCTGACACTATGGGAGGAAGGGTGAAGCAGAAGGATGGAAGTAAAATTCTCTGCTTCACTTGCAACTTTAGAGAGAGTAACTGACCAATGATGCCCTCCTGGGCTAGAAGAATGCTGTCTCCCGCTCATGTTTAAAGGGGAATCAAAGCTCTGTCCTTGAAAGAAGGCAGCAGAGATGAAAGACTCAGAACATTGCAAGACTGGGAACAGCGCTTCCTTGCTTTCTCTCAATATAAAGAATTGGCTTTTCTGTTAGATTACACAGAAAGGTATTTTTATCTGAGCTAGGGCATTACAATACATGAATCTAAACACACATAAAATGGTTTTGATCAAAACATACTACATGCATGTATGAGTTTCTGAAACAATAAGAAAATTATTCCGTTAAGAAACAACAAAAAAATAAAATGGTAATTAAAAAATCAGAATGAAGCCATTTTTTATTAACTCCCACCAGGACTCCCTTTACGTGCTGGGAACCAACCCAAGGCATTGTGCTCGTTAGCCGAGATCCCTACCACCGAGTTACCACCTTGGCCCTTGGTTTTATGAGATAGGATCTTGCTATATATTTCAGGATGACCTCAAATTTGCCATCCTCCTGCCTTAGCCTTTCACTTGTGATGATTTTTTTCCCCATGATTGTTTGGCAGTAAGTATACGCTGAGGAACTGTATAGATTGTAAAAAAAATTTTCATGCTAAAATTTAGTCTGCTTACAAAAATGATAATAGAAAAGACATTCAGACTGAGGAAAAAAAAACACATTTTGGCTTTATTTTTTATCCGTAAACTCTGTTAGAAAAAGAGAGAGAATACTTGAATCATCAGATTGTTAAGAAAGGGTCTGGAGAGACAGCTGATTGGTTAAGAGCCTCTTCCAGGCTACAAGAAAGATATTCCCAACACTTGTGTCAAGAGACTCGCAAACAGCTGTAACTCTAGCTCTGATTCTCCTGTCTGGCCCATGCATACCTATGTTCAGATGCTTATGCCACACATACATACACACACATACATAAAAATGCATATTTTAGAAATAATTGCTAGAAAATAATTTCCTCTCCAGAGTAATGTTGTTGCTATGAAGCTTCCTCTGCATTTATTGAATTAAAATATTCCTCAGGTTATGTGTCGTGACTTCAGCCAGACGAATTATGAGCAAATCACCCATAATGATTTTAATGCCAGCACCACAGGCAGCTAATACTGAGACTCATTCTCTCCTGATGGAGAAGCTACCCCGATTCTGGCAGACAGGCTGAGGTTGCAGGGTTTGATGGATTCTAATGCACTTGTTTACTTTGAAATGCTCCAGAGATGCCGAAGGAGAATGGATCGGCAAGTTCAGGGCGATGCCTTTTTCTTGAGCTCTGTCGGGTAGGGTGGGAGGCAGCTGCGGCCTCTTCTCTAATGAGCAGCCCTCCTTCCTCTGGGTCTTGACATCACTCTCGGTCTCCATGCTTTTGAGGTTCACAGCCGGTTTTTTTAAGGAGCATACTTTCCAGGGACAAGGTACATTTGTTTTAACTTAGCATTTCTAATTTGTAGCCAACAAATGTAATCGTATTTAAGGGCGGGGCGGGGGCTAGAAAGATGGCTCAGATGCTTAAGAGCATGTGCTACTCTGACACAGGATCTGAGTTTAAGTTCCCACACTGAGTGCCTTACAATCATTGGTAACTCTAGTGCCAGCAAATCTGACGCCTGCTTCTGGGCTCTGAGGGCCTGAATCTGAATGGTTGTAACATGTGAAGGCATGACATTGAGGGAGATAATGACAGTGGACTGGGACATCAATGTGGCAGGGGTTTTACATACTGAGCTTATTAGTGATGGCATGAAGTTGACATTGGAAAGCCCATGTTGAAACGTAAGGAAAGCAGAGCTCACACAATTTAAATATTTTTCATAACAGCTCTCCACTATGGACTTCGGGACCTGGACTCAATGAGGAACTGACTTTATCTCCCCAGATTAGCATGCCACCACACCACACCGATGGATTTACCTACAGATTCATTTACAAGGGGAATGAATGCTGGGCCACTATCTCCTTTTTCATTTACATTCCAAAGGCTTAATGACCAATACGAATGTCCTGGTATTGGGGCATCAAAGTGAGTTTAGGAAGAAAAATGGTTTTCTGCCATTATCATTCTCTTTCCCAACTCTTCGTCCTTCATTTCCTCCACTTCCCCATGTGCCCCCACCCTCATTCCTGTTATGATGATTTCATCGTACACTGGCAGGCAACACTGACCAGCAAAAATCCCTATGTGGAAGGGCCATCCCTTGTCACCCATCCTAGGTATCAGATTCTGGAGTCTGCGGGCACAATTCTAGGAGATGGTGTTTTCAGGCCTTGTTCATTTGTGATTTCTGTTTCTGTCTTGAAAAGCAGCAATGCTCAGGCACACCACCACGGGTCATGTTTATAAGGTATACTTGATTGCTTAGGAAAAACAAATCTGAAGAGCACTCTCTTCAGGAGGAAAGACACTGCTTTTCCAGATTAAATTGGTTCAAGTGGTCCTCGAGAGGCCTTGCCGCACACCACCCCTGCCTTTATCGGAGCTGTTGTAAGAGGGGCTCCTTGGAACAGCAGTAACTTCAATGACTGGAATTGGGTAAAACATTTAAAATGCTGCCAGAGCGCTGACTCTTTCCTCATAGATTAGTGAGAACAAATGAAGGGGACTGTGAACCTTAGCTTCCTTGTACTCCAGGGAAGCTCTGCTGTTTTGATTGCTCCATCTGTGATTGATAGTGTTTTACACTGACTGACAGGATGTAGAACCGTGTGGGAGATAGGCTTCTGAGAATGACTATGGGGATTACCTAGGGTATTTTAATAGGCGTGGGCAGAGGAATCTTGATTCTGGGGTGAGGATTCTGGACTGTATGACAGGAGCTGAGCAGTAGCTTATATCTATCAAATTCTGTTTCCTGACCTTGGGTGTGATGCAGCCAGCTGCTTTGAGTTCCTGCTGCGTTGACTTTCCTGCCATGATGGACTATATCTAAAACTGAGCTAAAACAAACCCTTACTCCATTAAGTTACTTATGTCAGAATATTTTATGATGGCAACAGAAAAAGAAGCAAATACCGCTTATTTTGAAGGAGGAGGAATTCTCTCCAGAGAATTGTTTGTTTCCATGCTAACTATAATCCTATAATCTTGTTTGTGTTGTTGATCAAGTTCAGTCATGACTAACACATTTAAATCCAACTACGGCACTGTACCCCAGGCATCTGGGTAATATCTACAGACTTTCCTTTATCTTTCTTGTTACTTTGACTAATTTATGTAAATTTTCCTACTTGATCATCATTTTGTAAAGATTAAATGTGGCAGTGCATCACATGAACTTGGACTGGCCACACTTGGATGCCAGGTGCTCATCTATTTATACCCTTGCTGAGGTCAACAAATACAGTCACTGTGGTGAGCACTATCTATATTGAGGTCACACTCTTGGGGAAAAATTGTTTCTGTTGCCATAGAAAATAAGTCTATCTTTGCACACAAGTAACTCAGGAGAGGCAACAGTTGCTGCCTAAAGATAGATGAAAGAGAAGAGTCCATGGTTGGAAGTAGGGAATCACAGATGTGGACTTCCTCTGTCCCTTGTCAGTTTCTCTTCTTGTCTCTGGTTGAGACGCTTTTGCAATAAGGTGGGATACTCCAAATTTCATGTTGAAATTAGTTCTCTTCATTAGCAAAGCTTGATCTCTTGCTTTCTCTGCATCCCCCAGTCTCTCTAGTGCAGAAGGCTCCTTGAACTCCTGCTTCTACATATAGACAGAATTTTACTGTAATCACTCTGGTGCCCAGAGCCAGCTTCAGTAGGAAACAACAGCTAAGAAGAACTAGGATGTCACTGCAGCTGTTCTGCTTTTGCTCTGTGCAAGGGAAGAGGAGTATGCTATCCTGAGGACCACGCAGGTCTTGTGGGGGGTAGCTCATGAGATTTGAAGAGGAGGAAAGATTTGGCAAGGCAGACTTGAGAGAAAAAGCCAGAACAGCTGAGAAGGAAGCTGAAGAAGTGAGGCCCAGATGCGGCTTTCCTTCCCATCCTGGTCCTTCTCCAATCCCATCTGCACAGGAGTTCATAACATCTCCAGAACCTGGGCTTCGAAAGCTGAGGGCTGTAGGTAGGATGATATTTCCAAATGTCACTTCCAGGAGGTAGTAATGGAAGGTCACCTGCTGAACCTGTGTGAGGGAGCATGCTGGGAGGGAGGGAGCCATGCACAGGCTTCTGGGAAGACAGCCTGCTCTCCGGACACAGCGCAGTGAGCCTGGAGGAAAGGATCCTGCCTCTGTCTTACTTAGTGGTCCTTTGGTGCACTTCTTCACACAGCAGAATGTTCATTGAGCTCTACCTTGCACCTTACAAAGTCCTTTGTTTCCTTTGGAGACCAGGAGGTGCAGTGCCTACAGGCCAGCTCTCTCACCTTTGTCTTTTGCTCTAAAGGAAATCCTTCTTGTTTTTGAAAAGGGCTGAAGGAGAATTTGCTGGGGTGTGGTTGGTAGTCTTCCACATGTGTATCTTTGGAATTAGCCAGAAATGGGCTGTGTTTAATGCGCACAGGACTGGGCTTAGTGACAGGCTTGGAGCTGGGGCGTGGTCCTTCTTGCTGGATTTCAGGTGGTAACTGGTCAAGGTCACTTTCTGATCCCACAGTGCAATTGCTACTCAGAAACAAAGCAGTAAGTCAAGACATGTCCAGGCTCATGGTAGCAGCCCGACTATGTAAACAACGGTGGTCAGGAGCCATGCGATTGAAATGAGCATTTTGGACTCAAAAAGATCGGAAGAAACTGTAAGGAAAAAAAAACTGAGTAAATGTTACATAAAAACAAAAATGTGGATTCATTCTTTAAAACACCAACTGGAAAAATAAATAAACGAACCAGGAGTAAATATTTATGGCATGTAGGGGAAGAGTTGATGCCTTTGAGCTGCAAGAGCATCGAAGGTTTCAAAGGCCAATTAAATGAAAGTGGTAGACATGAACAGACAAAAGAAGAAACATAGATGGTTCCTACTCATGAGAATGCCCAACTCCTGGTTGCAAATGGCTCTCTGGATGAAGTGCTGGCCTTCCAAGCATGAGAGACCAGATTCAGTCCCCAAACCCTCATTTTTTAAAAGGCTGGCTGTGCTGGTATGCGCCTGTAATCCCAGTGCTGGGGGTCCCTGGGGCTCATTGGACAGCTAGCCTAGCCTACCCCGAGAGACCCTTTCTCAAGATATAAGATGGACGGCATCCAAGGAATGGCACCTAAGGTTGTCCTCCAATTTACACACACAGATTCACATGTGTGCATACTTCGTGTATAGACCTAACACCCCCAAACATGTAAATACACATATACATGTTCAATTATACCAATAATCAACAGAATTCAAACTAAGATCAAAGGGAGATACTTTGCACATTAAATTATTGGATGTTTGGAAAATTCACAACTTGCAATAAAGGAGCCTTTTTCCCTCATTGCTCTGCTGAGCCGTCATTAATGCTGGTGTTTGGAAGTCTGACCTCTACTGTAGGAACATTGAAAGTATCTGTATGCTTACGCCAGAAGCCTGCTTCTAGAAGCTTGTCCTAAGCAAATACCATTCTGCACAGGCTTGATACAAAAATCTCCACCAGGTGTTTATGTTGGCATTTTAAGCAGGAAAAATGCCATCAAAGCATATATTTGAATCATTTTCAGCTTGCTGAATGAAAAAAAAAAAGAAATAAAAAAGGAAAGGAAAGGACATGCCTGCTCCTAGGTATGATGGAGGAGAGAGTTTATTATAGATCTGTGGGAAAGCAGAGCCAGAGGCAGAGACATCCAGAATGGACATGACCAGACTGAGCTAGGTCATGTGGGAAGACGGGGAGGGAGTGGAAAAGGAGAGAGTAGGGAACCAGGTGCAGTAGCCAGGAGGCTGAAGGTACAGAAAGGAGCAGGTAAGAGCAGCCCAGCCCCTGAGGCTGGAAAATTAAGGGCAAGGGAGAGAGTGTGCCAGCCATACCCTGTGACAGGTAGGGACTGAGGGATGCTGGGAGAACCTGGTGGCCAGGCCTGATTTGATATGTTAAACAGACATCTTAGTCCAGTGATAGCGAGTGTGTGCTTACCACCGTGGCTGTATGCACACTGTGGTTATGTATTATCAAGAAATCCGACCTGTGGCCTCCTGTGGCAGGTTGCAATCCAAGTGGAGGCAACACCAAGGCTACTATGTGGAGCTGCCATACTCTCCACATGCAAGGCCCACAGGATGCCAATGAATTTGCTGTTTCTACGTGGGCCCAGCCCTCAAGATATCTCCTGATATATGAGGTCATGTTCTAAAATCTGAAAATGCCTCAAGTCCAAAGCACTTCTGGTCCCCAACACGTCAGATAGCAGCCTCCCCTCCAGTCTTCCTGTATTTGTTAGTGCATGACATTCACTTCATTTTCAGAACCCACTGTAGGTGGTAGGACCTGCTGTCAGCACAGTTGGTGATAAAGAGGTCAGCAGAGCCCCAGGCCTCTTTGAGGTTTGCTGCACTTACTCCGTATGGCAGGATCCATGGAAAAGAGAGATGATGTTAGCGCAGGACCCCATGGTTCATCTTGCATGAATGTTTCCCCGGCACGAGGCTGGATATTTGGTTTTCAATAATGTTTTGTTAAGTGCATGTGCTGCCACTTCACTCGCTCTAAATGAAAATAAATGCATTATTTTTTGTTAATGGGACAGTGTTATGGGTTCCCTCAAGAGCTTCTTTCCCCCTGGTTTGTCATCTCTTGAAAACAAGAAATGTTTCCTAAGAGTGCTAGAGAGTGAATACATTAAAATGCAAATGGGAAATGGTGAGTAGCCCGCCCGAACTCAGTGGCTCCCTTTGCAAACTCAGAGTGACAATGTGCTGGCCCAGGAGAGGATGATCTGTGGGAGATGAGGTGGACAGCTGCACACAGTGGACCCTGGAGGTTACCCGGACAGGCTTAAAGTGGCATTAGACAGAGGTCACAGAATGCAGCACAAGCCTCACAGCATTGTCTGTGTGTAGCTCTGCTGGACACACACGTTTCCAGACTGTCTTGAAGAACATTTTCCTGTTGCCGACTGGAGATCTTTGGGGAGCATGATGTAATGGTTCATGCTGTGTGGGTGGGGCCCCATTCAAGTGCCCCAAGGAACTTGGAAACCTCAAAAGCCCACAGGGCGGATCCCAGGCTTTAAGACCTTGCTGTGCCTGAGCCTATGGCCCTATGTACCTCTGCACGATGCAGTGGAGCTGACCACTGCACTATATGCCTATTTGGGGCTCAAGCATTAGTGCTCAGCTGCCAGAGACCCCAAACTGGTGTTGTTCCACAGACACAATTCCCTTTCGAAGCTGAAGACCCTTTCAGGAAATTTTACCGAGTCTTTCCTTTTCTGTGTCACTTTAAACTCTTTCTTCTCTGAATCTGTCAGCAGACCCTTCACAGTTCATTGTTCAAAAATCCTTTTATGTACATTAATCTTGAGTGCCCCCCTCATACTAGGAGAGTTTGGGGAGGAAGACATTTTTTCCTATTTTAATTCTTCACTGCATTTATCTATTTATGTGTGTATTTGGAGGTTTGAGTGCATGCCCTGGCTAATGCAGGGAGGTCAGAGGACAATTCGCAGGAGTCATCTCTTTCCTTCTACTCAGGTCCTTAGTCTTACTTGAGAAAACCTTTGCCTGCTGACCACATAGTAGGCTCCTCACCAGCCATGTCCCTTTGCTTCTCATGGCTTCGGGATACTTCTGGAAGACATCTGGTGATGGGTTTGCCGTGACGTCTTCAGTGTGGGTGCATGTTCTTTCTACCATGGCATGGTCCAGCATGTTTGTTCCTGGCCCTCTCCATTCTACAGCCCCTAGGCTCTTAGGATCTGTTAATTTATTTGGCCCATATGGTTGGGGGGGGAGGTTGATTGTTTGTTTAATCTTAAGTTAAAATTTGAGAATTTTTGTACTCAAAAGTGAAAATTATCCAGGTGTGTTGATACACTCTTATAATTCCAGCATTCAAATATTTGAGGCAGGAGAATTGCAAGTCCAGAGCCAACCTAGGATACATAGACAGGCTATGTCAAAACAACAACGGTGAAAACTATGACTCCTTTTATCTGTGTCATAAGCCTTCCTTGAGAAGCATGTGCCCCGCCCCCTCCACAGGCTGCAATGGTTCCTGTGTTCCCTGCAATGTCCCTCATGTGACATCCTCAGGTGGAGATCAAGTTTCTGTAAACACTGACTAGTTTTTAGTATTGTCTTGGTGGCTTACTAGCTGGAAGTAGGCAACCTTAAGCAAGAGATGCACTCCAACTCTTGGTTTCCCAAATTAGGAATAGTTCAGTCACGTGACTCAAAGGCTGTGCCAGTGATTAAATGAACTGAAAAATGCTCAAAGCAAGCCTGGGCACGGTAAGCATGTGAGAAACATTTGCTGCCACTGTTGGCTGTTAGGAGTTCTGGCGGTAGCAGAGCTGTCCTCACGTGTATGCATGCTTCTCTTCAAGCTAGCAAAAGAAGACTAGGATAAGCAAGTCTTGATTTTCAAGAAAAACTGGGCATTCAGGAGGTAGAGGCAGAGGTAGTTGGTTTCTATAAGTTCCAGAGCCAGCCTGGTCCACAAAGTGAGACTGTGTCTCAAAACAAATAACAACAAACACAAGAAAAGAAAGATGAGATGGCATAAACTTCTTTTAATGTTAAAGAATTTTCTAGAATGTTTGCGTGTAGAGCTTTGAGAGGTTGAAATGGCTCCACAGTGACCCGTTGGGGTCTTCCTGAGATCAGCAGTGAGAGAAACTGAAGTGGTTCTTGAGTCTTTAACATCAAGTTTGGGCTGTTATTCTTTTTTTAATACATTTTAATTTTTTATTTTTCAATATTTGTAGGTTTATAGAGACGTTCCTAAGATACCATAAAAAGTTATAACATGCCCCTCCTGCCTTACTCTTATCACACCTTCTTTCCCATGGCACTATTGTCAAAACTAAGAAACCATCATTGCTCTACAGCTCTGAACTAAATGCCAGGCTCCATTTGGGTATCACCAGGCTTTCCACTGATGTCCACTCTGTGTGGCACTCAGAATCCTGAGACATGCACAGACATGCACATGGTTACCGTTTCTTCCCAGCATCTTCTGCTCTGTGGTAATTTCTCAGGCTTACTTTGCTTTTTCTGACCTTGAGTAATTTACATGTATCAGTGTTACTAGGACTGTGTTATATCCTGTGCCCTCTCTATGCTGAGTTTAGGACCTGATCTGACCCAGACCTCACAAGTGATTACTTGAGATAGGGACTTGGAGGATATGAATGTGTTTAAACAGGGTCATTAGAATAAGCTTAATCTGATTGTTGTCCACATAAAGTATTGTTAGGAGTCAGACAAAAAGATGAAGACAGCCAAGGGAGGAGAACTCTCAAGCCACCCCTGCTGGTGCATTGATCTTGGACTGTGACTCTACAGATGTAAGAAAGGGCCTGTGTGTTGTTTAAGCCATTCCACCCATTGTATTTACTATGGTATCCCTAGAAAGCTTCTACCTGTGTGTGAACGTGGATGTATGTGTTTAATTTAGCTCTTTCCTTCTAACCCAATTCTGTTCTTCATGTTATTGCTAAAATGGTTCTATTCCTGACCTCTGCAGGTACTTTTGGGTTGTCCCTGGCCAGCTTCTGGGCACTTCAGGTCTGGATATTCCAGGCTGTGCCTTGTGTATTGTGGCTTTAGGATCAGCCATACTCCCAGAGTGCTAGCCTCTGTGTCTTGAGATTAGTGGGGCCTGTAGTACTGTGATCAGCACTCTTCCAGCCACTCAGGCTAGACAGCTTCTTGAGAACCCATGAGGGTTCAGGTCGCTCTCCAAGGTACTGATTTTGAAAGTTTTTTTATGTTGTTTTTTTCCTTGTTCTTTCTGGGAGAAAGCATGGAAGAGCATCACATTTCAGTATTCACACTGGAAACAAGAGCAGGCAGGTATATCTAGGTGAAAGGAATCCAAAATTTTATAATTTAATGAACAGTACCTGTCTCTTTGCAAATTTATTCTTTGAAGGAAACGAGCACATCTGTGAGGAGAAACTGAGGTAGACGCTGAGCTGAGTGTGTGCTGTAAACAGGGATTTGCCTCACATTGTGTTTCAGGTCTGGATTTGTGGGGCAGTGTGCAGAGCTGAGGCTCAGGAGAAAGCAGTAATGAAGTTCCTGGAACCCTGTAATCCTGATAAGCAAGCAAAACTGGCCTAAATAGTGTGAGCGTTAATCTCAACTGTCGATAAAATCTAAAACCATCTGGGAGACGGTTCTGGACGTGTCTGTGGGGAATTGTCTCATTTAGGTTAACTGAACGGGGAAGACCTACCCTCTGTGGGTATTGCCATTTGCTGGGATGGTGTCCTGAACCATGAACACAATGAGCTGAGTGCCAGCATCCATCTCTCTCTGCTTCTTGACTGCATTCACCCATCTCCGATTCCTGATTGTAGATGTGCTACAACCAGCTGAGTGAAGATCCCACTGCCTTGACTTTCCAACCACAGTGCACTACACCTTGAATAGTGATCTAAAATAAATGTTTTGCCCTTAACTTGCTTTTGCCTGGGTCTTGTACCACAACGGCAGAAAAGCAACTACAACAACCTTCTACCGTAGTGGAAATAGTTCAGGGCCAGTATTTTGCCCAGTAGATTTTTCACCCTGGAAACAGATTGAATGTTGTGATTCTTTTGGCACTGTATATGTATACTTGATAGTAACCACGGTTGTAATGTGCCCTTCAAATCCTTATGATATGATCTGTGCAAGGTAAAGAGATGAGGTTAGTTGTAACTAAGTGACCAAACATCTATTTTCACTCAAGTATCTTTGCTCAATGGATAGTAAAAGAAAAATGGATTCTACATTAGTAACATAATAGACTTTTAATTTCACCACTAATAGGCACCAAAATCCCACAGAGTGCCAAACTTTGTTCCTTTCCTTTTAAAAAATTAAGTTCAGTGTTTTTGCTTAGAGCCTGACTCATTTGCTAGATTAAAACTCATTAAAGGCACTGCTTCACACATGGGGAGGCATGCTGATTGCTCCAATTCTTTCTCTTTATAAAGAAACAAATGAATGAAAACAATGTGAAGATTTGTAGTTCAGTCTTACATATTGAGACTTCTACAAATCTTTCCTGCACGAGGTTAGATACCAGAATGGATCCTGGCTTTCTTTGTGCAAGATTCTCATTGGATCAGCTACTCTGAGGACCAGATATTCCAGGCTACCAAGGGCATCGACCACCACCTTTCTCATTAAAGCTCAAATGACCTTTTAAAAGAAAAGAGTCTCTGGAGTTTAGTTAAATGTTACAGAGATAGACATGAGGTAGCATCCTTCATGCCTGTCTGGTTTTGAAAGCACTCGTTGTGCTCTTCAGTTCTTTGGTGTCTGCAGGTTGGTGGCAGTTGTCCTTCCCTAGTATCAGCTACTAACACACATGAGATTAGTTACACAGCTCTAACAAGAATTCTACCACATAAGCCAAAGTCACCCATGCACACAAAACCATCTGTAAATGCTCCTTAAACCAGGGTGAACTAACTGAATTTTTTGGAGGGTTTTTCAGTTTTGATTATACGTCACTCTTAATGCTGAGGTACCTCGTCCAATGCTTAAGTAGAATCTGCATTTGAACATGCAATTCTGTGGTTTAAGGATCCCTCTTGATAGAGGTGGGGGAGGAGGGTTCTGGAGAAGTCCCCCATGTCACCTCACTTTTGTCCTCCCTTCCTCCTGGTCAGGTTCTTCTGTGTGCTTAAGAACACCTGACTGATACTCCAACCAAGGACCATGCATGGAGATAACCTAGAACCCCTGCACAGATGTAGCTCATGGCAGTTCAGTGTCCAAATGGGTTCCATAGTAATGGGAACAGGGACTGTCTCTGACATGAACTCAGTGGCCTGCTCTTTGATCACCTCCCCCTGAGGGGGGAGCAGCCTTACTAGGACACAGAGGAAGACAATGCAGCTACTCCTGATGAGACCTGATAGACTAGGATCAGAAGGAAGGAGAGGAAGACCTCCCCTATCAGTGGACTGGGGGAGGGGCATGGGTGGAGAAGTGGGAGAGAGGGTGGGATTGGGAGGGGAGGAGGGAGGGAGCTACATGGGGGGAAACAAAGTGAATAAATTGTAATTAATAAAAATTAAAATTAAAAAAAGAACACCTGAAATTGCATCTCACGGAATTCATGTCCCTCCAGCTTCCTGTGTGATATCTCTGGGCCTCCAGCCCTTTCTGCAGTTGCTCTGGGATCACAGGCGGTTGCTAAGGTGTCTGTTGCAGTACAGGAGTCTTTGATACAGAGATAAGCCATGGTGAATATCAGCACTGAAATGTGCAGAGTGGGGTTGCATATAGCCAATGTTCTGTAGTCCTGTTTTTAAATCACAGGCACTATCTTCTATTTGTGAGCCTTTGTTACTTCCCACAGTGAAATAATGGAATTTTATTCAAAGCATTATTTGAAGATACATCAGAAATATTATTAATTTGAGATATTTATTTTATGTAAGAAATACAAAGCATTTACTTTCTACTCCCTGGAACCTTTCATTCTCAGTTAGTTAGTTCCTTTTTCAAGTATTTTCAATAATCGGTCATTAATCTTTTGAGATGGGATCTTGCTGTGTAGCCCTGATTGGCCTGATAACTTGCTATGTACACCAAGCTAGCTTTAAACTCTCAGAGCTCTGCTTATATCATCCTGTGTGCTGGGATTGAACACATGGATCACTATGCCTGGAAAGCATAAAAATTCTTTCAAGAATTATTTATTTTTTATGTGTATGTTTGTATGTGTGTTTGTATATGGGTTTGTACAAATATATACATGTATACACACATATGTATATACATACATACATACATGCTATAGACAGTTGTTGATCATTATGTGGGCTCTAGGAACCAAATCTGATCCTCTGCAAGAGTAGCCACACAGCCATCTCTCCAGCCCCCATTTGTTTTCAGTCAGTCTCACTCTGTAGTACAACCTGATCTAGAACTTAGTATGTAGCCTAGGTTTGCCTCAAACATGCAGCACTCCTCCTGCCTCAGCTTCCTGAGCGCTAAGGTTAAAGGCGTTAGCCGTCACTCCCAGCTTCAAGCAATGTTTTAAGGAGTTGTGTGATATTCTGGAGTTAGAACAGCAGGAAGTTGCTACCAACATCACTCCAGGCAACTGGTCCTGGAGCTGGCCAATTGCTGAAGCAACAGAGAAAGAAAGACTCCTAGGATTCAGTGTTTAAGTCTTGGAGCCCAGAGTTGAAACCTCCTTGAGAAAGGGCCAAGGGGCCTGGCTGGAGCTTTATCATTTCCACCTGTTATTCCATGCTATTGAAGAGTTTTGTCATCTCTCAATAACTAGAGAACATAGAAAAATGAACACAATAAACCACGTTGTCAAAGCACAGCTTTATTGGCAAAAGGCATGTCTGCAATGATTAATGAATTGGAAAATTGAAAGCTGCCTCCCTTAATCACTTGTACAAATTAATTGTGTTTTGCAGTGTAGCTGAGGACTTTGAGTGCAGTCTTTAAAGCCAAGTTTAAATAGAACTGTTGAATCAGAGTTCATTTTCTCTTCAATACGCCAGCACACAAATCAACAAGTCATTGATAGGATATCCCAAACATCACACCAGTCCCTCCTGTTATGGGAAAACCATGAAGTGACCAGAGTCACAGTGAACTCTCCCGCCTTTCCACCATGGTCTCTTCCGTGAACTGGTTTATGGCCCTCTATTCTCAACACTCTTTCCATGGGGAACTGTCACTGCCTTTCACACCAGTGTGGACTGTGAGAGAAGATGCTTACATTCCTCCGAAGGGACTTTAAAAGTAATATTCTACCCTGTCCTGTTTCATCCTGAGACATACATGAAGGTGTGGAACCCAGGTATGCCACAGGCAGGGAGGGGTCTTCAAATTCACAGCAGGTAGAGACCAAGTCACATTTTCATCTTAGGCCAGAGCATTCGTCCATGGTGGGAGGAGAGTGAGAGAGAGATCCAATGAAAACCTGATGGGTGACCCAGGAGATAGCTAAGTGGGGGAGCACTTGCCTTAGAAATATCAGAACTTGAGTTCACTCGCCCAAATCCCATGTAAAAAGAAATGGCGTGTTGCAGTGTGTTTGTAAACCCAATACTAGGGACCCTATCTCATTCACACACACACACACACACACACACACACACACACACACCTGCACATACATGTACACATATACACAAAAGAAAGAAAACCCAGCCCAATAAGTGGTGAATTCCTTCCTTCCTGCCACTGGAACTGTCCCTAAATGCACATTTATTTGCCTACACTCTGAAGCTGGCAAGTGTGAGGTGGGTTTCCCTCAGATCAAGTCAAGGTGTGGAGGCTTATCTCTGCATAGAGGCTCTCAGGAAATCTGCTTGCTCATCTTTCCCACTTCTGGAGGATCCCCTCATTCTTTTTCAGAGCCAGCAATGGTCAGGTGTGTCTTTGGACACCCACCCCCACACACACACACCTTGCTTCTGCAAACCTCTGACACCTCACTGGTCCCATGAAAATTCCAGGTTAATTTTCTATTTTGTGGCCTGCTGACTAGGAATGTTCATTTCACGTGCACCTTGATTTTGTTTTTCCATGAAGTATCATGGAGTTTCAGGTTCTAGGAATTAGCATGAAGACATCTCTGTGAGACAGGGGTCTGCCTATCACAGCTAACTAACTCACTTGTTCCAGTGAAAAGATGCGTGAATCTACTTATGGTTTTTCTATGCTGACTCTAGTTAAAAAGAAACCCTCTCCCCAAGTTCTAAACTTCAGTGATGACATAAATCAGCAAGATGTTTATAGTAGAACGACATTAGGAAATACGATAGCAGATGCCACTTGATCAATGTATGACCTTAGGCAAACCTCCTTCTAAAAATGTTGGGCAAGGAATAGAGGAATCAGGGGGCTTCTGTGTTCTGTCTGAGTGTAAATCCAGGTGTTTGACCTCTACAGTCCCATTCAAAGACCCATGTTGGTCCAAGGTAAAGGTCATAGAGAGCAGTGACTGTATTTTCCTTGGTTTGTTTCTATCCAAGATGCTCTTGAAGCCCAGTGCACATTTAGAGTTCATCATTTCCCCATCGCATACATTTCCCCATAGTGTAATTAAAGGCAGACGAGTCTCCCTGTAAAGTGCCAGAGGGGTGGCTTACGTTCTCCAAAAAAGATGGGCATGACAGCTAGGGACAGCTTCCTTCTGCCTTGGAAATGAGTTGGTGATATTCATCAGGGCTGGCTCCCAGTCTTTCCTGAAAAATAGGGGGTAGATAGTAGTGGAGCACCATAATTCACCTCTGGTTTCTAAAAACAGATTCCAATGGGAATCACCCTAAAACACAGCTAGAACTAAGACACTCTCACAATAGGTTCCAGTCTGCAAAGAAGCTGGGAATAGTAAAAGATAGCCATCCCAGACAAATGTCTGCAAACAAAGGCAGGTGGTGCGGCCCTGGGCATCCACAACCCCTGGGCATGGCGCAGGCGCATGATTCATTTGGTATACCCTAGAACATTGCAAACACTTGGTGTTATCTCTGCATGGGTACAGAGTGGATCAACACAACCAGGAGTATGGAGTGTGGAGCGTTAGTGTCTCTGGGTCCATAGTGTTTGAATGTCACAGCATTAAAAGAAAGTTTTCCATTGAAAACTTAGAGTCTATTTCAGAATTAGGCGTGACTAGGCGGCTGTAGAATAGAATGTTCTCTGACTGACTTGCCAAGATCATCACAATGCTCTAACCACTGAGCATCCCCCAACACCTGGAAGGTTAGCTCACATTTCTGCCATGCTTCCCAGGTGACTTATACATGAATGGTATTCATCAATTTATGAAGTCAGGACGGGAACTCAAACAGGGCAGAAACCTGGAGGCAGATGCTGATGCAGAGACCATAGAGGGGTGCTGCTTACTGGCTTGCTCCCCATGGCTTGCTCAGCCTGCCTTCTTATAGAACCCAGATTACTAGCCTAGAGATGGCACTGTCAACAATGGGCTGGGCCCTCCCCTATTGATCACTAATTGAGAAAAATGCCTTATAGATGGGTCTCATGAGTCATTTCCTCAACTGAGGCTCCTTCTTCTCTGATGATCCTAGCTTGTGTCAACTTGATAAAAAAAAAAACAGCCAGTACCCTAGGTGATGGAGTGACAAAGACATAGTAGACTGGGCGACAGTAACCCTAATATCCAGGGGAGTCAGGCCTGCACTAAACCATCTGGACCACACTTCAGTTCATGAAATCAGACCCGATATTTACAGTGGTTGCCATGACATGATGCACTATGGCTGGCTCTGTGTGCTTGCTGGACCACTGGCATCCTTCCTGACACTGTCTCCAAAGCAGGTGGTTGTTTCCATCCTTTGCCAGCCTGGGACCCAGGGTCTGAGCTTCTTGCCCTGGGCTACTGGCCGTCAGTCCTGTCATCCCTAGCCTCAGGCCATTTGGAACTCTAGATTCTAACTGAGGTGCTTCATCTGCACTATCTGCAGACAGCATGGTGACAGTGTGTCAGCTTAATGATGCTGGATCACCGTAGAGGCTCAGAGCATCTTTTTTGGAAACGTTGTCCTCGGTCATGGAGCCTAGAAGCCTGTGGCCAGGCCTGGGCAGCTCTGCTGAGACCCCACCTGTACGTTTCTGTCTTGTCTTCTGTCCTCACAGAGTCTCTACATGAGAATTGAAGGAAGATATGTGCATTCCGGCCATGATGCTTTCCCCAGAGCTCAACAGGGCTGTGAAACACAGGTAGCTCCATATTGTGTCAGGTGAACAGCACTGCAGCATCTTGACTGCCTGTGCCATGCTGGGCATTGTTCTGCACACTCCCTCATATTCTGTTTCATGCTCTGTTTACTCTCCTAAGGCTTGTATCATCCCCTACTCAGGGTTGAAAAACTAGGCATCAGTTAGTTAAAGGCTCAATCACTAATCCAAGGATATGTGACTTTCTGCCCAGTGTCATCTGAGCCTTCCTTTCTCCAAGTGTAGCTAAATGTATTTGGTTCTGGAGGCAAGAACCATGCAATGAACGTGTGAAGAATTCTATGGCTTGGAGACATGGAGAGGCTGGGGACAGTGAGAGGCTGGAGAACTTTGAGGATGGGGACAGTGAGGGAGGGGATGATGAGAGGATAGGGACATTGAAAGCACGGGGTCACTAAAATGATAGACAGTGTGTCCCATATCACACACTTACACTCAGCAGGGACAGCAGCTATGTTCCAAATGGTGACAAGGAGATGCTTGGGAAGGGACAGATCACAGATCTCAGGCAGATAGGAAGGCAGACAGACAGCTTCAGTCCAGAGATGCAGGTGGCAGAGGGTGTGGGAGCTGTGATGGCTGGCATGAATCATAGAGAGAAGGTAAGATGTGGCCACGCGTTGGCAGGATGTTTGGAAGAGGCCAGAGGCCAAGATGCATGTCCAGGAGAGGAAGGTGTCCTGAGGAAAATTGCCAAGGGTCCTGTTCAGAGCCATGGGTGGGCTTCTGGGAATACCACACCTTCCTCTAAGATTAATTATTCACCATAGCCAGTTGATCACACCACATGAGCCCTCCAATACCCATACAGTTTGTCTTCCCTGCTCCTCTTTCTCTTCCCGCTTCCCCTTAGGTCTCTGTGGAAGCTGTCCAGCTCTGAAGAGACCACAGAGAGAGCACTCATCCTCAAATAGCCTCCATCATCAGGAGCAAATGCCCAACTCCATTTGTCTATGTTTTTAACTGGCTGCCTTGAGACTGATTCTAAGGACAGCCTTCTTCTGGTATGTGCCAGTCATGTGGGACCATCTCCAGCTGCCCCTGCATGGTTCTGCACTTCCAGGCCAGGCCCATCTGCTCCTGGACCTACTCCAAGCCAAGGCTAGAAACTAGGTCCTGCCAGGACCAGGTTCTTGGCTTCTCAGCCCTCCTCTTCTCTTAGAAGAAAAGCATGGGGATGGCAAGGTGGTGTCCTGAATAAGTCAGTATGCCATCAGTGTCATTCCAGCAAACAGCCCAAAGGATAGTCAGTGCGATGTCTTTCCTGAGTTCGTCAGAGGCAATGTTAAGTCAGGTTACCTTAAGAGCTTAATTTCTAAAGAATTCCATGGACTCAGCTGACAGGTATTTTTAACAACTGTCTAATGATTCTCTTGAAGATTGCTTATATAATACCACAGTTTATTTTTTTCACTAAAAATTTTTAACGAGTGTGCAAAATAATAAGTTCCTTACTGACATTTTATACACGTTTATAACTGTCTTTGCTCCTGTCTACCTATCACCCTTATGTTGTCCCCCGCCCCCTAAGTGATGTATACACTTAAATGTACTCTCACATGTAAGACAGGGCATGTGATGTTTGTGTTTGCTCTCCTTTCTAGCAGTCTTCCTTTACTGCTCACCTCAGACCTCTCCTATTAATCCCCTTTTTACACTTCTGCGGTGGTTTGAGTAGGAATGGCCCCCACAGACTCATGTGTTTGAATGCTTGGCCATCATAGTGGCATTATTAGGAGGTGTGGCTATTTGGGGGAAGTGTGTCACTGTAGGTGTGGGCTTGGAGGTCTGCTATGCTCAAGGTACTCTCCGCGTGGTACACAGTCTCCTTCTGCTGCCCTCAGATCAAGGTGTAGAACTCTCAGCTCCTTCCCCAGTACCATGTCTGCCTACATACCTACATGTCTCTTGCCATTAAGACAATGGACTAAACCTCTGAAACTATAAGCCAGCTTCACTTAAATGCTTTCCTTTATAAGAGTTTCCATGATCATGGTGTCTCTTCATGTCAATAAGATAACTTCTATATTTTGTTCTTTCTTTATTTGAAATTTTTATTAGTTCTATGAGAATTTCTTACAATGTTTTTTTTAACAATAATCATTCTCCTCCACAACTCTGCCTATACACACAAATATTAAAAAAATAAGTACAATTTTTGCTGTCATTTAAAAAAATAAGTACAATTTGTGCTGTTCATGCACTTTGGGGTACAGGGCATATTGCTGGAGTGCAGCTGCTGTCACAGTACTGAGTCCATATGTGAAGCTGTCCTGCTGTGTCCAGAAGACACAGTTTCTTGATAGTTATTCACCACCTCTGGTTCTTACAGTCTTTTTGTCCCTTCTCCCATGATGATCCCTGAGATTTTGGAGGAGGGGTGTAATATAAATCTCCTATATAGAAATGAGCATCCCCACAGTCTCTTCTATGAACTTTGGCCATGCATGGGTGTCTTTGTCAATCACCATCTACCAATGAAGAAGTTTCTCTGATGAATGTTGAGAGATGCGTTACTATATGTGGACAATGTTAGGTCATTAAGAATCCATTTAATACTATGACCGTTTAGCAAAATGATGGTAATGGGTTCTCTCCTAGGGCTACTAACTGTCTCGGCACAGATTCCTGAGCCTGATAATGGTGCCAGGCATGGGCTTCATCTTGTAGAGTAGGCTTTAAATCCAATCCCAAAGTGGCTGGTGACTCCCAAGACATTCATTCCACTATAGCACCAGTACTCCTATCTTATCAGTCCAGTTGCTATTGTCGTTCACAGGACTCATAGCTCAGTAAGATCGCTGATTAATTTTCTTTTCTAGAAGTACGCATAGCAACTTCCAGCACTATGAAGGTTAGCCAGTAGAAATAAAACATCCTGGTCAATACTAGCTTGATTTCTTCATGTTCTATGATTTGAGTAATTCTGCAGATGAGAGAAAGCATGTAACCTTCATCTTCCCCATCTTTTACTAAGTATAATGATCTCTAGTTTTATGCCTGTCATTTCATTCTTCTACCTGATAGTGACTGTTGAGGTCATTGTTACTTATCTTGTGACCTCAGTCATAGCTGTTCAATTAAAGCAGTTCTAGCTCTCAGCAATTTGAAGTCTGTTGGCTGATGCGTACACCAACCGCCCAGAATGCATGGGCCAGCATGGGACACTGAGAGTGCATTTTAGTGTCCTTCCTTCACCCTACCTGTGGCTTAGGATGGAAGCCCCCATCACCATGTGTTTCTTCAGCTTGGGGCATTTTCTGTCACAGTGAGATGAGTGGCTTTGCAGCAACCACAGCACACACTAGTTTTGTTGTTGTTGTTGCTGCTGCTGCTGCTGCCTTCTTCGTTCTATGAGAGGCCCTAATCTAGCGATAGAGCCTTCTTCATGAGAAACTGCTTCATAAAGTTTGTATTTTGCTAAAATATGTGGAATTCCAGAATGGACCCCTCTTGTGAGTTCTCAGACATGGGTTTCAGTCATTCTGATCTGGTAAAAAAAAAAAAATTAGATAAATAAATAAATAAATTGTACTAGAGGACATACCCAGGGAAGGGTATAATGGGAAAGTGTGTTCCCAGGAAAGGTGTACCAGAGAAGGGTGTCCCTAGGAAGGGTGTTCCAGGGAAGGGTGTCCTGAAAAAGGTGTTTCTAGGAAAGGTATCCTAGGGAAGAATGTCCCCAGGAAGGGTGTTCTGGGGAAGGGTGTCCTGGGGTTGTAGCTCTGTGAAGCCAGGAAAGGGCTTGACTTGGCATTATCAAGCCAGAATCTTGTTTCTGCACAGGCAAGTTTCCAAACTGTTCTATCTGTGGTAGGGTAGGTTTTGCTTTTGAAAGATCACCATCACACACTCTTACTTTCCTGCGTTTGTGAGGAACTGGGCAGTAGAGATGTATGCTACCCTGAGAACAGTGGGTCCCTATGCCAACATTTGGAGGTCATCCGAGGACACTACATTCTATGTGACCAGCCACAGCTCAAGAACCTCATTTCAGCCATAGGTCTACGAGTCTGTGTCCCACATGGACATCCAGCAGCTTCTGTCACTTTCATAGGCTTATTTTGAAAAGTATGGAGACTTAAAATCCCATATCTGGAACTATCAGGGTTCCCTTCTGTCCTAGTGAATATGTAATTATTTCTCTCATCTAAAAACCTTTGTATTACCCGAAGACACTATACATTGAAAGCACTAATTATGCTCCACTCTGATCCAGGTAAGTGTACTAATTACCACGACCTTTTCTTATAGGTCCAAGTCTCTAAGAAAATAATCACTGTTTGCCCCACTTTCATCTCTAGGAAGTTCCTTTCATCTGCTCCACAGGGTCTGAGGTCAAGCAGAGACAGCATCTCTGCCTTTCATGTCGTACACGCTGTGTTGATCTTCGGGCCTCGATCCTCTTAAGCTGTGTTTTCTTCTTCTTTAAAAGCCACTTAATGCACAGTAGCAGGAGAGGTGTCCCCAGACTTGCTAAAGCTGAGTAAAGACATCAAACAAAAAAGTTTCAGATGGACAGAGAGAGTTGAAATAAACACGAGCAGTCTAAATTTAGCTTAAGAAAGAATCCCAACATATACAGCTTCCAGTTAATTTCAATTTGGCTTTTGATATGTAGAATTTTTCCCTGTTTGAGGTAGAAATTATTTGAAAACACAACATGTAAATAGCTGCTACTAAAAGTCCACCATAAACCTACCTCTTCCCTCGATTCTCTCCTGCCCTCACCCCTTCCTCCCCTCTTCTTCTGATCCTCTTCTCTCTCCTGCCTTCTCTCTTGACAGCACCCTTTCCCACATTCATTTTTGAATACTTTCTGTCTTTGGTCTGTTGTTCCCAGTTCTCTTGATTCTCATTCTTCCCCTATGTTCTCATTTCTCCTTTGTCTTGAGCTGCTGGCCTGGGCCACAGCCTGGCACTCAACAGAGCATCATTACTTTCTGACACATGGAAGGGTCATCCCATAAATGGCAGGATGAATTGTTCTTGGCATGTCTACATGTCACAGCTTCTCTGGCCCATGCCTATCCTCTGAATCTGCTTGGTTGATATTGCTTTTGTGTTCGTGGCTATAGCAGACCGAGAGGAGCTGATTGCAATGTGGGCTCCTGGGTGTTGTTGATGCAGAGTCGGAATAGGAGACGCATGGAAGCAAAGAGAGAGGAGAAGGAGAAGAACGAGTGATAATAAATGATACTAGTTCCTGGTGTATCTCTGCAAATAAAAGCCTAGACTTGAACACCTGTTCCTCTTGGGAGATGCATCTGTGTGTGGCCTCCTCATCTGTGAGAAGCCAGCAACAGCCAAACCTGCTCTTGCTTACCTAGGTCTGTCCAGCACCTAGTTATTATCTGTGTTGTATTTTAGTACTAGCCTAGGAGCCACCAATGAGGAGGAAGTCAATGAGCCAGTAAAAGAGAAATGAAGCCAGCATCCCATAGGCTCCCAGATTCAGGATGGACACATGTCAGTTACTGGATGTTATTAAAACTTGTTCTTGCTGTCTTGTGGTCATTTGTTCTCCAAATATGGAAGTGCAATGATTGAGAGGCCATTTTTCTACCCAAGATGGATGCATCATTGATTTTATAATTTGTTGCAACCTTCCACTTATAGTAAATGGTCTGTGATCCATAAAAGAAATTTATGTCCAAGCTCTTCAGAGAGAATAAATATTAGGAAGAAAATACATCCAGACAATAGAACAGAGCCATGTAATGGCAGACACTACACTCTGGTTTGTGTTTTATGCTTTCTTCTAATCATTTTTATTGTTGCCCCGTGAACATGCAGCACATTAAGGCTCTGATTCCATCCTGGCCGAGTATTTCTCACACAGAAGCATAGGGAAACTCAGCTTGCTCCACACATCTCTTTTTGCTGTTAATAAACAAAGTGAATCAATAGCTAATGCCCAGCTTCCAGAGGTTACTGGGGATGGCTTAAGAATTCCCCCACAAGCTTCTCATTGTGATTTGGCTGAAAAGGGAAGAGGGACGCAGGAGAGCACCTGGAAGGCCTGCATTGTTTCAGGTGCTCCTAGGGCTTCCTCTCCTGATGGTTCAGCTGGTTACTGTGTCCAGCCACACCCAATACCAAGTACACACCCAGTGCAGCCATATCCCCTGGTGGAAAAATGCCTCCTTTTTCTTTATCTTCATTAATTTCGTTGACTTGTAGGTTTGTCCATTCTAAGTTTTTATGTTGATGGAAATCAGTCATTCATGACATATTCCTTAGTACCTGATTATTTCACTTAAAATTCTATTTGCTAGGCTTACCCAAACTGTGCATGCAGCAGCGGGCTCTTCTTTGATGGCTGGATTGCACTGTATACCATGGAGTAAAGCACTGTGGTAGACAAACCAACAGCACCCTCCTCCAGGACCACCCAAATGTCAGCATCCAAATCCTGGAACCCATGACTGTGAAGACTATTGGTTGCATGGTAGAGGTGGATTAAGGCTGTGAATACAGTTAAGGTATTAACAGCATTAATCAAGAGCTGGGGAGATGGTTCAGGGGTTAGAACATTTGCCATGCAAGCCTGAGGACTAGAATTTGGATCCCCAGGAGCCATGTAAATGTTGGGTGGGTGTGGTAGGCCACCTATAATCCCAGCCTCAGAAGGTTGCTGAGGAGCTCAGCAGGAGCTCCAGAGCAAGCTAGCTAGAAGACTAATCATATTGCTGAGCTCTGGGTTTGATTGAGCAACCCTGCCTCATTGAATATGGTACAGATGTAATGGAGGATGATTATTGACACCAGTATCTGGCTTTCATATGCATGGGTAGACAATTCATTCCCCCCATGCCTGCACACATATGCATATCACATCCATTGGTATGCACACATACTTGAAAATGGAAAAAATAAGAGTTCACATAATATTACTGTGTCTAATAATTTTTCTAATGCTAAATGACTTTCTTGTTTTATTATCTTCCAATTAGTTAACCAAATAAGAGGTTTCCTTGGGGAATTTTCACACACACTTAGCTTCAATAGGTCCCCTCCCATCTACTCTCCTGGATTGTCTCCCCTACCCCTGCTTCTTCATTTGTACACTTCTGCCCACAGTGTTCCCCTTTCCAATTTCATGCCACATATGCTGAATGTCTTTCTACTGCTTGGATGATGTTAAACCAATAGCTTTTTGCTGTGAATTTGCTTAGATCCCTTCCCCACCAGCCATAGGCTAAAATCACTGTACTTTCTTCTTGGATAAGTTGATACCCCAAATCAGAAAGGTACTGGAAACAGCTGGATCTCCTGTGTGTCGTGCTTTATTAGCCCTGGGTCTGGGCTTTGCCTCTGCTCAAGCAAGTGCCCATTATGGTAACATATGGGACACCAGGAACAGCAGGATTCTGGGGTTGGAATTTGCTAGACACTACCTAAATTTTAACTGGAGAGAATGCCTGTACCTGTATTGCTGATCTTTCCAAAGAATATTACTTTTTTAAATGGCAAACTAGTTAGCTAAAAATTCTAAGCCAATAACCAAGCATGGTGCCACAGACCTTTGTAAGCACACTTTTGGGGGCTACTTTATTGGGTTCTTATATCTACCAACCTTCCAAACCCTTATCCCACCCTAATCCCTTCCAACCCCCAAAAGTAAGAGAAAAAAGTTTAGGGGGGAAAGGAAGCAGAGACTTCTTGAGATTACTTCCTGCTGATTAGGGGCATTGGGTTCCTTGGGGCAAGTTTGACCTTCATTGTCAGGATATTCGATTTCCTGTCTTTTTGCCTAGGACCACTTGACACACTGCAACCAGCCAACAGCAGCAGCAGCAACAACAAGGGGAGCAGGAGCCTCTCCTCAGAGTGCCCCCAGCTCCTCTGAGAAGTTCCCAGAATTCCGAACATCACACACTGCAGCTGGCAGAACTATGCCCCTTCTAGAGCGAGAGACAAATCACAGTGAAAGGCAGAGGCAGGCAGCTCTCTATGAGTTCAAGGCCGACCTGGTCTACGTAGTGCGTTTCAAAACAGCTAGGCTATGTAGAGAGACCCTTTCTCAAAAAAGAAAAGGAAAGAATTCTAAACCAAGTCCTTGCACCAGGTTTCTAAGAGGAGGTCTGTTTAGTAGGTGCCTCTAGAAAGGGAGTATGTGTTTACAAGCGTGGAGCCTCCCAGCATGCCTTCCGTGGGCCCCTGTAGGCTTCTTCAGCTGCAGCTTTCTCAGCTTCTCTGTTTTCAACTTGCTGAAGTCGAGTCAAATGACTGTATTATGTTGCAATGTGTTATAGTTTTTGAGAGCTTTATATGTGAGCACCACATCTACATCTGTCCCAACTCAAACCCCTTTCACGCTTCTCACACCCTCCTAAATTTATGACCTCCTATTTTTTTAGTTATTATTGTTGCCTGTGCATATGTATGTGCGTGTGTGTTTGTGAGAGCTTGTACATGTGTGTACAATCTACTGAGTCCATTTAGATTTGCTCCAGGGCTGACCACTTGGGGTTGGATGACCTATGTGGGAGCTTGTCCCTGGAGTAGAATGACTTTCCCTCTCAACAGACACTGACCTGCTCTAGCTCTTTGCCTAGTTCAAGTGAACATTACAGAAGCCATTTCAGAAAAAGCGGAGTGAAACAAAAAAAAAAAAAAATCACTCAGTTGGTAATAAACAGAATTCTAGAATAGAAAGGCAGAAGGCCTGTCCTATTCTCAACCTCCACTCTGGCCCTGGCTGATCCTGCCTCTCAGCCTCATCCTTCATTCTGCCCATCCTGGAGGCCTGTTTTCTTCCCTCTGAATCTGTAACAAGAGTGAAAGCTGATGTCAGATTCTCCCCACTCACCTTCCCATCTCATGGAAGACTGAAGTAATGCCATGCCTCAGATTTCCTGGCAGGTGAAGCCATACACGGCCAAAAGCTTATCTGGGGCTGAGGAGGAATTGAGCTGTTTGCAGAGCAGAATGCAGCTCTGTGACCCAAATGTAGGAGGAGAGAGGGGCAACTTTACCCTCCATCCCTCTCTCCCCTTCAACCCCCATCCTCTTTTCCTTCTCCTCCTTCTTATCCTCTTCCTCTTCTCCACTCTGACTTTTAGATGTGACCTCACACAGTAGCCCAGGCTGGTCTTGAACTTGAGAAGCTGTGCCTCAGCTTCTCAAGTGCTGGCTCGTAAGCATGAATCACCATAGAAATACTTTTCTCTGGACAGTGTCAGGACAGCGATTCGATCCTGGAACATGGTATCTGGTGTTGGTCTCTCTTATAAATCTGACCTTAAATTATTTTAGCTTCTGCCATTGAGTTTCCGGTGTTTCTTGCTCTTGAGCCTAAGTTGTTACTAATTAAAAAAAAAAAAATTCAGGATAAACATACTAACATCTGTACACCTAAAGAAGCTCAGCAAGGAGGACCCTGGTTAAGATTATCAATCCTCACTCAGAAAGGCAAACGGGACAGACATCTAAAGAGGGACAAAACAGGGAACAGGACAGGAGCCTACCACAGAGGGCCTTTGAAAGACTCTACCTAGCAGGGTGTCAAGGCAGATGCTGAGACTCATAGCCAAACTTTGGGCAGAGTTCAGGGAATCTTATGAAAGAAGGGGGAGATAGAAAGACCTAGAGGGGACAGGAGTTCCACAAAGAGAGCAACAGAACCAAAAATCTGAGCACAGGAGTCTTTTCTGAGACTGATACTCCAACCAAGGACCATGCATGGTGATAACCTAGAACCCTGAACTGCCCATGGCAGTTCAGTGTATAAGTGGGTTCCATAGTAATGGGAACAGGGACTGTCTCTGACAGGAACTGATTGACCTGCTCTTTGATCACCTATTCCTGAGGGGATCGGGGAGCAGCCTTAGCAGGCCACAAAGGAAGACAATGTAGCCAGTCCTGATGAGACCTGATAGGCTAGGGTCAGAGAGAAGGGGAGAAGGACCTCCCTTATCTTTGGACTTGGGGAGGGGCATGGAGAAGATGAGGGAAGGAGGGTGGGATTGGAAGGGGATGAGGGAGGGGGGCTACAGCTGGGACACAAAGTGAATAAACTCTAATTAATAAAAAATAAATAAATTTAAAAAATTAAAAGCCAGTGGGGACTTTCAACATGGAGAACTGACATACTGAACTTGTCAAAAATGCCCAGCACAGAAACTCATCTCATAGTGGCCTGTGGGTCTCATTGTTTGAATAGAAAGTAGTCATTTGCTAAGGCATGGCTGGCACACCAATGGAGGAGAATGAAGAACACCTGCTAGACTTTAATTTCTGTCATTGTCTTCCACAGCATGTTTTGCAGGGGGATCTTCTGGGTGTGGTATGATGTAGATTTTTCTTCTGAGACTGTCAGGTATAGAGCTGTTGACTGGCAGAGTAGGGAACTTAAAGTATTATATCAATGTAGATCCAAGTCAGACTAAGTTCCTAAGGAAGAATAATGGTGGCTGGGCTTGATTCTTTGATTTTCTTTTATTGAAAATCGATTTTTTTTTCCACATAATATATCCTGATTATGGTTCCCCTCCCTCTACTCTTCCCCTCCCCACCTCCTCTCCCATCCAGATCCACTTTCTGTCTTCCATTAGAAAATCAACAGGATTCTAATGATTAATAATAAAATCTAGCATAATAAGATAAGAGAGAAAATAGCACATTGGAGTTGGGCAAAACAAACAAGCAGAAGAAAAAGAGCCCAGGAAAAGGCACAAGAATCAGAGACCTGCTCTTTCACATACTCAAGAATCCTATAAAAACACTAAACTGGAAACTATAATACATACACTGAGGGTCTCGTGGAGAGCCATGCAAGCCCTATTTGTGGTGCTCCAGTCTGTCAGTTCACATACACACTGATCTTATTGATTTAGAAGGCCTTGTCTTCTTGGTTTCCTCCATCCCCTCTGGCTCTTACATTCTTTCTGCCTCCTCTCATGGGTTTCCCTGAACCCTGAGGGGAGGGAGGATTTTTGATGGAGATATCCCATTTAGGACTGATATCCCATTCTACTCTGTGTAGTGTACAGTCCCTTCTGCTCCAGAAGGGAGAGTCTCTGTTGATTGGCTGAACAAGGCATTGATCTGCCTCCCTGGATGAAGTCTGCACTTGATTTGTTAGAGAACAGACAAGGCACAGCCAGTGAACCTCTGCATCCTAAACTGATTTGAGTTTTGGTTGAATGTATAGACAAAAGAAAGAGAGAGAGAGAGAAAGGAAGGGAGAGAGAGAGAAAGGAAGGAAGGGAGAGAGAGAGAGAGAGAGAAAGAAAGAAAGAAAGAAAGAAAGAAAGAAAGAAAGAAAGAAAGAAAGAAAGAAAGAAAGAAAGAATATGTGAGGACACATAAGAGTCCATAATTTGCCTGCTTTTTTATTTTTCTAGAAAGCCTGCCAAAGTCAGAATGTGATCATCTCTGATCACGGCTTTGCTGGGCCACAGATCAGGCTTGGGTGGAGGTGGGAGGGACTTGACTGAGGGTTGATTAGATGCTCAACTTTATGATCTCAGGCAGTAATGTGAAATCATGTTATATGAAGCATTCACATTGAAAAGCTTCTAAATGTATGTGTGGAAGGGCAAGTGGAGCCCTGACAATCCAAACAGCCCTTGGAAAATTTAGTAGGGGAAGCAGCATTAACTGCCAACTTGACATAGCCTAGAGTCACCTGAGAATAAAGTCTCAATAGAGGACTTGCCAAGACCAGATTGGCCCAAAGGCATGTCTCCATCGTTACCTGATATAAGAGGACCCATCCACTGTGGGCAACTCCATTCCCTGGGCAGGTGGTCCTGATCTGTATAGGAAAACCAGCTGAGCATGAACCTGAACAGGCCCCAACAGTATCTCTCCATGGTTTCTGTTCATGCTTGAGTTCCTGCCCTAACTTTCCTTATGAACTGGAAGTATAAGCCAAACAAACTCTTTCTCTCCTTAAGTTCAATTTAGTTGGAGTGTTTTATCACAGCAGCAGAAAGCAAACTAGAACAAGCATGATAGAAGGCAGTAGAGAGAGGTCAGGAGAGAAGGGGCCTTGAGAGCACTGCCTGATAGTCCTGGAAAGTACCTGCCACCCTTCTTTCCCTGAACTGAATTGTCAGTCATCCAAAGTTGGGCTAGTTAACCTAAAGAAGGTCTGATTGATCAACAGAGGTTTTATAGAGAGTATACACACACACACACACATACACACACACACACACACACACATACACACACACACACACACACACACACACACATCAGTCTGCCTGAATTGGCTGTTCACTTGAAGTATCTTAGAGTTGTTCCCTTGAATCCAGCCTTCACGTGTATTTCATAACTACTCACATTCACAGCTAGAAAAGCCAGGCAGAAGTATCTATGAAACACACAGCCAAAGTTCTGGAGAGGTGAGAGCCTTGGTGGGAGGGGTCGCCTCCTGGATTATGTCAGGATTGACCCTGCAGCAAGACGGGCTAGCTCATTGGCAGCCCAGAGAGCTGCTGACGTATGAATATCCTCTGCAAATATTTAAAACTATTAGTTGCCTAATCATAGATCTTTTTTCTATTTGGGAGGCCATAGTCCTGTACTTTCTGCATACTTCTAAAAAGTACCTGATGGAGGGGGTTGAAAGAGGAATTATTATAAACAAAAGGTCTGAACGCACTTCCTACTTCCCTGGTGAGAGGGCCATCTGGTTGACCCCTCTGCTTTCAGGAACAAAAAAAATAAAACATGGAACCACCCACTGTCCCATCGTGACCAGCAAGTTCTACCCATGCCATCACTTCAGCTCCTGCTGTACACCTGCCACCTGCTTCCTCCTGTGTCACGGCTTCCAACAGCTCAGTCTTCTGTTGCAGAGATGCCTTTGTGTCCTGGAGTTCATCTCCTTTCACCTCTGCTGGGAATCATAGTTGCTGTCCTGTAGCGAAGTGAAGCAAGCATGTTGTAGGTGTGTATCTGAAGCATTCGTAGCTGTCTACAGCTTGGTGAATGCTGGACTCAGAACGTTGTAACCTGATCCATCCTCCCTGCAAAGCTCCCCAGTTGGAAGTTAGAGTGTGATGGAAAAGTCCTTTCTTTGTTCATGCACTTCTGAGTTTGCTTATTGTAGTACATGAGATATTACTGCTTTCTTTAGCAATGATGGTGATACACAGCAAAGCAACAGCTGGCCTCCTGCCATTCTCTTAAGTTACAGCCATGACTCGGTATCATGTTGTGTGTATTTCTGGGCCAGGAAAGGCACATGGCTAATCAACTGTTGTCTGTTACATTGCTTTGTAACCATTTTGTACCTTTTGATGAACATGCAGTTGTGCATGAAGATATACTTATGTATTGTACATACATTAGATACAATCTCTAGCCTACCTCATATTGCCTTGCTTAACATGAGTTGAAATGATGGACGCTAGAAAAGGCAATATTCTCAGATCTATAGCATGTATAGCTACACTGAAATCATATGTCCTTTGTTTCTGTATAGATTTTTCTATACAGATGATGATTATTATTATTTAATTTTTACATGCAGCACTTGTTATTTGATATTAGTACTGCCCCAGTGTCCACTCAGGGTTATCTTTTCTAGTTCCCACCATTTGCCTGCAAATTTCATGATTTCCTTGTTTTTAATTGCTGAGTAGTATTCCATTGTGTAAAAGTACCACAATTTCTGTATCCATTTCTCAATTGAGAGACATCTGGATTGTTTCCAGATTCTAGCTATTACTAATAAAGCTGCTACAAACATGGTTGAGCAAATGTCCTTGATGTACACTTGAGCATCTTTTGAATATATGTCTAAGAGTGGTATAACTGGATCTTGAGGCAGCACTATTCCTAATTTTCTGAGAAAGCACCAGATTGATTTCTAAAGTGGTTGTACAAGTTTACATTCCCACTGGCAATGGAGGAGGGTTCCCCTTTCTCCACATCCTCTCCATCGTGTGTTGTCACTTGAGTTTTTTATCTTAGCCATTCTGATGAGTGTAAGGTGAAATCTCAGGGTCATTTTGACTTGCATTTTACTGATAACTAAGGACACTGAACATTTTGTTCAAATGGCAGTGTCCTTCGCTTTACAGACACTTTTCAGTTTCATGAGGTCCCTTTTATTGATTGTTGATCTTAGAGCCTGTGCTGGACAACCCCAAACTAAGAGTTTAGTCTATTATTCCACACACCTGTTGAGTTCCTAGATTTGTTCTTCTGTTCACATTCTTTAATGATATCTCCAGATAGTCCCCCCACCCTTCGCCATTGCTACAACATACATGTTGTTCCATGGAGGGTGCTGAGAGAATAGGATAGGTGAGTGACCCAGAAAAGTGAGACTCAAGGAATGCTGAAGCTTGTTCACAGTGGAAGGAATAGCAGGATCATTATAAATGGCACACATAGAAGTTGACACACATTATGTGCTAACTACATATTCAAGCATGGTGCCCAATAGTCACACTTAGAAGTGTAGATGTAAAGAAAGGGAGGGGAGAAGACTGGAGTCTGGCAATGTTCATCACACTTGAGTGAGATCCCATGAAGACTCCATGAAGCTTTGACAAAGAGAGTCTTGAGGCCATCCTTTGTGACAATCTAGTTCATGAGGGTATTTACGAGAGGGTAGTCTAAGTGTGGCATAATGAATGAAATGTCAGCTGTTGGTTTGGCCTGTCTGCTTTGTCATGCTTACTGAGTTCTCTCTCTTCCTGTGGTTGTTCTAGGAGCTGGTGGGAAGTAACCCTCCACAGAGAAACTGGAAAGGAATTGCAATCGCACTGCTCGTCATCCTTGTCATCTGCTCCCTGATCGTCACCTCAGTCATACTGCTAACACCAGGTATGGATGCTTCCTATCCAGTCACTAACACTTTAGAGCAAGGAGTTTTACTATGAAGTATTTTCTAAGTAGCTGTTGACTGTACAGTTTATTCTTACCAGGTACCAGTTTTCGTGATACCTTTGCAGAAGGAATTAGTTTGGTTTTAATAAAAAAAAATTCTGCCTTATATGCTTTAAATTTTTATAGAGTGGTTGACTAGATAGGTATGGCATAGATTAAAGTTACTGCTGTTTATTTATCTTGAAATTAAAGGTAGTAGTGTGAGAAATAATTTAATGTATCCCATGGTATTCCTGGGTTTATAGCAAGGATGAATTAAGAAAATGTTCAAGCAGCACATGATGCCTGTGAACCAAGGGCTAATTGCTCATTTGGTAACACTTATGGAGTTAAATACTGATGGAGCCAGAGGCAAAATTCTCTCAGGCAAGAAAACACATACCAGAATCCACAGTAGTGCCCACTGAGTTCACCTGCCTGTGAGTGGCTGAGACAGAAAAGATTGCGAGCCTCAGAGACAGAAAGGTCTTTTTTAAAATTTATCTATTTATTTTTAGTTTTAGTTTTTAGATTTTTTTTAATTCACTTTACATCCCAACCATAGTCCCCTCCCTTGTCTCCTCCTGGTCCCATCCTCCCTCCTTCTTCCCCCCGTCACCACCCTTCCTTAGTCCTCATAAAGGAAAAACCCTCTTCCCTTACCAACTGACCACAGACTATCAAATCTCCTCAGTACTACCTGCATCCTCTTTCTCTGTGGCCTGGGTAGAAGTGATCAAGGAGCATGTACCAGAGTCTATGTCCCTAGTCCTGGCATGGAGACTGAGCTGCCTATCAGCTACATCTGAGGAGGGGGACTAGGTCCTCTCCATGTATGGTCCTTGGTTGGTGCATCAGTCTCTGCAGTCTCTGCAGGACCCCTGGGCCCAGATTTGTTGGCTCTGTTGGTCTTCTTGTGGAGCTCCTTTTCCCTCCAGGTCCTTCCATACAACTCCCTGTGCTCTGCCCAAAGTTTGGCTGTGAGTCTCAACATCTGCTTCAAGCTCCTATGGGGTGAAGTCTTTTAGAGAACATCTATGGAAGAGAAAAAAAAGTGATAGGTACAATGGTTAAACCAAGATGTAAGTGAAATAAAACTGATATCTTTATTAACAGTTGGTAGATGCTACCAGGGAAAAATAACTGCAGACCAATGTTCCTTGTGAGGATGATGCAAAAAAAGCTAGTAGCAAACAGAACACTATAACATATAAAGACCTACTGGGGCCTGGGCAGATGGCTCTGCTGTAAAGAGCACAGCGCATCCAAGTTCAGCTCTTAGTACCCCCATCAGGTAGCACAACAACCAATTTTAACGCCAGCTCCCAGGGCTCTGGTACCCTCTTCTGACCTCTGTGGACATTTGTTTTCTTGTGCCCATACACACACAGACACATAGGCCTAAATAAATAATAAAATCTTAAAAATATATTACTATGGCCAAGTGGGCTTTATGCTACTCAGAAATATTGGTCAACATATAAAAGTCAGTGAGATAAACCTGTATTAACAGAATAACATGCAAACCCACAGATCATGTAAACAGCCAAAGTACATGAGTGCCACCAAGTGTGAGCAGAGGCAAGAGGTCAATGTGTGGGAGATCTATTTTGTCCTTCTGTGTCCCAGTGATTGAATGCAGGTCATCAGGCTTGGGGAGAGGTGCCTTTCCCTGCCACGCTAGCTCATAGGCCCTCACTGTCTTGATGATATCTGTTTTCTAAATGTAACTTTATTAATTGGAGTGTTTGTGTGTTTGTGTATAGGTTTGGGCTTGTGTGTGTAAGTGCCTTCAGGGGCCAGAAGAGGTTCTGGGAACCAGAGTCCAGGCCTCTGGGAGGGCAGTACAGACTCCTAACCACTTATTCAAAGATCCATGCCCTTTGATAGTACCTGCTAATACACAAAAAGGCTTTAAGTTTGACAAAAATCTAATTTCTCTTTGCTTATTCATACATTAGGGGTCATAGCTAAGGAAGTGTTTTTAGTCTTTGCATTTAGACCCTTGATCCACACTGTGTAGAGGTGTAAAGTAGGGAACTGACTTCGTTCTCTGGTGTGTGAGCATGCGGTTGTGTCAGCATCATTTCTTGAATTTTCCATCCTCACTGTGTAGTCATAGCCCATTTACGGCTGTGCGGGCTTAGTTCAGAACTCTCTGTCTGAATCCACTGGTCTGCATGTCTGCAGATGTGCCCATAGTACAGCACATTAACAACCGTAGCTTTATGCTGTTTTAAAATTATGAGGTCTATGTCTTCTAAATGTTTGCTTTTAATATTGCTTTGGTTTCCTCGCGTTGCCATAAGAATTCAAAACAGACGTTATAGTGGCAAATTTAGTTACTTTTCTCTTGCTGTGATAAAGCACCATGACCAAGGCAACTTAGAGAAAAATAGATTATTTTGGCTTATGGTTCCAAAGGGTTAGTGCCCATAACGTCAGGACAGGGGCAGTAGGCACGGTGGCTAGAGAAGGATGCTGAGAAGCACATATCTTTAACAACAGCACAAAGCAGAGAGAGCAAAATAGAAATGACAAGAATCTTTACGATCTCAAAGCCCACTCATATTGAAATACCTCTTCCAACAAGGCCACACCTCCTAGGCCTTTCCAAACACAGCCACCAAACAGGGACCATGTGTTCAAACACATCGGCCTATGGAGGACATTCTCATTCAGATCACCAGGGCCTGCACTCTGCCCAAGGTTTGGTTATGAGTCTCAGCATCTGCTTTGATACACTGCTAGGTAGAGTCTTTCAGAGGCCCTCTGCGGTAGGCTCCTGTCCTGTTTCTTGTTTTCTCCTACATCCAATACCCATCCCATTTGTCTTCCTAAGTGAGGATTGATCATCTTACCCTGGGTCTTCTTTCTTGTTTATCTTCTTTAGCTGTACAGATTTTATTATGTTTACCATATCTTATAGGTCTATATAAGTGAGTATTCCCTGTGTGTCTTTCTCCTTCTGGGATGCCTCACTTAGAATGTTCTTTTCTAGATCCCACCATTTGCCTGCAAATTTCATGATTTCCTTGTTTTTTATTGCTGAGTAATATTCCATTGTGTAAAAATACCACAATTTCTGTATCCATTCCTCCACTGATGGACATCTGGGTTGTTTCCAGGTTCTGGCTATTACAAATAAAGCTGCTACAAACATGGTTGAGCAAATGTACTTGTTGTGTACTTGAGCAACTTTTGGATATATGCCTAGGAGTGGTATAGCTGGATCTTGAGGAGGTATTATTCCTAATTGTCTGAGAAAGCGTCAGATTGATTTCCAAAGTGGTTGTACCAGTTTACATTCCCACCAGCAATGGAGGAGGTTTCCCCTTTCTCCACAACCTCTCCAGTATGTGTTGCCATTTGAGTTTTTTTTTTTAGCCATTTTGATGGGTGTAAGGTAAAATCTCAGGGTCATTTTGATTTGCATCTCTCTGATGGCTAAGGATGTTGAGCATCTCTTTAAGTGTTTCTCTGCCATTCAGGGGAGTTAGTATGACATGGAGAGGATAGGAGGTCCACAAGCACCAAATATATATGGGCACAGGGGTCCTATATGAGTCTGTTTCTCCAACCAAGGACCATGTATGGATATAACCTAGAACCTCTGCTCAGATGTAGCCCGTGGTAGATCAGTATCCAAATGGGTTTCCCTAGTAAGGGGAACAGGCACTATTTCTGACATTAACTCAATGGCAGGCTCTTTGACCTCCCCGTCCCCCAAGGGAGGAGCAGCCCTGCTATGCCACAGAGGAGGAGTTTGCAGGCAGTCCTGAAGATACCCAATAAAACAGGGTCAGATGAAAGGGGAGGAGGTCCTCCCCTATCAGTGGACTTGGAAAGGGGCAGGGAGGAGATGAGGGAGGGAGGATGGAATTGGGAGGGAATGAGGGAGCAGGATACAGCTGGGATACATAGTTAATAAAATGTAACTCATAATAAAAATAAAAATAAAACCGCCAGGGCCAATTATTGTGTGCTGCAGAAGCTTGCTGAAAGCAGGCCCTGGGAGCAAGAGGATCTTCCCTTGTCTCCTCAAGTTTTTTGTCAAGTATACTTGTGTCAACTAAAAATGATGGATGGTTATAAGAAAAAGAAATGCAGTATAGCTCTTTCTGTGTGGAATGTCATATACTTCTCCCAGTGTTGAAGAGGTTTCCATAGCAGTTCTGCAAGAGAGAGCCTGATCTCACCCTGAGCAGCCTGGAACTGGGTGGTGGAGGACATAGTTAGTGCATTGCATCCATTTGCAAGGACAAAATTTTGCTCTAGAGGCTGGAATCCAGATGAGTGACATGGAAGGGAGTACGGGCAGATTAGGAAAGACAAACACTTATTTTGTGAGTGCTGGTACTCAGTGGGTGCCCCAGAGACCACAGCAACAGCAGAGCCTTAATCAATACAAGGAAACTGCGGCTTCCCTGGATCCAGGGAGCATGGCGCTGTCTTTGCTTTTCCGTGAGCAGAGCTGTGCTTTGGAGGTAAAGGGCTTTACAGTTTTGGTCCTGTGGTCATGCCACACTTTCTTGGGACTTAGAATGGGGTAGTAGTTTTCGGAGATTCTCCTGCCGACTGTGAAGCTTGGCCAAGTCTACCTCCCCCAGAATGAAGGGCTTTTATCAGCATTACTTAGTAGTGGTGGATGGAGATGTCTGATAGCAACAGGGCTGTGAAACATGAGGTAATGAGAATTGGCCACGCCTGAGAAGTGGTTCCTGGAACCTTCCTATCAGCCGACCCTGATGGAACTTGACATCACTTCCATTCCGCAGGAGCAGCCCTAGGGCAGCCCCCTCTGCCCCGAGTCGAGGACATAGTCACTGTTCTGTCTGATGGTGACACCGGCTGTCAGGGCAGGATGCTGTAAATGGCAGCTGGGTCCTCCGGTGAGTCTCTGAACTCCAGGCAGGCTCTGACAGGGGTGGTGGCCTCCTTTACTCTTCTGTTGAAATAAACATATGGTTGAACCTTGTCTGCCCCTTTGCCTCTGGAGACATCCGTGGGTGGTGTCTGTTTCTGTAGGCTATGCTGCTGGGGGACTCTGTCCTGGGTTTGAGGGGACTAGGTTTGCCACAGATGCTGTGCAATGGGGCACTTTGGGTGTGCTCCCTCTCCTAGAGCCGAGTAGAAGCTTTTCTTTTGGCACTCGAAACTGTGCCAGGTGGTCTACCCGTACTGCCCTGGAGTGTCCCTAGATCCCCTCAGATGCAGAAGAGCTTTACAAGAGCCCAAAAAGCTAAGCTCCCCTCCTTCCAACATTAACAGTCCCATTAAGAGCTGCAACCGCTGTGCTAAGCACCAAGCAAATGTGAAAAAAAAAAAAATGTCATTATGTGTGCTCTTCTTTGAGCTAAAAGCAAGGAGGCAAGATATCCCAAGCATCACTATCAGTAAGCAAAAATAAAACCAGAGAGAATGGTGGAGCTGAGTCCTATGAGTCTGAGCCCGGGGTATATAGGAGGGAAGAAAGCTACAGTTCAGAGTCCTCGTAACAGTGGCCACAACTTGGGGACAAATGTACACAGTCGTGGGCACAGACCCATGGCATTACTCCTGCCCTGACCTCAGCGTTGCCTTCATTTTAATAGAGTTAGAGAAAACTTGTAAAGTGAATGTTTTCCAAGCTCTCATGGATTCTGACCTGGTATTCTGGAAACTCCAAGTCTAGAACATGCTCACCCCCACACTCGGTTCTGGACTCATGTGCTTTGGTCTGTCTGTGACCGTTTCCTAATGCTCACAACTCAGCTCCAACTTGGCAAGCAGAATATGGCGGGAGGGTGTGCTCTGGGGCTGAGGGGTTCTGCAAGGTTCACTCAGTGATTCTGACAGGCATGGTACCTTGCTCTGCGGTACAGGCTGAGAACCATCAATTACTCACTATCTATGTGCCTCTGAAGGGTCTTGAAGGGAACATGCCTTTCTGGCTGTCACGTATCGCTCCCTTGCTAGGCCATGTTCTTTTCCAAATGTCTCTTCTGAATAATAGATTCAAAGTTACTTTTTAGTTTTCTGATACTAACTACAGTAAACTGTTCATTTATAACGGGTCACACATGCCTGGTGTGTGCTAGTCAGGGAAGCTGCAATTTCTGCGTTCTGATGAGATTGACTGCAATGATCTGCACTATAAAAGGGCCTGGTAGAGTTTTAGTTGCATTAGAATGTCCCAGACTTTGCCTTGTTTGAACTTCTGACAAGAGCTTGGCAGCGAAAAGCATTGGGCACACTCCATAGAAGTATAATGAGAAAACCACTGACTTTGAGGATCACGCTGAAGACTGGCTTCAAGGCCAGACTGTGCTCACATTTTCAGAAGTAAAGATGAACTAGTATTTGGTAGTATTAACATAGTGTACAGATTGCTTATGTTGGAATGTTACCACATTACATTCTATGAAAATGCAATGCCTGTAACAAACTGTCTTGGCTGAGAAATTGTGTTCTTATTCATCTTTACCACTGAGAAAACCCGGACCCTTTGGAGATAGAACAAAGCCCAGGACATCACCCTGAACCATCTAGCATGCATGTTGCGCAGAGATAGCCTGGCTTGGAAAACAAGGAGAGCCCCAGTGAGTGGCCAGCATACGTAAAGACTGATGAAGGGATCCCAGGGTAACAGGGAGGGAGAGACAGGGATACCGGGCATGACTTCTGAGACTGGACTCATATTCTCCACTGTCTACAGAGAGCTCCCCATCACAACCACATCTAGAATCTGACAAATGCTTTATGTCATCCTATCCCTGGGGAGGAAAGGGAAGGATAGACATGAACACACCCTGGGTATTTCTGAATGTCTGTGGGCCATCTGCTAACCTGGACTCATAGATAATCCTTCAATAACAGGTCATTGATGTGAAGGACCAGGGGATCAAAAATAAGTAAAGAGGATGGTAGAGTTTGGAGTCGGGAAGTCTTACACTTCCTGAGCTATGCCTTATGCCAAACAAGTTTAATAAGAAGTACAGCATCTTATATAGAGATTTCATAGGAAAAATGGGATAGAGTCAGCAGAAAAATATCATACCACGGGACAAAGTCAGCATGAAGCTAATCAAGCAATGTTGCACAAAAGGAACACAGGGCATCCCAAGTGCAGTGAAGACTGAACACTCAATGGCTTTGGCACTGATAACCACAGCTCTTTACAGAGGGAGAATTGATTTCCCAGAATCTAATGAGACAGCTCTGCCAAGGCCCCAGTCCCAAGCCATTACTTGCTTCACCAAGCGTATTCCTGGTTTTACAGAAGGAACTACTGTGTTCGATCCATGTATCAGGGCTTCGGGGAAAGCCTTGGATCAGCCTGTTCACCAATGCTCTGCCGTCATGGAGATCCATGAACAAAAATATGTAGTGAGCAGTCTGGGGGCAGTACCAGAATGGGCACTAACCTTGTCTGATATGAAGGTGCCTGTATTGCTCCACACGGCAAATCCTTGTCTAATTTGGTACCTCTGCTCAGCCACAGCCAGCTTGTCTCTGCCCATCTCTGCTCTCTTCCTTAGATCATTGGCTGAGGGGAGCCGTTATGTGACGGGAGCTAAGGAGGGGCACTCACCTTCTTCATCACTGAAGAAATGTCCCTGGGGCTAGACAGGAGGCAGGTTGTTTGATGAGCCTGTGTCTTCTAGAAGCTGTGGCTGTGGTGGCTGCTGGGAATCTGGGTCTGAGGACTGCGAAGAAAAGAGGCAGGGGCTTCCAAGGTAGCCCTCCTTGAATACCACACATGGGAGATCCCTAGATTTGAACTACCCAAGGACTGTGGTCTACGAACCTTCAACCTGAACAGTACATTCAAATAAATGACTCTGTGGTTGAAGCAGACACGAAGGAGTTCTGGTGGAAGGGTTGGCTTATGCAGCCACTAACCTTACAGTGAGTTGCAGACTCGGAAGGACTAAGAGTGGGTCCTTGGGAGCATCTTTGTGTCCGTACTTTGACTTCCCCTCATTAATTCTAGAAGGATTGTCTGGTGCATCTTGTTTATTTATGGAACCCTTGTACTAAAGGCCCATTTTCCTTAAAGATGAGAGCACACACTTATTATTCATACGTACATTAAGGCTATGAGCCAAGGGAAACACAACAGTGCATTTATTTGTAAAGGAGGCTTTTCAGGCCTTGCTCCATTACGCTCCAATTTTAAAGACACATAACCCATAAGAAGAAGTAAATCTTACTAGGGAGCTCCTCGTTTTCTCTGGAGCCTGTCACCAAGACAGCATATTGGAATAATGTGATACACATGCAGGACAACATGTCCACGGCCCTGGCTGAAATACTGGGTGATGGTTTAGTGAGCAGTCTGTTAGGGCCGTCATCAAGGCAAGTGTTTAGAAGGTCTAGGTCAGAACCAGCTTAGAGTCAGAGACTCAGAGATATGTATGTAATGAAATCAGAGAACTTCAGAGAGGTGGACCACAGTGAACCAGGCAGGTCAGGGGCCAGAGGAAGCACCAGGCTGAAATGGGTACTGCCTTCTTTACAAGCGAAACCATTGCCTTAAATCTCCCTGAACCCAGCAGCTGTGGCTTCTGCAAGAATCAAGGGTGCTCTTGAACTTCCTCAGATCATGGGTTCATATCCCACGAGCGCTGGGCCTCTCTGAAGGAACCCTGTGATAAAATCACCAGGTTTGTTAAGTCATCATATGTAGAATTTAGACTTATCTGTTCTTGCTTCTTTCTTGGGTTCTGTTTTTATTTGGTTTTTTGTTTGTTTGGTTTTGGGTTTTTGTTTTGTTTTTTGTTTTTTGGAAACAGGTTTTCTCTGTGTAGCCTTGGCTGCCCTAGACTTACTTTGTAGACCAGGCTGGCCTAGAACCCACAGTGATCCGCTTGCCTCTGCTTCCCAGAGTGCTGGGATTAAAAGTGTGGCCACTGCATTTTGTGTTTGTGTGTGTTTGTGTGTGTGCTTGAGTGTATGTATATACACCATGTGCATGCAATGCATGCAGAAACCCGGAAAGGGCATCAGATGCCCCGGAGCTGGAGTTACAAGGTTGAGCCACCTTGTAGGCATTGGGAATCAAACTCAGGTCCGCTGTAAGAATACCAAGAGCTCTTGGTCCCTAAGCCATCTCTGCAGACCGCTTGTCCAGACTCTTCACATCCTTCTGAGTTCAGCAGATGAATTATTACTATACATGCAGAGGGACTCCCAAAGTCCTGGCTAGTTGCAAGTGGAAGACCTGAAAGGGTGCATGTTGTGGGCTAGACAGTCTTCACAAAGGTCTTCACAGTCAAACCCCTGGAACATGGGGATGTTCTATGGCAAAGAGGGGGGAGGGTCTTTGTGGTTATTTGAGGCATCTTGAGATGAGGTTGTTCTGGGTTATCCTACATATTCTAAGCACATGGACAAACAGAGCTGACAGATAGAAGAGGAGATATCCGTGTCCCCACGAGGCAAGGGCAGACATGATGCTTTTGATAGGAAGCTGAAGACCAGAGCAGATGTTTCTTTAGAGCTCCAAGGATGTAAACCTGTTAGCTGATGTAATCCAGCCTCTACCCCCAGAACTGTGAGAAAAGAGTGTTCTGCCACCACTACCACCAGCAGCACTAGGCGATGGTGCTTTGGTATGCTCACAGTAGAAAGCCTATTTCAAGGAAACGTGGAGCCTACTCTGCAGGCTCAGGAGAAGGCATATCTAGAGAGAGTTATACAATCAGGGTGAGAAATGAGCTCAACAGCGCATGTCTCCCCTTCTGTTCTTCCTACTCACTGCCACAGAAGTAAAGCCCTGGGTTCCTTCCTTGGCCTCCAGAGCATTCATTTTTGGCTGGGAAGTTTGGTTCTTGCTCATGTTTGTAGTTGAGAAAAGAATAGAAATACAGTCAGCTTACTGTGATTTCTTTTTCTTTTCTTTTCTTTTTCTTTCTTTTTCTTTCTTTTTTTTTTTTTCAAATTTGAGAGGAAAAGAAAAGCCCATCTCCAGTGACTTTTCATTTTGGTTTCTACCTTACTGGTATGTACTCAGCAGACATCAGATTCATGTGCTATCTGAATTAAATTAATTGGCATGGCAATTAAATAGAGATCAATCAAAGGAGCCAGCAAAATTCAGATTTAAAATATAGTTTCCATAGAATAGGTGACGCTTTCTAAGGCTAAGGCTCCTCTTACTCCTCTTACTCTGAACTCTGTAAGGAGTGCATTGCATGGCACAGGGACCTGGAGCTGGTGGGTCTACCATTGCTACCCTTCTCTATTGGGAGCCCTGCATACTGGCTCATGCTGCTGCATGCTTTTTTCCTTGGGAAGGGTCAGGTGGCCAACTTGATGTTGATGAATCACTTAGACACACATTGGCTAAGGATCATTCAGATGAGAATATAAGCTATGGCCACAATGTAATTGTATTTACTTTCCGTTGCTGCTGCAAAATACATGACAAAAGAAACTTGAGAAAGAGGTTCTTTGGAAGGTATGGGGCAGAAGCATGAGGCAGCTGGTCAGGAAGCAGAGAGAGATGAATGCTGGTGCTCAGGTCACATTCTCCTTTTTACTTAGTCCAGGACCTGATAATGCCACCCATATTTAGAATAGGACTAACATAATCTAGACATTCCCAGAGGCTTGTGGATGATGATGGTGATTGTAAATTCAATCAGTTTAACAATCAAGAGTAACTGTCATGTCACTTTAGTAACACTCACTGTTGCTAACAGTATATAAATTAAAAAGCAATCAGTAGAAAAGTAAATGAATTAACATATATCACATGATATATATGATGATAATCCATTTCTCCTATCATTAAATCCAGCTCCCAGATTTTACCGTTTTCCTCTGTTTCTGGCTTTAATGTTGACTCATGCCACTCTTCATATTATGTTTTCTTCCCAATGTTCATGGACTGCCATCCTTGAAAATCAGTTACCTCATTCACATCACCTTATTTTTCTTTGCTCAGCGCCATTAATGAAAGTCCTTAATCCCTTTATTTCATAACGATATGTGAACCTGGTTTTATATCCGTTCTATGTCCACCCATCTTTAATGTATCCTTTGCCTCCTGAGGAATGCTCCTGTCCGAAGCCTACTCTACCACGGGCACATTCTCTACCATCGTGCCCTACCGCCCAGGCTTTCTCTCAGCTATGGCAAATATTTTAAATCTCTTCTGCCCCTTGAACAAAGTCCCCAGTGAAGTGGTAACAAGCTTGCTTGTTAAATAGAAAATATTAATAACACGCCAAATGAATTTTGTACTCTCTCATTTCCCTGGAAGACCCTGGACGTGTGGCTGTGGCGATGGAGAGGAAAGCTACCGGTGTCACTAAACAATGTGCCATCAAGCTCTCGAGTCTAATGTAGTCTGATTTCCTCAGATACACCACGAGCTACAACTAGCTTCTTGTTACTTGGACCCTGAATCCTTAAGGAAACTGTTTTCTCTGTAGTTCTGTTGTGTTCTTTCTACAGAGACAAAAGAGTAAATAGGATGAGTGCTTGCACGGTAGACTACTGAGTGTAAAAGCGAGCTAGACAGAGTGCGTCACCAGTATCTACCTTTAAATGTTGTGCTTTTGTATACTGGTCAACCGAAATTTGGCAGTAGCTATTGTTTCGTTGGTTGGGTCAGGCTACTGTAACAAAATGCATCAGCTCATGGACAATGGGTAATAGGATTTTATTTTTTGATACTAATGAAAGGTGAAAATTCAAGATCAAGGTGGAACAGGGAACAGGGGTCTGGAACTCTCTTTGTGTGTATGTGTGTGTGTGTGTTTGTTGGGGTGCACAGAGAAAAAGAAGGCTCTTCTTCTGCCTCTGTCCCCAAATACAGTTATCTCAACGTTTAGGGTCCCAAACAATAAATTGTGGCTGGGACATAGGGCCATAAAAACAATTGTACCTGGGTGTCTTTGGTGGCCTTAGGGACTAACACAGTCTATCTTCTCACCTTCAAAGACTGATACCCACCCTAATTATAAAGGACAGTCACTTCATCCTGGGAGGACTTGAGTTTGAGCCCCAGATCCCACATGGAAAGGTGGGGTGGCATGCACTTGTAATCCCAGAACTGGAAAGAAGACAGAAGGAGCTTGCTGGCCAGACAGCCTGGTCTAATCCATGAGCTCAGGCCAGTGAGAGTCTCTATTTCTATTTTTAAATATTGCCTTTCATTTTATTTTGAAGATGAAAATAATTATGTGTGTGTACCCACATGTGTGTACATGTGCCCACAGAAAGCCTGAAGAGGGAATCAAGTTCTCTGAAGGGAGACTTACAGGTGCTTGTGAGCCATGCAGCCTGGGTGCTGGGAACCAAACTCAGATTCCTAGCAAGAATCTTAACTGCTGAGCCCTCTCTCCAGCTCAGAGAGCACCTATTTCAAGGAAAATTGATGATGTTCTTAAGGACAATATCCAAGGTTGCCCTCCAGTTTCCAAATGTATGCACACAATTTGTAAGTCACACACACTTATACCACACATATATACACAGAAAGAGAGACAGAGACAGAAAGGAGAAAGACAGGACGGAGAGGGAGGAGAGGGGGGTGCAGAGCCATCAGTCCCAGCTTTTTCTCAGTCTGGCTGGAGAAATGCTCTCAAAAGCGAGGTGCTGCCCTTTTCCTGGCTGCCTGCTGCTCTTCTCCTCTACTGTGGAAGGTAGCGTGCAGGTGTGGCTGAACGGTCCATTAGTCTGATTCTGCTTGTGTGTTAGGGACTCAGCAGCTTTCTTTCATTTCAGACTCTCTGTTCCTTTGAGTCCCAGCTTGCAAAGATTCTGCACAAAGTCAGTTCTTAAGGAGCTGTGAGTCTTATATGTATGTCCTGAAGCTGCATTCCTCTGCACAGGATGCTTCCCTGCAGGGCTTTTGTAGACATGACATCTCTGCTTAGGCCTGTGGCGATGGCTGAGAGGATGCAGGATCATACACACGCTCTTCCCAGAGCCTTCTGTGTGGAAGAATACTCTGGCCTCTTGATCTTTCTGACATCAGAGCTGCTTCTTGCTTCTGAAGAGTGAATTTCTTAATTTTGCATATTTTTAAATCTGAAAAAGATGAGACTTTTCTTCCAAGAAGATACAAGCATAGCCAGTAAGCACATCATCATTATATTTGGGTTATTAACCATTGTGAAGAAGGAATGGGGGGCGATGGTTCTCTATAGTTGAAGGGCTTGCTTCACAAGCGTGAGGACCTGAATTTGAACCCCCAGCACCCCCAGTGCTAGGCAGGCAGGGAATACACAGAAGGATTCTAGAGCTCACTAGTCAGACAGTCTACCTCAAATGACAAGACCCAGGCTCTGTAAGAGAGACCCTGCCTCAAAAATAAAATAAAGAACAATAAAGAAACCCTCATACAGACATACATGCTGACAAAACACCAATAAACATAAAATAAAAATAGATTATATTTAAAAAAAGAGAGAGATCTGGCATCAGCTTCTGGCCTCTGCATGCATGGGCATACCTGGCATTTATACTGCACACACACACACACACACACACACACACACAGAAAGAGAGAGAGAGAGAGAGAGAGAGAGAGAGAGAGCATGAAGTGCTGTACATGTTTGTGCACTGCAGTATAGATAAAATCATCAAAAGGCATCCTTTCCCGTGTTTAAGTTTCTTTTAAAGGCAGAGAAAGGGTTTTGAACTTAGAGATTGGGATTTCACAACCCCAAGACTGAATCTGTTTAGCAGAGCCATGGCTGAGGGAACTGACATGCAGATTTTATTTTATTTTACCTTTAAATAAAATAATTTATTCTAATTAATATGACTTTCAATAAAGGGGAAATAATGAATATATACAAACATATATATGTGTGTATAACAAGATGAAGTTATGAGACTTAGTAGAAATAAAGGGAAAAAGTCAATAACTATATTTTAAAGTTTTTATTTTCCTTAACTACATTGAGAAATACACAGAGAAGGGCCCAAAGAGAGCTTGGATACTTTTGATATATTGAATTCAGAAGGTTTATAAGCAGTAAATGAGAATCTCTTGTATTATGGACAGGTATAATGAAACTAACGGCTTAGTTGCCAGTGTTTCAATTACAAAGTACAGTATCTCTGCTATTATGCCACTAGTTTTAATAGGTGGCTTTGAAGATGTGAACTTATAGGAAAAAAACTTTTAGGGTACATTACCACTTGTGGCAATTTTATAAACTGTGAACAGAGCCATATACAATGTACTGTAACAACACTGAGACTTACTGAAACAAAATAAGCAAAAGCAGTGGGGCGGATTGAAAAAACAAAGCTTTCTATTCCAAAGAAGTCGATTGGGCATCTACAATGTGTGAGGTTCCGGAAAATATGAAGTCACTGCCCCTCTTTTAAAGAGAAAAGGGGAAACAGCCAAGCTCATACAGAATAAACGCTGGAAGATAGTGATGGGGTCAATGCTAAACCTTGGAAGAAGAGATGATGGTTTGGCCATTATGATCTAGTACAAAAGCAACATCCTACAGAGGGCTCGAGAGTGGCTTTCCTATAGCTGCTGTCGTTTATGTGAGGTGGTTCAATGTCATTCTCAACCAACCATATTTACTTACTTAGTTTCATGTTTAGGGTTGGTACATTCCAGAACAGTTCTGCAGAAAAATACATGTTGCTGTGTTTTGGGGTCAGTCTCACTATGTAACAGGAGAGGGTATCCCCGGTTTGCAGTTGCTACCTTTCTGTCTGAAGGGCTTAGTGTAGGTATGAGATGCTACCTTCTGAGTTCTGAGCAGAGCCGGCATCCGATGCTCCAGTCCACACTGGCTGGATGCTAGTTGGGAAGGAGGTTGGAAACCTTAGGTTCATGTTGCATATTCCTGAGCTCTCCCTATCCCGAGGTCTCATTGCGTACTGTGAACATTCTTTGTGATAAGGATCTGCCAAGGGAGGGTGAGCCTTGCCTAAAGTAGGTGTCACTGGGTGCTCTTTGTACTTTAAGTGGAAGACTAATAGGAAGTGCTTCCAGCTCATAGTAGACTCTGGTACGAGATGCTCAGGCAGACACACATACACTGCAGAGGCAAATGGGTACCCTGGGCTCTCACAAGTCATGTGACAAGTCATGTGTGTTAGGCCACTCCCCCTTGGAACCGGCTGTGCCAGCTTATGAGTGATATCATCAGAACACCTGAGTGTAAATTTGAAGCTTCCTTTTTGCCCTTCTGAATGAGGATTAAGCATCATCCCTCGGGTCCTCCTTGTTGTTTAGCTTCTTTACAACTATAGATTTTAGTATAAAGTATATTATATGGCTAATATCCACTTATAAGTGATTATATATCATATGTGTCTTTCTGCTTCCGTGTTACCTCACCCAGGATGATCTTCTCTAATTCCTACCATTTGACTGCAAATTTCATGATTTCCTTGTTTTTAATTGCTGAGTAGTATTCCATTGTGGAAATGTACCACAATTTCTGTATCCATTCCTCTGTTGAGGGACATCTAGGTTGTTTCCAGATTCTGGCTATTACAAATAAAGCTGCTATGAGCATAGTTGAGCGAATGTCCTTATTGAATGATGGGGCATCTTTTGGGTATAAGCCTAGGAGTGCTATAGCTGGATCTTGAGGTAGCACTGTTCCTAATTTTCTGAGAAAGTGCCAGATTGATTTCCAGAGTGGTTGTACAAGGTTACATTCCCATCAGCAATGGAGGAGGGTTCCCCTTTCTCCACATCCTCTCCAGCATGCATCATGCCTTAAGTTTTTGATCTTAGACATTGGAAGTAGAAGACAAGAAACAGGACAGGAGCCTTCCATGAAGGACCTCTGAAATACTCACCAGGGTATTAAAGGAGATACTGAGATTCGTGGCCAAACTTTGGGCAGAGTGCTGGAATCCTTATTGAAGAAGAGAGAGCTAGAAAGACCTGCAGGAGACAGGAACTCCACAAGGAGAGCAACAGAGCCAAAAAAAAAAAAAAAAACAAAAAACAAAAAACAAAAAACAAAACCTGGGCCCAAGGGCCCCTGCAGAGACCGATATTCCAACTAAGGACCATGCATAGAGAGGACCTACACTCCCTGCTCAGTGGCTGCTCAGTGTCCAAGTGGGTTCGCTACTAAGGGGTACAGAGGCTATTACCTTCCCCTGGGGGATGCAGCCTTGCCAGGCCACAGAGGAAGATGATGCAGCCAGAATGGATGAGACCTGATAAGCTAGGGTCGGATAGAAGGGGAGCAGGTCCTCCCCTATCAGGGGACTAGGGAAAAGGCATAGGTGGAGAAAAGGGAGAGTGGGTGAGACTGGGAGGAGACAAGGGAGGGGGCTGCAGCAAGGATACAAAGTGAATACATTGTAATAAATAAAGTTAAATTTAAAAAGTGGTAAACTTCCTTGTTGCTGTCTTCTTCCTCCTCTTCCTTCTCTCCATCTCTCTCTCCTTATCTTCTGCCCTCCTCTTCCCCTCTCTTTCTTTTCTTCCTTCACTTTTCCTCCTCTTTTTTTTTGATTTTTGAGGCAAGTTTTGTATGAATCTAAGGCCAGCTCTGAACTTACAGTCTTCTTGGCCGAGCCGGTGTTGTAAATACAAGCCCCCATATCTGTTCTTGTATTCTTCTGAAGTATTTGTAAGGCCAGTCTTCTACCTAACAGAAGCCTTTGGCCGAGCCTCAGCATGTGAGTCCCACCATCTCTGGGGAGGTACCTTCTCCAGCCCACATCTGCTTTGGATGCTAGAAACGGAGTGTTTGGGCTGTTCTATCTACCTGTTGCGCATCTTTAGAGAGGTCACATGACCTCTCAGTGGCTCCAGTTTCCGTCTCTGCAATGGCCATTCTGCCCTGTTCTATGGAGACTATTAAGAGTCACTGTGCCATTGTACCCTGAAGACTATACAGTGGTGACCTCCACTGCCCACAAGAACCAAACATCACAGGCAGACTCTGGAGAAGACTGTCCCCACCCAAAATGTCTAGGAGGGGATGAGATTGAGTACATTCTGCAGGTACCATGGCTTAGCATGTTCTAGGGGTGGGAATTATTTCAAGTTTTAGAATCCCTGCTAGAGACGTTCCCAACCCTTATTCTGTTTAACAATATTAGTGTCCAACGAAGATCTTAGGAAAAGGGGTGGGGCTGAGAAACTCACCTTAATACTGATGCTCATGTCTGTATCAGTGCAGACCACGGGAGACCTGTTAATCAGAATGGCCAGGTGATCGGAAGAACCATGTATTTGTCTAGGCTCAGGCTGAAGGGCTGAGAGCAAGTTACATTTAAGTGAGTCCTGAATTCCCTTAGGGAGAAATCCTAAGTGTCAAGGCTTTTACCTACTTCTCTTGTCCCTTGCTTGAACTGACTGCCAACTTAAGAGGGAAGCTAGGATTGTAGGCTTCCCCATCTTGGCCAAAGGCATGGGAAGTTATAGAGAAGCACACATATCTGCTCTTGGAAGCAGCAACATGAGTTCTGCACATACCTGGAATGGTATACTTGGAGGAAGGACCAGGCAGAAACCCACTGAACCTGAGAGAATATTAATGAATAGGAGATGGAGGTTGGGCACACCCTGTCCTAAATCTGGGTCTCCTGTAAGGGGAACTGGAATCATATCGCATGAGAGCTACTCAGGACCCATGATCCAAACACCCAAACCATAAACATCATTCCTAAGGCCACACAACCAGCAGTCTCTCATAACCCAGGACTCCTATGACAGGTGCTGGGCCCCAGTAGAGTGGAACACCAGCTTAACACAAGGAAAGACTGAGGCCCAAGGAATTCAAATCAGAAGGAAAAATGGGAAACCATATTTTAGGTTTCCTTCTTAAAAGAGAACTATAGATGTGCCTGAAGAAGCCTGGAATTAAGACAGAAGAGCCACTGATCTTGGAAACGCTAATCAGAAGTTTTAGGAATTAAAATTGATTCCTTGATTTACATGGAAGACCTTAGTAGCTGTGTGAAAGGCCATCAGGTACACTGAAAAACAACAAAGAAAGGAATCAAGCAGATGTGTTCAAAGGCAGAAATCAGCAAAAGCTATATGGGCTGACTGAGGGCCTGGTAGGGCTTTAGAAGCTGGGACATGAAGGACAAGGGAAGGGTGATGCTGAATGAGGTAATAGTTATAATTTCTGATGGGAGATTCACTAATTCTTAGACTGTAGAGATAATGGACTCCTGCACCAGCTTTGAGAAGGAAACCCACAAGGGAACATCAACTAACAGAATTGCTCAGCATAATGAGAGAATTTATCTGCCTTCATCTTGAGCTGTTTCCTGCATATGCTGTCTGCTTTGTCAAGAAACGGTGTCCTCATATTTACCAAACCCACTGCCAGTGCTTGCCTTGTAGCCTTTCCTAGCATGGATGTTCTTTTATTGCCTGTATCTGGGCTAAACTGTTTCCCACCCACCCCACCCCCTTAGGAAAGCCTTCCCAGAATCCCTCCTTTAATCTTATTCCTGCTGACCATGGGAATGACCAGGCAGTCTCAAGGCTCTTGCACTGTTGCTGCTGTGTTCTGCTTGCTTGTTTCACTTTGGTTCCTATAGCTCCATGATCTCCCTGCAGTTGGGCTCACCGTGGCTCATGGACACATAGTTCAGTTGATCATGTCCATCATCACCTCAAAGGTCATAGGGAATGAATCAAACTATAAACCAGGAGATTATAAAGTAGCCACACTAGGGCCCAGAGACACAGCAGAGAGCAACTACAAAAGGTAGTGTTGCTTAGGGGCAATGTCAAGCTTTCTTCCCAAATAGAACATACACACTGCTTCTACCACAAATTGCCGCTATACACATCTTTTGTATATTTGCTTAAACACTTTTTAAGTTAAATAAATAACAGATTTTTAAAGCTTATGTATTTCATTTAAAGCCTTTTTCTGTGGCTACTTTGGTGATGGACAGAAAGCCATGAGAGGGAAGGTTTGGCTTGTTTTCATATGCTATGTTTGGGAACCTTGCTTCCTCCATATGTGGTCATTGATTATACTTCATAATAAGGACACCTTTGGTTGTATCTCTTTGCAATTTTCAAGCCTTTTGTTCACAGTAACCCAACTTAGTATCCAGAAATTCTAATGCATTTCAGAAATGGTCGGGGTAGAGTAGGGTTCCTTGTTTTTGTAACAGGAGGCAGAGAGTTGATAAATAGGCCTGTGTGGTCCACACAGCGACACATGGCTTCTGCAGTGATTTCTGTTCACATGTAACATCAGTGAAGCCATAAGGGAGGATCTCAAGGTGATGCCGTAAAATCTGTGAGCTGAGATCCTAAAAACGTTGGGGCCTATGTTCAGAAATCATTCTTTGTTCCATAGGCAATGTGTATTGGTCCAAACCCAGTACACATTTGGAAATAGCAAATTAAGAGAGGCAAAAGGAGCTGCAGAACGCAAGTGCCATGATGGCTCCAAGAGAGCTCAACAGCCAGAAATTGGCAAAGAGACACAAACTTAACATCTGGACACCAAATGCAAAATACAATGACCCAGGGCAGATTACTTGGTTGTCATGCATAAGGTCTTAGGTTCAATCCCCTGAACCCCTGAAAAAAAAAAACACCCACAAAAATCAATGCCACCTTATAGAGTACACACATAGCTAATTAGCTGAGATCAGCCCACATCATAGCTGAGCTGATGAAATGAAGACCTAAGTCTTTAAGGAAATACAGAATTTTCCAGTTAAGAGGACAGGGAAGCAAATCAGCATGGGGTACATTTGCTTAAGGTAGGGTCTCTTATTCGTGTAAAAACAAGAGAATTCTCCTGGATGGCTTAGCCTTGGGTACTCCACACGTTCATTCAGGCCTCCTAAAGAATCTTGTGTCTTTCTGAAGCAGGTAAATGGATTTTGTGGCTCTAATGGAGACTGCCTCTTCTGAAGAAGAGCCAAAATCCGGGATAATTTGACCTCTGTAAAAAGGATAAAAGCTGGGAGATGTTCAAGCCTTTGAGAGAGAGACCATTAACTGAGCATGTCCTCTTGGGATGGATATTAGTTCGCCGACTCCCTAAGCATCTCCCAGGTGCTTCCAGTCAAGATGGGGGAGTGCTGGCCAGGGAGTCTGCATAGAGATACTTGGTAGTGTCCACTGATGTGAACAGCAACCAACCCTGAACCCAAAGACAGCCAGGGACAGGTGACACAAATGGGGCCTGAATATCTAAGGGATGTCTCCTGTGTGTCTGAATTCCTGGCAGGCTACTTGTCCACATGACACCATGAGCTTTGTTCTGGAAAAGCATCTTTCCTCTTGATACCCTTACCAGCCTTGAGACCCATGCGCACTTCTGCAGTGTTTAACCATCTCTGTCATTTCTTTTCTCCAGCGGAAGATACTAGTCTGTCTCAGAAGAAGAAAGTGACTGTGGAAGATCTTTTCAGTGAAGACTTCAAAATCCATGACCCGGAGGCCAAGTGGATAAGCGGTAAGCCCATAGTCCTTAGAGCACTTGGGAGGTCCTTCCCACTCCCACCACCTCCCCGTCTCCTCTGGGTGTGGCTGTGACTGTCAGCGCACTGCCATCATAAGCATATGTGACCCTGGGATGGCCACTCTTTACTCTACAGACTGCTTTAGCTTTGTGAGAAATGGGCTTTGTTGAGGACCCATCCTCCACTAATAGCCTCCCTCCTGGAGCTGTTACTTCTCTCAAGGAAATGAAACATGTTGCTAAGCAACAGAGCCCATGGTGCTGCTCTGCTGAGCCTTCCTTCTCCATGGTGCTGGTCTTCTTCTCTACCTTAAGTTCACCTCCACTCACCAGGGAACTTGGCTGTGACCAAGGACTAAGCAAGGTCACTGGCAAATATAGGGATCTGTGCAGATGCTAAGAAATACAGCTTCCCTGGATCCAATCTCATTTTCTAGTCAGGGGAACTGTTTTCTTAAGCAACAAAACAAAACAAATCAGGGTGCAGATGGCAGTATGCTCCTGACTCTTGATGCCCAAGATAATGAATTTCCTCTGAGTGGGTCTGAAATGTCATGAGCCTCCTCCCTGACCTTCAGTGGCAGCTGGTATCTCTCCTGTTATGCCCATCTATAGTTGTGCTTTGCTTTGTCTTCCCTTTAAGGAATGCCCCTGAAAGTGACCTCTGTAGTTGGTAAGCCTTTCCAGTGCATGAAGCCTAGGCCCAATCCTTCCTTTTATAACAGGGAGTTCCAGACAGCAGGCGATTTCCTGAAAGCCTGGCATGTCAAAGCTGGTTTGCAGCACAGTGGGCTGGCCACCCACCTGACCTCCAGTTTTGTGTTCTTTGTACTGTACTGAGTCTCATAGTATTATTAGAGTCATTTGTTGTCCAACAACCTGGGGAAAGCTTTCCTTGCTTTGCCAACTCAAAAACCAATTAGCAATGCTCTCTCCTTCTATCTCTTTCTCAAAACAGTGGTACCTCTTTTGTTACATACTCTGGAAGTGGTATTAATTCCTGGCCCAAGATTAGCTCCTTCCCCAGGCAAATCAGGAGATGGATGCTGTAAAGTATGCATTTTGTAAAGTCTTCAAAAATGACAAGTGGGGTTTGGGGAGTGCTAGTGACTTGTACATGGAGATCCAGGAGGGTGAGAGAGCAGAGGACTCTTGCTGTCCTGGGAGAGAACTTCCCATTTGCTGTTATAGGTGCCTTAGCATCCTCCCCACCCCAACCCTGAGTGGGTGTGCAAGAATGTGTGTGTTTGTGTGTGTGTGTCAGAATACACATGTATATATTTGTGTTTTGACCCAGTGTGTAGGCAGCTCTGAGAGCTCAGGCAATGTTCAAGGTCAGGTCTTGAGAATAAAACACAGTTTCCTTGGGAACTCAAAGATGTAATCTGGAGAGAAACATTGATCCTAACTCAGTAGGTGAAGAGATGGAATCCTGTTTTCTCATTCTCCATGGGAAGCCATTTTGGAGACTCTGAACGGTTTTAAATGGATGGCTAGGGTTTGTCAGATAAGAGAGAACAGACCTCTGGGAAATGTAAGTCTAAAACACCAGCCTGGGCTAAACTGTGATCAGAAGAAGCAAATGCAAGCTAAGAGACAATGCCCAGGGTTGAGAAAATAAAACAAATCCAAATAGCAAGGCAAACGCTGCTTGCAAAGATACATGGAAGAGCAGAAATAAGGGGTACCAACTCTGGGGTTCAGAACTCACCAGAAAGATTCTAGGAGGGGCCAAAGAGTAGAATGTGCATTTTCTATTAGGTTGACATGGTTTCAGTCAGCCTAGTCCTAAACTAACAATCTAAATGAAGAAATGACAATAGGAGAGAGGTGTGACTATGGAAGAAAAGGGAGGAAAAGGGTGGGGAAGGGAAGTAAGTTATGAGATAGAGTTGCTTTGGTCATGGTGTCTCTTCACAGCACTCTTATAAAGGAAGGCATTTATCTGGGGCCTTGATTGTAGTTTCAGAGGCTTGATCCATGATCATCATGGTGGGAAGCATGGAAGCATGTAAGCAGGCATGGTGCTAGAGAAGTAGCTGAGAACTACATCCTGATCCACAGGCAGAGGCAGAGGGAGACAGAGACACAGAGACAGAGTGAGAGGAGAGAGAGAGAGACTGAACTGACAAGGGCTCTTGAAAACTCAAAGCCAAACATACTTCTTCCAACAAAGCCACACCTCCTAATCCTTTCCAAATAGTGCCATACTCTGAGGACTAAGCATTCAAATATATGAGTCTATGAGGGCCATTCTTACTTAAAGTGCCACAGGGACCGTTTCTTTGCTGTTTCCATGCTTCTGTGACATGGGGCAACATTGTGGTTACTGCTTCTTTCCAAATAGAATCACCCCAATTCTACTCTTTCTCACAGTCTCAAATCTTGCTCTCTGTCCTTACCCCTCCATTTCTAGTGCATCATCTTCTGCAGCTGAAATGACATGGAGGAGGTTACAACACTCACCCCCTGACCCTGCCTGCATTCACCGCCACTTTTAGCTATCAGTGACTCACCTCCCCTCTACACAGCATCTAAAAAACCACTGGTGAACTTTGCCTGGCTTGATAGATAATTGTGGGCAACCTCTTCTTTCTCCCTCATTTTTGTTCATGAGAATATGTTCATCTGGATATAAATGCATCTTCATTTCCGCCCCATTCAGCACCCACATCTTGCCCTCACTAATCTTTGTTCCCAGTGGGGTTCCATCTGTTCTCCTGTCCTCTGTGGCCTGGGGCAAATGTGGACTGTGATATCTTCCCCACTCTGATTCCCTTGGAGCCCACTCTGTTGAGGCATCTATTCCAGGTTCCTGCACTTCCTTTGGTCAAGGTCTCAGAGGAGCTCTAGGTTACTGAATGCCAGCATCATTCCTCAGGGTCATTTCTTAGATCATTCATCACCCTGACAGCAGTGTTTGCTGGAGTGAGTGGTCCTCCTCTAGACAATCCTTTTTGCTAGTGATGGCCCAGCCATGCCGTACTCTGGTGTAGCCCTGCCTTGTAGGTAGCTCCCCATACCCTGGGCCTCTTGCTGGTGGTCTGTGTTCCCAACACTCTCCATGATGGAAGTCCCCCACCAGGGCCTGGGTTGACCCTGCCTTCTTTCACCTGCACACTCCTGCTGTTCCCATATGTCTCAATGACATTATACATTTAACCTTAACACACATTTACAAACCTGAGGTCCTGATCCTATCCAAAACTATAAACAAACAGAAGGAAATCAAACCTGTGCCCCACCCAGAGCTCCAAAATGTGGACTGCTGGAAAACTCACCCATCTTAATTTCCTGGACCAGCCCCACGTGCTGTTTATTTGTCAAATAGTCCCTTTCGGAGCCTGGTTCAGACTGATGTTAATTCCAAGATGAGAGTAGTGGGTTTTCACATGGAGTCCATTTCCTCCTTGTCATCTTTCAAGCCTTTGTCTGTTCAGCACCAGGGTTGCATGCAGCCCAGGCTGGCCTCAAGCTTCCTGTGTGGTGAAAGATGACTGTGCCTGCTGCAGACTTTCCTCTGATCACCTTCATTTTCTTGAATCCTGCTACTTGACAGCAGAGAGCCCTCTGTGTCTCGGGACACAGAACTGGAGAGACTGGAAAATTGGAGAAAATTGCCTCCTTTGAATGTAGGAAAGTATCAGCTGGCTAGTTGATACTGGAAAAGTATATGTTTGAGGAGATAAAATTGGCCTTGGTGCTCAGGGCTCAAAGCAATTTGATTTCCAAATGCATTTTAGCCTCTCCATGTTGTTCTGGAAAACCAGATGGGCTTTTAAAAATAAAGCTTGAGGGGTTCTGTAAGAGGGGAATTCACACTTAAAATGCTTTCTGTTTTTTCCACTGCTTTTGGGAGACCACAATTTTCAATCAGAACCAGAATGGAAGAAAGTAGGGAAGAACCCTGAGCATCAGAGCCTGCAACACCATTGCCTATAGGAACCGTGAATTCAGGAATGTAAACCTGTTTCTCCCTGCCTGTGGCAGTTCCGCAGTCCCTGACCAAGCAACACAAAGAAGGAGTTCATAGTTCAAGGCCCAGCCCACTGTAACAGGGAAGCTGCTACGGCTGGAGAGTGGGGCAGATGAGACATTGCATCTGCAGTCAGGGAAATGGAAAGAAATGAACTCTGGTCGTCATAGTTTCTGTTGCTTTATAAAATACCAAGGTCGAAAACAACTTGGGGAGGGAAGGGTGTATTTCACTTCCACTTCCAGACCACAGTCCACCGTTGAGGGAGTCAGGGCAGGAACTCATGGGAGATCCTGGAGGCAGGAACCCAAGCAGCTTCGTGGAGGGGTGTAACTTACTGGCTTGCTTCTCAAGGCTTGCTCATCCTGTTCTTAGACAACTCAGGACCACCTCCCCAGATGTGTCACTCACTAATCAAGAAAATGCCCTATGGACCTGCCTACAGGCCAATCTAACGGAGGCGTTTTCTCAGTTGAGGTTCCCTCTTCCTAGATGACTTCAGCTTGTGTCAAGTTAACAAAAAACTACCCAGCCCGGGGAATGGTACCAACTACAGTTAAGGCAGATCTTCTCACCTCAAGTGGCTCCATCTAGATAACCTCTCACATGCAGAAGCTTGGAATCTAGGTAGCTCTAGACCCTGCCACGGTGATGATCTGTATTCAGCATCTTCTGAAGTCACTGTACACTATGAACGTTGATGCGTGTCTCCGACCATGTCTGAGATGGAAGCACCATGTGACTGCATGTTTGTGCAGATAACAGTGGACTGTCTTTCTCTTTGGTTGCCATCTCTGAGACCCTGGTTTCCTCTGGAGCAGAGAATCTTGGTGTTCCAGCCTCAGGAGGCCAATTATTTCTCTGGTGTCAGATGGGGTCACACCCAACCACACTTAGGCTCCCTCAGTGCCTGCCTGTCACACTGTTTTCTGCCCCCCCATGCAGCCTTTTATATCTGAGATTAAAACCTCAGTCTGTTCACCCTTCTCCATGACTTCCTGTGGGAGTCTCCTGTGCTCCCCACGGGGAAAATGCAGAAGGCGGTAATATTTGCTGTCGGAAGCAATACAAACAGCCACAGTTGCTACATCACACATCTCCCTCACTTCTTTCTCTCTGACTCTTATTTCAATCTTCACTAAATGCCAACAGGCAGGGGCTTTTACCTTTACTTTAGGAACTAGAAAAATATGAATCAAAGAAGTTAAATATGCTGTGTGTGATAGCTTGTAACTATAGTCCCAGCCCTCAAGAGAACCGGGTCTCCTTTTCCGATGGTTTTAAAGAGGCCTGGGTTCTCCTGCCTCAGTGCACCTTCTTGGGTTTCCTTTCCTCCTCTCCGGGAGCTCTGCCACTTCCTCTCTGCAGCACAGCCTCTGCCAGCTCACCAGGTGGACCACCACCCCACCTCTGCCAAAGCTTCTTGCTTTTACTTCTATCTCTGTCTGAAAAGGTTTTGTATCAACAATTCTCTTTACAAATTCCCATTGACTTCTCGTGGCTTGACCTCAAATAAGCTCTCTCTAAAGTCTCCAAAATTAGAGTTAATTGCAAAAGCCAGACAGAGTGTTCCCTTGGGTAGCAGCTTGATCTTGGATGCCACCCCACTGGCTTCCTGAAGTGCTCACAGTCTGCTGCCACACCCTAACAATGGCGTGATGCCCCCATAGACCCTGATACTGGGACCGTTTAATTTATGATGCCAGCACCCCAGACCCCAGAGACTAGTATGGGCCAATAGTCTGTCACTAAAGAGGGATGCACTCTGGCTCTTTATCTTTGGTGAGTGTTACTTTCCTGGGAAATTTAATACTCCTTTGCTACTGGTTGATGGATCTCTTTTTGCATTACAATGGCCACTTTGATCTAGGGAAATATATGTGTTTGTGGGTTGAATGTATCTGTATATGTGCATTCATTTTTCTTGGGAAAGGGAATCTCAAATAGGAGTTCTGTGCTGTTTTCCTTCTCAGCATGAAGATGGATTCTTTTTCTAGGACATTAAGCATTTGTTTCAAGAACACAGAGATTCTAAGGACCCCAACATCTTCCATAGCTTCTACACCTCCTCTTCTTCCTCCTTTTCCTCCTCCTCTTCCCCCTCCTCTTTCTCCTCCTTTTCCTCTTCCTCCTCTTCTTCTTCTTCCTCCCCTTCTTCCTCCTCCTCTTCCTCCTCACTAGAGGAAGTGAGCAAATTGGCCCATAGGTGGGATGCTGCTCATTCTTCATGGTAATATCTGAGTCCAGGAGAGGCAGCCCTCCATATGACAATATGAGTAGCCTAATAACAGCAATAACATTTTCACTCCAGCATCCCTCACACTTTTAATTGCTCTCTGATTAAGTGTGAAAACCTAGATGAGTCCCAACATCCTGTAGCCATTTGGGCCAAGAGTGAGACATGCCTTGGTACCTTTTCTACAGTGGTTCTCAAAAGGCACACCTGAAAGCCCCATTGGCCTTCCCACAGTGACTCTTACTGTTTGCCTTTATTGCCTAAATTAAATTATCTCACATAGTCCTTAACTATGACAACCTGCTGGAACCTAATTAATTATTATTGACATCTTCCCAAATATGGATCACCTTCTTAATTAATAAGAGTCTCTGTAATTGAGCATAAGCCCTTGGAGGCTGTGGGTCTTCTACCTGAACCTACATTGATGGTCAGGTGGCTATTTCCATCTTTTACCTTCACAGTTAGCTTCTCCGGGGCCTTGAATATATTATGGTAATTACATTTCACTCCTAGGCTAGACTCTCTGGCCTGTAATAAGGTCTTGATAAGTATTAATTGATTGAATGACTGAGTCAGCATATGAGAGATTGCATCTGCTTTTGTTTTGTTTCCAGTTGCTATAAAATATGCCCTGACAAAAGGAGCCTAAGGGACCATTTCTCTCAAGCTCTTGCCATTGTGATTTCCCTGTAATGATGGGTTGTACCCTAGCACTATGAGTAAATGGCTCTTTTCTCCCCCAGCTCAGGTGATTTAGGTTGTGTCAAGTTGACAGTTAAAACTAAACAGCACAGTCTCCATGGAAGAGTCTTTGGGGTAACGAATTTTCTAGTTGACTGAGGACTAACCAGATCCTTTAATCCTTATTGGCACTTTAAGAAATTCCTCACACATATGTAGTAGCAGATATGCACTGGATCTTAATGCCTTGCCTCAAGAAGCAATCTCATAGAGCATAGGGATGGTACTTTCATGCGTTGCCTTAGGTGTTGCTCACTCCTTCTCCACTGAGCCAGGGGTGGTGCACACTCTTGCAGTCCTAACACTTGGGAGGTGAGGAAGGAGGTTCTTGAGTTGAAGGCCAATCTGAACTGTGTCTGAAAGAAGCAGGGACAATGGCTGTAGACTCAGCTCCCAGCAAAGATGTATCTCTGCGTCTTTGCAAGGTCAACAATCAGAAAGCCAGTTGCTTTTCTTCCCTTCTCTCAGCTCACATTGTTAGGCATGGTTTTCATCAGTGAGTGATTGTCATAACAAATCTGCCATGGTTTGCACATGTGTCTCCAGGGGTTCATGTGTTAAAGGTTTAGTATCCAGCTCTCACTACTATTGGAAGTTTGTGGGACCTTGAAGAAGTGGGGCTTGGTGTAGAGAGGTGGCTCGGTGGTTAAGATCTCTTTCTTCTCTTTTAGAAGACCTAAGTTAGGTTTCTAGCACCCACATTGGGCAGTTCACAACTGCACTTAGCTTCATCTTGTCGGGATCTGATGCCCCCTTCTGACCTCTGCCCACACCCTCTCTGACATGCACATACCTCCTCCCATACACACATACACATAAAAAAGGCATAAACTGAATCTTAAGAGAAGTGAGATGTTATGGGACTGGTCATGTCCTTGAGGGAGATGGAGGGGCCTCTGCCCCCTACTCTTTCTATCTTTTCATGTTCCAGCTGTGAGGTGACCAATTTTCCCTGCTACACATTCCAACACCGACACACTATACCCCATCCTGTAGCAGAAACCTGAGGCCTAATGGCTGTGGACTAAAACCTCTGGTACTAGAGAAGGATGAGAGCAGGAAGACAGGAGAAACATCAAGTTTAAGCCTCACCCACTCCCAATATCATGTTCTCTTTTCCGCCATATTTTCCAGTTTGAGCTGTCTGTATATGCATGGGTATGAAGCTATCCACTGGAGCATGGTTGACTCACCATACGCCACACCCTTAAAGAAAAACTGACTCCCTTTCCCTAGCAAGTATCATCTGTCAACAGCACGGCAGCTAGGAGCTAAATCAAGAATTTTACTCTGCTTCCCCCCCTTCCCACCCCTTTGCTGCCTCTCAAAGTGATGAAAATCTTACAAGCCCACTATCTTAGTTAGGGTTCTATTGCTGTGAAGGAACATCATGACCATGGGAATTCTTATAAAAACATTTAATTGGGGCTGGCTTACAGTTTCAGCAGTTTAGTCTATTATCATCATGGCAGGAAACATGGCAGCCTACAGGCAGACATGGTGCTGGAGAAGGAGATGAGAGTTCTACGTCTTGATCCACAGGCAGCAGAAGGGGGTCTGTGTGTCACACTGGGCATAGCTTGAGCATAGGAGACCTCAAAGCCCACCCCCACAGTGAGACACTTCTTCCCACAAGGCCAAGCCTCCTAATAATGCCGCTCCCTAGGGGCCAAGCATTCAAACACATGAGCCTGTGGGGGCCATACCTATTCTAACCACCACACAACACTCTTTTTTTGTTTTCTTTTGTTATGTTTTTATTTATTTTTTTAAAACTTTTTATTGGTTCTTTGTGAATTTACATCATGTACCCCAATCATTTTCCCCTTTCCTCACATGCACTCTCTACCCTGGCAACCTACCCTGAAACAGAGGGGAGGAAAACATCTCACGTGGAAGCTGTAGTGTGTTTCATTGTGTCCCAAAGTATATCCTTTTGTTCACACTTCTTTGCTTGAAAATGTTCTTTGCAATGAGCCCTTGGTCTGGCTTCTGCTACTGTTGATACTGAAACCTCACTGGCACTCCTCTCAGGTATCTTATTGTTGCCCTGTGTCATGGAGATCCTACAGCTTTGCATCTGTAGGATTATCCCCTTCATGCAATCCAACAGTTCATGGATGGGATAGATGTTGGGGTGGGGCAAAGCCCTGGATCTGGGCCTGAGAGATACCTGAACTGGTCAGCCCACCATCTCTTCCACTCTCACACCCTTGGGGCTGGCTCAGAAGCAACCAGGGCCAGCTCTACCAAGGCATGGTGCTGGGCCTTTTCTCTCTAGTGTTGCAGTTGGTGAGGGACCAGTTCTCCTACTCTCATGACCCCTGGGCTTGCTCTCCTGTCTACCATAGATGAAGAGGACGAGGGAGGGGAAAAGGTCATTCCTTCTTTATCATGACACCAGCAGACAAGAGGGAGAGCCAGTTTCCCTGCACTCAGGCCCTTGGGGTAGCTCACTTACAACCCCTGCATCCAAGGCCAGCTCTACTGTGCTGCCTAAGCAAGGTGCAGGGCCAGCTCACCAAGTGCTACAGCTTTCCTGCTCTGGTGACCCCAGGGCCAGCTCTCCTGCCTTCCCTAGGTGGCAAGGGTCGAGACATGGAGGTATCTCTCTCATCCATGTCATGGGATGGCAGACAAGTGGTGGGGCCAGCTTGCCCACACTCATACCCTTCCTCTGGCTTGCTTACCTCCCTGCCACTAGGGTCAGCTTTACTGTGCTGTCCAGGCAACACACCAACACACTTAGTGAGCATCTCCATAAAGACCTCAGAAGCATCTAGAGACTACCCAGAGTTCACCATAGAGCTTTTACTAAAAGTCAGGTTCTAACAGGGTAGGGCGGGCTGTATTTTAACAGGTACTGGGAATCAGGAAGTGTCTGTGAAGGACAAGACAATGAGCAGTGGGGAGGAGAAAGGAGGTTTCTCCTCTCTTCCTACTCTCATCAGCCGTCTCTTTAGCATATACCACTATGTGCCAGGTGCTCCATCTGCCTGCTGTTGCTGCTCTGTTCCAACCCTGACATCCTGAAGATCGCAGCAGAAGGGCTGAAGGTGAGAGGTGCATCTGTCAGCAGGCTGTCACGGACTCCCAAAGCCCTAGGCAGCCAGGGGGAGCAGCCAGCGCTGCTCTTTCCAACACTTTCTCTTGACTGATTTCTGCTGCTTGGTTTGTTTTTATGTTATGTCTGATCTCTTCCTAAATACCCCTGAGAATCAAATACTGTCTACTGTAGTTGTAATGTTCAAAGACCAACCCTTAGGAATAGGGTTGGCCGAATAGAATAACTTTAATATTACTACTAATAATAACATTTGGAAGATTTGGATGAGTTTGGCTTTTTTGTCCCAAATTTTTATTTTCCTTATTTTTATTTATGTGTGCCTGTGTGACTGACTGCCGCACGTCTGCACCACTCATAGAGATGAGGAGCAGATGTCAGATGCCTTGGAGCTATAGTGACGGGCAGTTACAAGCTACTCATAGTTGTTGGGAACTAAACTCAGAGCTCTGCAGGAGCCATGGGTGTCAGTAGCTCAGCTGTCCCTCGGTCCCCAAGTCTGTTTTTAATCTAATATCCTGTGGGTATATTTTCTTTACACCTATGCTAACTTGGGGCTCATAAGTTACAACTCAAAACTTCTTTTTCAATATACTAGTTTACTAGTTTCGTAAGAAATTTATACATGAACATGATTTATTTTGATCATGTTCAACCCTCACCCCTCCCAGTCTTATGTCCTCTTTTTACTCTCATATTTTCCAATTTGTGCTGCCCACAAATGTATGGGTATGGAGCTATCCACTGGACCATGGTGGACCCACTGTGGGCCACATCATTAAAAAAAAAAAAAAAAAAAAAAAAAACCCAAGCAAACAAACAAATAAAAAAACTGATTCCCTATCCCTAGCAAGTATCATCTGTCAACAGCACCACAGCTAGGAGCTAAGTCAAGAATTCTATATGGGTCCAACCTCTTCCCACACCTTCCCTGCCTCCTACTCATTGCCAGGCATATAGTGTAAAGAGCTGACAGCTAGAGATCAAGAATTCATCCTCAGAACTCAACTTCATTTAAGATTGAGTTTAACGTGGCTTGAGAAGGAGCCTGATGACTGCATGCTGTAAATCTCTGTGATGTATCTGTGATAGGAGCCTGTCACATACCTAGGAGAGGGTAAGCAGCTCTCCTCAGCCCCCAGATGTACCCTTAGGTAACTTGCAGTGGAATATAACACAGTATTTCAGGGGATACCTTTTTTTCTCAAATTTCTTCCCAATGACTTCACACATTCAAATAAGATTTTACTAAATATGAAAAAAAAAATCATGTTTATCCTTAAACCAAAGTATGTGGTTTAAAATTCAAAGTTAATGGGAACTGAAGTGTTAGCTCAATGGTTAAAAGTCCTTTCTGTTCTTCCAGAGAACCTGAATTCAGTTCCCAGCACCCAACTTGAGCGGTTCACAACCATCTGTAACTTCAGCTCCAGGGAATCGGGTGCCCTCGTCTGGTCTCTATGGACACCCTACATACATGGCATGCATATGCACAGTCATACACACATCCACATCACATAAATAAAAATAAAAGTCTTAAAAAAAAAAAACTCCGTGGTGGGTTAAGATCTCAGAATAAGTCAGGATAAGCAAAAATTTAAAAAAACAAAAACAAAAACAAGTAGATTCTCACTGGCCAGTAAACATTAAGAACAATGGCCACATTATCATCCCCTGGAGTCCTTCTTTAAGCTACTAAAAGCTTTTCTTTCTAATTACCAGGATCCCAAGACAGTGCTTAAAAGGAAACACCGGTAATAAATGTAGAAGTTTCTCCTTCACTTTGATTCCCAGGAGTCTGCTTTCCCTTTGATTTCATTGTCTTCTTCAGGTTTCACCTCCTAGCTGTTTTTTAATCAAAGAGAGGAAAAGATCAACAATAACGCCTGTCCCCACCCACCCGATGTACAAACTTGATAAACAGAATGAAAGGACAAGGCAAGGATGCAACATCTAATTTGAGTGAAATGATTCAAATTCTAAATTAGCACCTTTGAGTATGGCGATTTAATATTGTTGTAGGCATGAGGAGTACAAAAGAAAGAGGGTTGGAACTGAGGGCCTCTGAACAGAACCTGGCAAGTCCTTTTCTTTTCTCATTTGCTTGCTGAAAATATCCCGCTGGTGTATCTTCTCATGGTTTCTCCTCTCTTCTCTCTTTGACCTGTTTTTAAGGACTCCATCATGGTACCAAGAGAGACTAAGTTCTCCTTTGGTCTGGCTACATAAAGCAATGTAAGCAGCTGAAACCATATCCTTGGAACACCTTTTGTTTGCTTCATAAATATTCAGGCTCTGCCAGGCAGGTATGGACCATGGGACTCTGGAATGTTGAATGATTTGGGATGGCAATGACATACAAGACATAGTCAGAGCTTTGTAGGCACAGCATAGGGCATGTTTTAAATTGTTGTGTTTCAAAGGCACTGGTTTGTTTTCATTCGCCTCATCATGTTAGGACTGTTTCTGTAACTTGGCATGCAGTGCCCAGTACACGTTAGTGACATGAAGAAACAGAAGGACTTGGCTTTTTTTCTGGAAATCATTTGCCAAATTGGTGCGAATGTGAGGTATGTCCTAGCAGTATGTCCTAGTTGCCTTTCCGTGGCTGTGATGAAACACTCTGACCAAAAGCAACTTAGAGGAGGAAAGGGTTTATTCCACCTAACACTCCCAGGTGATACTCCATAATTAAGGGAAGTCACGGCAGGAACTCAAAGCAGGAACCGTGGAGGAGCACGGCTTGGTGATTCATTCTCTGGCTCATGCTCTTATACAGCGCAGGTATGGTGCCACCTTCAATGCAGTGGCCCTCCCATATCAATAATCAATCAAGACATGGCTACAGGCCAGTCTGCTCTGGAAATTTCCTCAATGCGGTTTCCTCTTCCCAAGTGACGATAGGTGTGTCAAGTTGACAATAAAAACTAAGCAGCACAACATGTAAAAAAAAATGTACAACTACAACATGAAGAGCATATGATTTTAAAAAGAAAAATATTAAAGATGAGGCCGGGTATGGTGGTGCATGCCTGTAACCCCAGCACTCGGGGAGGTGGATCTCTGTGAGTTCAAGGCCAGCCTGATCTACAAAGAGAGTCAAGGCTAAGCAGAGAAATCCTCTCTTGAGAAAAACAAAATTAAAGGTGAAAGAGGAAGAGGAACTGGAAGAAGAGAAAGAGAAAAAGGAAGAGGAGGATGAGACAAGCAGATTGCATGGACCTGAAGTATATGTTGATTTCATAGGAGTTTGGAGGGATTTAAAGACCCAAGTGTCATGAGATATCCAAAGGAGGACCCCACCCTTTTCCTCACCTCTGTTGTTCTCTCTGGCCCCCTATGTGCTCACCCAATCCTCCCCTTCATCCCCTAGCTCCCAAATGTAGCCAATATCACACCAGCAATTGGCCATGCCTAAGCCTATCCTTTCCAGCTGCTGGCCTCTCTGTTCCTCCCACGAGCAACCTGTAACTTCAGAATGCCTTTGTGCCTCCCTGAGACTCGTGGCTGGCTTTGTAACCAAGACATGACTCCAAGTGTGTCTGCTCCAAAATGACAATGCAGACACCACACTGCAGCACAGAGAGATGGATCCTTGGTTCAGAGGAAGCTCTTATTCTTTTGTTTTCTCCTCTGCATCTAAGGACATGTTCTGAAGATCAACTGGAAAGTCATGCTTGAGGACTGAGAATCACCCATCTCTGTGATATGACCCAGAAGAGAAACCCAGCCAATAACACCCTGGGAGCTCTTATACCTGTATTCCTAACCAAGACTCACTGGCCCCATCTGTAGCTTAAACTGGGATTACCTCAGAAGACCATACATGTTTTATAAGCCCATTAGCAATAGAAGTGGCACAAAGCTGATATGTGACCATCCAATCATAACACTCCTCTGAGGTGACATCATCTGCCTGTGGCAGGAGCCATGCATATGACAGACTCACGCTGCAATAGCTTTTCCAAGACCCCTGAGTGCTCACATGTCAAGATGGCTTTAGGTGTGATCTGTGAAGGACACTGTGGGTGGTAAGATGATGCCATGAACTGGATCCTTAGGTCCTGCTTATTATATCATCAGTAAGCCCAGATCTGTAACTTCCAATGTTTCAGCTACCTGGGGACCCTCTGCAGGTGTACCCTGCAATGGCCATTAAAGCAGTTTTACTTAAGTTGATATGAGCATTGGAGACTCCATCATGCATCATTGCATTCAAGCACATAGTCTCTAGAACTGAAGTATTTTGATTTATTGTATTCTGACATAGAATTGCCTTTGTCTTGATCTTGACTTTAGAAAGCTAAAATAACTGTAACAAAACTGGAGGGCGTGTCTAGGTGTGGCTCAAGTTGCTGCTTTATACGAGTGGCTTGTTGTTTGGATTTCTTTCTTCACTATAATGTCTTTATTAATCCAATATGATATCTTTATTAATTCATACATGCATGTAATTGTGTTTTGATCATATTGACCCACACTCCTTCCCCTAACCTTTCCCAAATCCACCTCACCTCTCCCACCCCTCTCAATGTTGTCTTCTTTCTTTTTTTTTTTTAAATATATAACACAATGAATCCAGTTTGTGCTGGTTGTGTGGCTTTCTTGAGCTATACAATGCATTGCAATGAATCTTTAGGTTTAGTTTTTTATGTGTATTTTGAATACCTGCGTGTTTGCCTGTGCACCATATGCGTGCAGGTTCATGTGAAGGCCAAAAGAGCATGTTGGATCCCCAGGAACTGGAGTAATAGTCAGTTGTGAGCTAGCTGATGAGGATGCTGGGAACTGAACCTAGGTCCCTGAAGGAGGACCCTTAACCACTAGACTGCTAAGCCCTCCCTACAGCCCTATGTTTTTTGTTGTTGTTGTTGTTGGTTGGTTGGTTGGTTTTTGTTTTTTGTTTTTTTTGTTTTGTTTTTTGTTTTTGTTTTTTTTTCGAGAATTTAAGAACAGAGAGTAAATTCTGTTTTTAAAATCACACATAGACCAGGATGTGATCCTTAAGATGTGAGCAGGGCTTTTATGCCTGGCTTTTGTGTCATGATCTGCTTTGTGCTTTCTTTCAGCACTGCCAGATTGTTTAGTGAATCCTAGGAGGTGAAATAAGCCAGGAAGCTATGAGGGCTGTCTGACAGCGTCGCTGTGTTACACACAAAAGAGCAGCCCATATGACTTCAATAAAGGTGTACTGTAAGAAATGGTATCTGCTTAGGACTTCCAAGACCTCTCAATATAAAGGAGACGTATTTGCCCCGGAAGGACAGAGAGCAGGAATAAGGGACAAAGAAAGGAGATAGAGGATGAGGGAGAAGGGGAAGGGAACAATGAAGAAGGGAGAAAAGAGAGCAAGGGAGGAGGGTAAGGGGTATTTGTCCTATGGAGACAAAGAACTGCCTTTGGGTAAAGAGGAGACAGACGTGTCCCAGTGGAAAATGGCAGTCTGCAAAGGTAAAGGCGTAAATCTCGTGTTAAGATAAGATGTTTAATTTTAATTGGACATTTTAATTAGATGATTCAAAGGAAACTTCTGACTGCTGGACTTCAATACTTTGAAAGCTAGACCCTGATAGTCAGCCTCAGGAGGAAGAAGTGGCCAAAAAAAAAAAGGGCTTATTCTTTATAAGAATATAAATGTAATCTAACAGTTTTCAGCAAGGCAGAGGGAATGGGAGAGAAGGGCCTGGCCTGCCACAGCCAGGTGCTCAATTGTCCCTTCACATATTATTTATAGCCTTCAGGAATTCAGGATTAGTGACAAACTACATCCCGACACATAATGACCTGGCACCCAGGGTCTTTGTGTCTGTAAGAAACTTTACAATCGTCCCAAGAAGATAGACAAATGGATACCTTTTGTCCATTGATAGATTGTCCCAATGCCTTGTTAACAGGAGTCTTTCTGGGGGCAGGGGGAGCTGGACTGTTGACCAGGGATTCTAAGTCCAGTGTTCTCCCTTTATCCCACCAGGCGGTCCCATGCATACATGCTCAACACTCACTAGCACCAAGAATAATAGTGGAAAAAATGGAAAGACATAGTCCTCTCTTGGGTCCTTCAGACTGGGGAGAAGATCTTTTGCCAGGTTAGCATACTGAGCCATGCGTGCATCCCCAGGTGGAGGGAGAGTTCAAAGAAAGGGCAGCCTGTACCCCCGGGGGGCTAAAGAGCCCACACGGAAGTGGCATTTGCATCAAAGTGGTGTTTGAACATAGCTAGGACTTTGCCAAGGGAAACTGGTTGGTGGCTTAAGTAGGAAGGAGAAACTTCTAATGTGCTGAAACGCTTTGGCTTATCAGATGCCTATCAGCACATTGGTTTGGCCGAAGACTGGAACATTTGAGAGACTGGCAGAAACAAGGCCTCGGTGTGAGAGGGCATCAGATGTTGAAAACCTTGTTCAGGATGACTCCTCTGGGCTGCAGGGCTCTGGTGGTGTCTGAGGGGTCCAACTTGCCTGCTGCTTTCTTTGAGTGGTGGATGAGCGTGGACAGTAGGTAAGAGCTATGCTGGAGTTTGAGTGTGAAACTTGCCCGTTGGCTCTTGTGTTTGAACATTTGATCTCCAGCTGTTTTAGAAAGTGGTTTAAGCTTTAAGAGGTGACGTCTTGCTGGTGGAAGTGAGAACCTAGCCTTGAGGTTTGACAGATCTGTTCCACTTCCTGTCCACTCTCTGCTTCCTGACTGGGGATACAATGTGACCAGCTGCCTCCTGCTCCTGCCTTCACGCTTTTCCCAACCACCATGGGCTGTAGCTCTTCCAACGATGAACCAAACAAACCCTTCCTCACTTCAGGTGCGCTTCTTGCCAAGTATACGGTCAGGGTAGAGAGAAGGGCAACTGATACAAACTGGAGAAAGACATGTTGCCACAGACTGTTGCTCCCTGGTGAGTTCTCTGAGGCTACCGCTGGGCAAATAGAACGTCTGAGGCAGGGCTTCCAGGCATTGGGCAGGAATCCAATACTCAAGCACAGACAGCAGTATGCACAGCTGGTGGAGAAAGGAATCAGGAGGTCAGGGCTTCTCTGGACCTGTGCTTCCAGGCTTGGCTAATGAGCATTCGAAATATATGTGCTGCAAGAGGGCCTGCCCCCTCTCCAGGGACCCGATCACAGGAAGCCCAGGCCAGAGCACATGCTCATAATGGACAGTTTACAAGGCATAGTCTCAGACTTTCAAACAAGATTCTCACAATTATATACCTTAAAATTTAATGAGATACTTTACGGATGATCTGTTAAATTTTTTTCCTCTCTCTGTGGAATAAACATTAGCAAACTTAATTTATTCCAGCAGAAATACAAAGGTAAGTGGGCCTCTGAAAAGCATTGACTGTATAATCCTTTTTCTCCAGCTTTGAGCTAGCAAATCTCCTGACTAAAAGGAATAAATTAATTTCTGAAGACTAAGACGAAGAAGCTATTAACATGAAAGTTATAAAGATTCACTTAATGTGATCCAGCGGGGCCTCTGGTAGCCACAGTTTTGGCTAAATGAGAATTGCCATATGCTAGAGGATCCAGTGGTTTGTAGCAGCTTTCCCTGGAGAAAACTTTAGCAGCATAGTGTCCTGAAGGCCAGGAAGTTGTACATGTGGGCACAGACCCAGCAGAAAATGCACGCTCCTATATGCCCGTAAAGGAACTGGATCTACCATTCCACTGTAAGCTTTACTGTTAGAGGAGCCTGCTCAGAGCTGGACCATCACACTACCTAGCAGTTAGTCTGAAGGGACCCCGTGCCCACCTCTGACCACTCAAAAATGTGCTCTGAGAAATCGGCAGGAGTTGTCCTTAATGTGGCTCTGGAGGGCTGAGTGGTAAAGAAATTGCTGCACAATCAGAAAGAACAGAGTTGGGGTCCCTGGTAGCACAGAAAAGGCTAGACATGTCAGCGTATCTGCAATCCCACTGCTGGGAAGGTAGAGACAGGGGACTTGCTGGCCAGCCAATCTAGCCATACTAATGAGCTCCAGAATGAAGACCGAGGTAAAAAGAACATTTGACAGTGACCTCTGACCTCCACATGCATATGCACAGGCGTGTTGGCACATGTGAACATATATACACACAAACACACAAAACCAGTGTGAAATGAAATGAAATGAAAAGCATACATCTGATCCTGGCTAAAGAATTTGGGGGTGAGGTTCAGCTTCTGTTACACTCAAAGAACACAAACACATTAAATGTATATATTCCTGAAATTCTGTCTTAGAAACTACAAAATAGAATCTAGTCTCCTGGTGTGATATTCAGCAGAGGGCAGTTAGGCTCCCACTGAGTCCTAAACTTTGTCTCTCAATTATTTTCTACAGATAGTTAGAGATGGGGTACATTGTCCAATCTAAAATTCACATGGTGGGGGGCTGGAGAGAGGGCTCAATGCTTAGGAACACAGATGTTTTCCAAAGGACCTGAATTCCATTCCTGCCTCACACCTTCTGTAACTCCTGTCCTAGGAGATCTGGCGCCCTCTTGATGTGTCACTGTCCGTGCGGAAGACTGAGTTTCAAACCCAGTGTTCTTCATTTAAAAACAAATAATAAAATACCCCTTTAGCTGAATATTGTCTGCTTAGTAAGTTGAGAAATGTGTCTCCACCGAGTTCACTCAGTTCCCTAGTTCTTTTTCTCAGCATCTTTTCAGGCCCAAAGCATTTGTGAGCAAGTGAGCATTTGTGTGCCCTCTAGTGGCTAAGGATATACTTAGCAAGGACAACATTTTAGTCTGGCTGGAGAATTGACTAATAAGGACAGCACCTGAAAAGCTGAAGCCTTCCTGAAGCCTTCCTGAAGCCTTCCTGAAGCCTTCCTGAAGATGTATGTATATGTTAAGCAAATAGTTGTGAATGCAGATACTATCCAGCTTGTCAACTGGGCGTATAACCTCTTTGTCACTGACCCATTAATTCACTTATTAATATATAATGTTGCCCTGGGTATAAATTTAGCTGCCTGTCATTTATAATAATGTTAATGATGTGACATGCCGTCGTTTGAGAAAGAGCTCTGCCTTCTGCCAAAGCTAAGAGCTCTGATAATTATATTTGGAGATGTAGGTAGGTGTGATGGGGGAGACACGATTACAAAAATACTAACTCAGGAGACCCACAGATGGGACCTCATTTTTCAGGAAAAAAAAAAAAATTACGCTTGTCTCAGTTTCTTTTTTTGTCCAGCAGATCATTACAGTCCCCAAGCTCAGGACTATATTTCTCAAAATGAGAATTACGTACTCCCTCTCAAAATAGCCCTCTGTAACTAAAAATAAGAAATCAGGTGGGCTTAGTTTAAAAGACAAAAGAGCAGAATGAATGGAGGGCAGACGTTTTTCCCTCCTTTGCTCCTGCTGCCGTGGTGGAACTCATTAAAATGAGATGGTGTGCAAATTGTACTCTGCTTTTTTAAACCCTCAGTGTATGTTGCAAAGCACCCAGGTTGGTCTGCGCAGTCAGACTGATAGTGTGTGAAAGACTGCAGTTTGAGAAAGCAAGGACCTTCCGTGTTGAGAAAATGACATTGAAAACGGTTCCAGACAGTCATCAGAGAACTAGGACGTGACCGTCAGGCATGTATTCTTGTCACCAAGTCCTGGTGGCAACTCTGTGAGCTGACCTTCGTGATCTCTTTATACTCTTCCCCTCAGACATGGAACCCCAGAGCTGGAAGGCATTCCCATTGCTCTCCATGGTCCTGAGAAGCCTTTGCAGACTACACCCCATGACCTCTTTTTAAAGTAAACGTTTAAATTTTAGAGTAGATATATATCACAGAAAAGCCAGGGAGAGCAGTGCTCCACCATGCCAACACCTGGCTCCTGTAGTCAGCATGATGCATTTACCAGTTAATGAATCCTGATATACCATGATTAACTGATTATTTTAAAATAATACCTTAACATTTAGCTATTATGATCACACACACACACACACACACACACACACACACTCCCTTCCATGGCACCCAGATGCCTTTAGTCCCCATGTCTCCCTAACTCTTCTTTCTGTGATACCTTCTCAGACATTCTTATTGATGTTCTATATTGCCCAGGTTTATCGTCTCTGTTGAACTCTCTACATTATGGGGATAAATCCCACTTGGTTATAGTGTTTCTTTGGGTTGTTGGGCTTGGGGGGTATTGTTATTGGGGTGGAGGTTGCAGCTACGTTTCTAAGTGATAATGGTCCACTGTTTTTCTTTGATGTCTCTGATTTGATATTTCTTGCTGGAACAGGCTTTCTACAATGCATTCGAGTTGTACCTGGCAGTGTGTTGGTTTATTGAAGGGTTACTTGGCTGGATGAGCCTCTGTTGGTTGATAACCTTACCCCAGTGTGCTGCAGGCCACCCCACTGTCCTCAGAGCACCTCAGCTTATGATAGAGAATCTGTTGTTAACCTCATCGAGACCCCTGGGCACAGGATGAGTCACCTTCCCCTCACTGTCAACAAAATTCACTTTGTCTTCCAACAGCAAGGTTTCCTGGTGTCTTAGGATTTTATTGCTGTGAAGAGGCACCATGGCCATGGCAACTCATAAAAAAAAAAAAACATTTATTTAGGGCTTTGTTGGGTTGACCTTTTATACATTGTATAAAAGTTGTCTCTGAGTATTCAGTTGTTGGTTACGAAACCAGCAGAGTCTGAGTACTAATCAGACCTTGGTATTAGTATTTGTATGGCTCACCACTGTCCTCATATTTTGAAAACATTCACCTCTCTCACTTGCTGACTGGCTTAATCAAGAGCTTCTGGCCAATATCTGGGCAGGAAGCAGGAAACAGAAACTTCTGGGCAGAGAAAGGAACCCAAGATTCACCAATGGGACATAGAAAAGGAACAGACATACCGGGGTGAGAGGTAAATAATTAGGCACAGGGCAGATCATGGACTAGAACAGTCTGGATAAGTTAGATGAGCTAGCTGAGAGTCCGCCCAGCCAAATGCCTAAGCTTTTAAATACTGATACGCCTCTGTGTAGTTATTTAAACTGCTGATAGGTCCTGGGTCTTTTCAGTTTATTGTCCCTGGAATTTGTTTGATTTTATTGTGTAGAGTCACATTTTGGGGAAAATTTTGAACATTCTTTGCCACTACTTCTTCAAACACTTTGTCCTTCCTTTTTTGGCTTCTTCCTTCTTCTGGAGACTCCATAATGTGTTATTAATATACATAATGAGAGTGCACAGATCTCTGAGGCTCTGGTGATCATTCTTTGTTTGTTTCTCAGACTGGACAATCTTACCTTATCATCGAGGTCATGGGTTCTTTCTTGGTTTTAGTTGTCATAGTTGTCAACTCCAGACTTTCTTTGGCTCTTGGTGAGGGGCATGTGTATCTTTATTGATATTCTCTATTTGATGAGGCATAGTTACTGTTCATTTCAATGCTGCTCTCAATATTACATACTTCAGTTCTTATATAGCCCATTTATTCTATGTCTTTGCCATACTTTCCTCCTCTAGGCATGGTATATTTTTTGCTAGGTCATGAACATTCAAAATATATATACAGCATATCAACTCAGGGGAATCAAGTCACCTTTCACCTTAGATATTCTTCTCACTGATTGCTATTATCATTATTATTTATTTAAGGTCTCCATAAACAAAATCACTTACATCTGCACACTTTATAAACATAGTCACCAAAACTCTACGTGTTGCACTTGTGGTCAAATACGATTGTACTGAGATTCCTTAAACTATCTTGACCCAGTAAACCTCTGAGATTTTGCCAACTTCTGTTGACCTGTTAAAGCCATGATCAGCCGACACTGTACTACCCTGCAGTACTCCTCACTTTGTTTTCTCAGTCTCGAAGGTGAGAAAGGTGAAGGCTCTCTCAGAACACTCTTGGGCACAGTTAGAGCTCTGGCCTTCTGGAACCTCATCATGTGTGGTTCATGATCCCAAAGTCCTTGTTCCTTCAGCTATTACCGCCACTCCCAGCAAGTCTCGTGTTAGCAATTGTCACTGGTTATTCCCAGCGAATTCCCCAAGGAGAAAGCCACATGCAGTGAGTCAGGGCTGAGTCAGCTCACAGAGTGATACTAGCATCAGTCTCTAGCTGCTTGCCAGGTCAAGTAATAATAGGCAATCAGCTGGAGGGCCTCAGAGGAGTGTAGCTGCCATTCCCCATGCCACCCCACCCCAAGTAGCATGTAGGCTCCTTGATTCATAGCTTTCACTGCTATGAGGCTGCACATTTCCAAGCCTTCTAGGGAGCTGGGAAGTAGCAGATGAAAACAAAACAAAACAACAACAACAAAACAAACAAACAAACAAACAAACAAAAAAAAAACAGCTTAAAATGGCCAGTGCTCTCCCAAGACTGAAGCTAGGAATTTTTTGTTTTGTTTTGTTTTATTTTGTTTTTTTAATAAATGTTCCTCAAAATGTTGTAAAAATCACTGTATAATTGCAGAGGTTTGGGAAAGTTCACTTTGACAACGTTAGAGGCTACTGGTTTTGTGGGGAGCAGACTTTCAAAGGTCCCCCTGAGCCAATCTGTATGTGGCTCCTTCCTCTGTGTGATCTCACAGGCTCTTTTCACAACTGATGCATCTGAGCTAAAGGGTACCCAGGGGAATTCTCTGCTTCCCACTGATACGTGCACAAATTGTCAGAATATCTTAAAAGTTTATGGATTCCTCTGCTGTGAGGAGCAGTTTATTTGAAGAGAGTGGTTTTTAAATATGTACAAAGCTGTATGTTTTAAAGATATTCACTGTCATCTCTGTAATTGTGCAGTTATGTAACGGAAAAAACACTTTGAGGCATTTATTCCACCATTCTGGGAGGCCATGTTCTGTGGTGAGCAACATCCTCTTGATGTTTGTACTTTTATTTGTCTAATGTAGCACATTGATGATGTCACAATGGTCATGTAACTGACTTCCTCTCCTTAACCTATACAACCGTGGCTCCCCATTGAGAACCCTGCAAACCTGCAAGATGGATCTGTGCAGTCAGAGACCAGCGGACCCTGGGCCACTAACCTATTCGCAAGCACTTTCTCTTGCATTCTCTTCTACACAGCATGCTGACGGAAACAAAACAAAACAAAAAAGAAAAGAAAAGAAACAAGAACAAAGACTTCCACGCACTGTGGCCCACACCTTTAATACTGAGGAGACAGAGGCAGGCGGATCTCTGTGAGTTTGACGCCAGCCTGCTCTACAGAGTGAGTTTCAGGCCGGCAGAGCTGCATAATAAGATTGATTTAAAACAAATAAGACTCACAGTATCTGAGAGAAAAAGCAAAGACTTTCCCTCCCTCATGCTCTCAGTGACACTGGGTTAGTTCTGCACATAGGACAGGAAAAGTAGGACACAGGACATCATGTCACTCCCAGTACCCCATAGAAGCCAGTCCATTTGCAGGAGGTAACTATGGAGAGGAACTGTTACAGAACTGTTCTAGCCAGTCGGTTGTGATAGCGAGTATAAGTCCAGGTCTCATTTCCCACCAACAGGGAAGGGCACAGCTTCCCTAAAATGTTCTCTGTGAGTCAGAAATTTTAAAATCCCAATCTCTGAGACCGAGATGGCTCCAAGTTCACCAAGGTCTCCAGCAGATGCAGAAACTGCTTTCCAAACGAGCGAATGTGTTAGCTGACCTCCTGACGTCTTCTCTCCAATGGCCTCTCAGTGTGAGAGGCCATGCTATGTCTTCATTATCAAAAGGACTTTAAGCTGAGTGATTGAAGGTTATAGCCACTAATGGGATGATGGCGGTGTATTTTTTGTTTTGTTTTGTTTTTTAAGCTGGATCTTTGCACAACTGGAAAATATTTAAAAAGCAATACTCCAATAAAGAGGTTTAAGAGCACTCAATACAGTTAAAGCATAATGATGCATACAAGAAGGGTTAGTGTTTGAAGACTTAGCGCTGGTGCTTTTAAAGGAATTTATGGGCATAGACTAATAAGAGCCTTCAGGCATTCTGAACCAAGGGCACAGGTCAGGTCCTATGAGAACACATCAGGCAAAATTGGAGCTGGAAGGGTGCAGTGGATTGTCACTAATTGTTCACCCATTGAGAGAAATTTCAGAGGCCCCTGGCCTAGGGTCAGCCAGTCCATGACTACACAACTCCATCATGTGGCCACACAGTGCTCTCAGTGGGGAGCTAGGGTCACTGTTAGATTGTCATGACATTGCGCTAGAATACACCTCTGGAACTTTCTATTCTTGGATCTTTTTTTGGAGCAGCTTAGAATCAATTTAATATTTTCTGTGAGCATCAGTGTGTTGGGGAAATAGCTGTGCTGTCTAGTTCTGTTTTTGTTTGCTTGTTTGGTTGCTTGTTTGTCAACCCAACACGACCTATGGTCATTTTGAAAAACTAATCTAGAACCTCAGCTGAGAAAATGCCCCTGCTAGATTGTCCTGTAGGCAAGCCAGAGGTGATGTGGGTTTTGTTTGTTTGTTTGTTTTTGTTTGTTTGTTTGTTTTTTTGACTGATGACTGATAGGGAAGGGTTAAGCTCATTGTACTTGGTGACACCTTACAGGAGTCCTGGCATGCATAAGAGAGCAGGCTGACTAGGCCAGGAGGAGCAAATCAGTAAGCAACACTCCTCCATGGCCTTTGCTTCAGCTCCTGTCTCCTGTCCTGCTTGAGTCCTGCTCTAACTTCCCTCAGTGATGACCTGCAATCTCTGAGGTAGAATAAACCCTTTCCTCTCTGCATTACTTTTGATCATAGTATTTTATAACAACAAGAGAACCCAACTAAGACAGAAGCTGTGTCTGATTCCTGTGCCCTGTGCTTCTGAAGCCCAGGGGTCTGTGAGCTCAACGCAGTGAAAGGAGCCCAGGGGATTTTCCTTGGTGATTTTTGCTGAGCTCTCAAATGCTCTGTTCCTAACTCACACTAGCTTGCCAGTGAACCTCAAAACCATGAGTGATTATAAGGAAAATGAGAGAGGAGGTAAATGCCTGGGGAAATTCATTATTGTATTAATTGCCAACACTGTGTATATCTACAAAACAAGTATTAATTGTTGGGGATGGAGACATGGCTCAGCAGTTAAGAGCACTTGAGGCTCCTGCAGAGGACATGGGTTTGGTTCCCAGCACATAGGTGGCATCTCAGAACCTTTTGCTCCAGTCCTAGGGTGTCTGATGTCTTACTCTGACCTCTGAGGCCAATAGGCATATACTTACATATAGGCAAAAATGCTCATATACATTTAAAAAATATTTAAAAAGGTCTATTGTTGATTTGCAAAACTGAAACTCTGAAGAGTGAGCTACACAAACATTCCATCTTTCTAAGTTCTTATAGACTCTCATTCACCATTGTGACGCTCCATTCACTTTTATATTTTCAAGGAAATTTCTTCAAACATTAGTTGTCAATGTCAGTTTTTGCCATGCTATCAGTGACCTTAGTGTAATTATCATGACATTTAACCTATCAGTGAACAATCTCCTAGCTGAGTCTACACTGGCATCCAACATAAGCAGCTCCTTGGTGCTCCAGGGAGGGAAAAGGCAAAATAAAACCCACTATCATCAGGTCACTACAGCTCCAAATAAAATCATGGAAGTTTTTTTTTTTTAATGTAAATTTATTTGGTTTACATCCCAAGGACAGCCCCCTTCCTCCTCTCCCCCCAGGCCCCCCTTTCTCTTCCTCCCTCCTCTCCCTCTTTTCCTCCCAAAAAAGGAGATCCCCCTCCCCTATACTAACCCTCCCCAGCACATCAACTCATATCTGGACTGAGTATATCCTCATCTACTGAGGCCAGGCAAGGCAGCCCTGCCAGGGGAAGTGATCCAAAAGGAGGCAATAGAGTCCACATTAGAAACAGCTCCCCACAGGGACTATTTCTGACAGGAACTCAATGGCAGGCTCTTTGACCTCCCCACCCCCCAAGAAAGGAGCAGTCCTGCTAGGCCACAGAGGAGGACTTTGAAGCCAGTCCTGAAGATACCTGATAAAACAGGGTCAGATGAAAGGGGAGGAGGTCCTCCCTAGTCAGTGGACTTGGAAAGGGGCAGAGAGGAGATGAGGGAGGGAGGGAGAGAGGGTTTGGGAGGGAATAAGGGAGCCGGATACAGCTGGGATACAGAGTTAATAAAATGTAACTAATAAAAAATAAAGAAACAGCTCCCCTCTCCCTCCCCCTCCACTTGCCAGACAACCCACATGAAGATCAAGCTGAGCATGGGCCACATATGTACAGGGGGTCTAGATCCAGACCATTCCTGCTCCTTAGTTGGTGTCTCAGGCTCTGTAAGCCCCCATGCAACTGGGTTAGTTGTCTCTGTTGGTCTTCCTGTGAGGTTCCTGTCCCCTCCAGGTCCTTCCATCTTACCCCACACACTTCCACAAGACGCTTGGAGCTCCTCTCCATGTTTGGTTGCGAGTCCCAACATCTATCTTGATCCACTGCTGGCTGGAGCCTCCCAGACAACAGTCATGGTAGGCTTCTGTCTGCAAGCATAGCAGAGCAACATTAATAGTGTTGGGCTAGCTCTCTACTGTGGGGTGGGCCTCAGGTTGGGCCAATCACTGGTTGGACATTTCCTCAATCTCTATTCCTTCTTTATCCTTGCACTTTTTGTAGGCAGTGTAATTTTTGGATCTAAGATTTTGAGGGTAGGTTATTATTCCTCTCCCTCCACTAATCCTGCCTGACTAGGAGGTGGTCACTTCAGTCTCCATGTTCCTCCTTGCTAAGAGTGTCAGCTCAAGTCACACCCATATCCTCCCAGGAGCCTACCCTGTTGCAGGCCTCCAGCTTGTCAAGGAGATGCTCCCCTCAGTTTCGCTTCTCTCTCTTAGCCCTCTCACCTCCCACCCCTATTTTCCCCACATATGATCCCTACCCTCATTTTTCTCCCCATTCCATCTCCTGCCCAGTTGGTTTCCTTTCTTCATCCACTTTGGATGGGCCCTCTTGCTACATAGTTTCTTTGGGTCTGTGGATTGTACTGTGGTTATCCTGTGCTATAGGTCTAATATCTACTTATAAATGAGTACATATCATATGTGTCTTTCTGTGTCTATGTTACCTCACTCAGATCATCTTTTCTAGTTCCATCCATTTGCTTGCAAATTTCATGATTTCCTTTTTTAACAGCTGAGTAGTATTCCATTTGTGTAAATGTTCCACAATTTTTTTTCAGTTGAGGGACATCTAGGTTGTTTCCAGTTTCTGGCTATTACAAATAAAGCCACTATGAACATAGTTGAGCAAGTGTCCTTGTTGTATGATGGAGTATCTTTTGGGTTTATGCCCAGAAGTGGTATAGCTGAATCTTAAGGTAGAACTATTCCCAATTTCCTGAGAAAGCTCCAGATTTATTTCCAGTGAGGTTGTACAAGTTTGCACTCCCACCAAAAATGGAGGAGTGTCCTCCTTTCTCCACACTCTTGCCAGCATGTGCTGTCACTTGAGTTTTTGATCTGCACCATTCTGACTGGTACAAGATGGAAACTTAGAGTCATTTTGATTTGCCTTTCTCTGATGACTAAGGATGTTGAACATTTCTTCTGTTGAGTACCTCTCAACCATTCAAGATTCCTCTGTTGTGAATCCTCTGTTTAGCTCTGTGCCTTTTTAATTGGATTATTCGAGTTGTTGGTGTTTAATTTCTTAAGTTCTTTGTATATTTTGGATATTAACCCTCTGTCTGATGTAGGGTTGGTGAAGATCTTTTCCAATCTGTTGGCTGCCCTTTTGTCCTATTGAAAGTGGCCTTTGACTTATAGAAGCTTCTCAGTTTCATGAAATCCCATTTATTTGTTGTTGATTTCAAAGCCTGTGCTGTTAGTATTCTATTCAGGATGTTGTCTCCTATGCAAATGAGCTCCAGACTTTCCCCCACTTTGTCTTCTAATAGATTTAGAGTATCTGATTTTATGTCAAGGTCTTTGATCTACTAGAACTTTTTGCGCAAGGTGATAAATATAAATCTATTTGCATTTTCTACATGCAGACATCAGTTAGGCCAGCACCATTTGTAAAGATGCTTTCTTTTGTCCATTGCATGGTTTTAGCTTCTTTGTCAAAAATCAAGTCCCCATAGGTATGTGAGTTTATTTCTAGGTTTTCAATTCAATTCCATTGATCAACCTGACTGTATGCCAATACCATGCAGTTACTATTACTATTGCTCTGTAGTATAGCATGAAATCAGGAGTACCTGAAACTGCCAGAAGTTTTTTCGTTGTATGTATTGTTTTACCTATCCTGGGTCTTTAATTTTTCCATATGAAGTTAATGTTCTTTCTAAGTCTGTAAAAAAAATGTGTTGGAATTTTGATGGGAATTGCATTGAATCTGTAGGTGGCTTTTAGTAGGAAGACCATTTTTACTATGTTAATCCTACTGATCCACAAGCATGGGAGATCTTTCCATCTTCTAAGATCTTCTTCAATTTTTTTCTTCAAAGACTTGAAGCAAGTCTTTCACTTGCTTGGTTAGAATTACATGAAATTATTTTATATTATTTGTAGCTATTGTGAAGGGTTTTATTTCCCTAATTTCTTTCTTAGCCCTTTTGTCACTTATAAAAAGGACAACTATTGACTTTTTTGAGTTAATTTTTTATCCAGATACTTTGCTGAAGGTGTTTATTAGCTGTAGAAGTTCTCTGGTAGAATCTTGGGGGTCACTTATGTATACGATCATATCATCTGTGATTAGTGATACTTTGACTTATTCCCTTCCAATTTGTATCGCTTTGATCTCCTTTACTTGTTTTATTACGCTAGCTAGAACTTTAAGTACTATAGTGAAGAGATACGTGAAAGTGGTCAACTTTGTCTTGTCTCTGATTTTAGTGGGATCACTTTAAGTTTCTCTCCACTTAACTTGATGTTGGCTATTGGCTTGCTGTATATTACCTTTGTCATGTTTAGGTATGTGCCTTGTATCTCTGATCTCTCCAAGACTTTAAGCACAAAGGCTGTTGGATTTTGTCAAAGGCCTTTTCAGTATCTAATGAGATGATCATGTGGTTATTTTTGTTTTTGTTTCATTTTAGTTTGTTTATATGCTGGATTACATTGATGAATTTTCATGTGTAGAACTATCCCTGCATTCCTGGGATGAAGCCTACTTAATCATTGTGGATGATATTTTTGATGTGTCCCTAGATTCAGTTTGCAAGTATTAAGTATTTTATTGAGAATTTTTGCATCAGTATTTATAGAGAGATTAGTCTGAAATACTCTTTCATTTTTTGGTCTTTTTGTGGTTTAGATATCAAGGTGACTGTGGCCTTATAGAATAAATTTGGCAATATTGCTTCTGTTTATATTTTGTGGAATAGTTTGAGGAGTATTGGTATTAGTTCTTCTTTGAAAGTCTGGTAGAATTCTATGCTAAAATCATCTGACCCAGGGCTCTTTTTGATTGGGAGGCCTTTGATGACAGCTTCTATTTCCTCAGGGATTATAGATCTATTTAAATTGTTTACCTGATCTTGATTTAATGTTGGTAAGTGGTATCTATCAAGAAAATCATCCATTTCATTTAGATTTTCTAACTTTGTGGAATACAGGCTTTTAAAGTAAGATCTAATAATTCCTTGGATTTCCTTGGTGTCTGTTTCTATATCCTCCTTTTCATTTCTGATTTTATTAGTTTGGATACTCTCCCTCTGTCTTTTAGTTAGTTTGCTAAGGGTTTATATATCTTGTTCATTTTCCCAAAGAACCAGCTCCTGGTTTTGTTGATTCTTTGTATTCTTCTTTTTTCTAGGTTATTGATTTCAGCCCTGAGTTTGATTATTCCCTGCTGTAGACTCCTCTTAGGTGTGTTAACTTCCTTTTTCTAGAGCTTTCAGATGTCCTGTTAAGTTGCTGGCATGAGCTCTTATCAATTTTTTTAATGAAGGCACATAGTGCTATGAACTTGCCTCTTAGCATTGCTTTCATTGTGCCCCATGAGTTTGTGTATGTTGGACCTTCATTTTCATTGAATTCTGAAAGTTTTTAATTTCTTTCTTTAATTTCTCCCTGACCCAGTGGTCATTAAGTAGAGAATTGTTCAGTTTTCATGAGTTTGTAGGCATTCTTTTATTTCTGTTGTCTTTGAAGTCTAGCTTTAACCCATGGTGCTCTGATAGACTACAAGGTGTTATTTTGATTTTCTAGTATTTGTGGAGGCTTGCTTTATGTCTGAGTATGTGGTCAGTTTTGGAGAAGGTTCCATGTGGTGCTAAGAAGAAGGCATATTCTTTTGTGTTTGAATGGAATGTTCTGTAGATATCTGTTAGGCCCAATTGATTCATAACGTTGGTTAGTTTCATTATTTCTCTGTTTAGATTCTGTCTCAACAATCTGTCCATTGGTGAGAAAGGAGTGTTGAAGTCTCCTACTATTAGTGTTTGGGGTTCAATGTATGATTTAAGCTTTCATAATTTTTTTTATTTTGTGAATGTACGTGAACTTGCATTTGGGATATATGTGTTCAGAATTGAGACATCATCTTGGTAAATTTTTCCTTTGATGAATATGAGCTGCCCTTCCCCATATCTTTTGATTAATTTTGGTTGAAAATCTATTTTACTAGATATTAGAATAGATACTTCAGCTTGCTTCTTATGTCCATTTGCTTGGAAAACCTTTTTCAGCCCTTTATTCTGAGGTACTGTATATCATTGTTGCTGAGGTGTGTTTCTTGTATTAACAGAATGATGGTCCTGTTTACACATCTATTCTGTTAGCCCATGTCTTTTTATTGCAGAGTTGAGGCCATTGATGTTTAGAGATATTAATGACCAGTGGTTGTTAATTCCTATTATTTTGATGTTGGTGGTGATAGTGTGTGTGTGTGTGTGTGTGTGTGTGTGTGTGTTTCCCCTTTTTTGGTTTTGCTGTTATTGGGTTGTCTATTTCCTGTGTTTTCTGGGTATAATTAGCCTCCTTGGGTTTAATTTTTTTCTAGTCTCTTCTGTAGGGCTGGGTTTGCAGATAGGGGTTGTTTAAATTGGTTTTTGTCATCTTGTTTTCTCCATCTATGGTGATTGAAAGTTTTGCTGGGTATAGTAGTTGGGGCTGACGTCTCCGTTGTCTTAGTGTGTGTAGGATATCTTCCCAACCCTTCTGGCTTTTAGAGTTTCTGGTGAGAAGTCAGCTGTAATTCCAAAAGGTTTGCCTTTATATGTGACTTGGCCTTTTTCCCTTACAGCTTTTAATATTCTTTCCTTGTTCTGTATATTTAGTGTTTTGATTATTATGTGAAGGAAGTATTTTCTTTTCTGCTCCAATCTATTTGGTGTTCTGTGGGCTAAATCTCTTTCTTTAGGTTGGGGAAGTTTTCTTCTATGATTTTGTTGAAAATATTTTCTGGACCTTGGAAGTTGGAATGTTCTCCTTCTTCTATTCCTATTATTCTTAAGTTTGGTCTTTTCATATTGTCCCATATTTCTTGGATGTTTTGTGCTGCAAACTTTTTATATTTAATATTTTCTTTGACTGACATATTGATTTCTTCAATTGTGTCTTCTACATCTGAGATTTTCTTTTCCATCTCTTGTACTTGTTGGTGATATTTGTATCTGTAGTTCCTGTTCTTTTCCCTAGGTTTTCTTCAAATTGTGTTTTCTTTATTGATTCTATTTCCTTTTTTAGGGCTTCAACAGTTTTATTAATTTCTTTCTTCTGTTTGATTGTATTTTAAAAATATGGCCATGCTAATCTTCTCTGTATCATTCCAATTTTAGTACTTGTGCTGCCAAAGCAAGCACTTTGGTATGTTTTCTAAATCCTTGTTTAACTTTGATTGCCACATTAAGGGTGGATCATCCCCTCCTGGATGCACCCAGAGGTGTATTTCCATGGTGAGTCTATACTCAGTCAAGTCAACAATGAAAATTCATCATCTGTTTTCTTGGTAGTATCACTAACAGATCTAAGATTTCTCTTCACATTTGATAGTGACATGACACACAGTTTAAAGCCTTGAGTATTCAGTGGTGGAGAAAACAGAATTGCAAGGGAAAAGGTGTGGCGTGGCACATTCCCATGATCTTGGAGAAATATCTTTGATGGAGAGGTCAGTGAGGTGAGCAGTGTTGCACACTCAGGCAGCTCCTTGCTATTTGTCAAATGCCAGAGAGAAATAACTCAGGAGAAAGATGTGTTAGATTTGTGCTTTCAGAAGTTCAGTCCACAGTTATTCAGCTCTAAAGTTTGGGGGTCCAAGATAAGAAAAAGAGCCGTTCACCTCCTGGTGACTTGAACACAGAGGGAGGGACAGATAGAAGGGGAAGGGGGGGTTAGAAAAAGAGAGAGAAAACAAGGTGTCTTACTTGGTGATTTCCCCCACTCACCCCCTCACGTGATCTAAGCCTCACCTCCTATTATATTTGCCATCAAATTATGAACCAGCAATGACTTGTTCCACTGACTAGGTGAGAGGCCCCACGGTCCAATTAGAACTATCTGTGGACCAGGCATCCAACATCCACCACACCCAAACAGTAACAGATCCAAAGTGCCCAACCACTCTGCCCCACAAAGGAAACTTCACATCACACACTTCAGAACAGAAATCAGATGTGACAGGAAGAGAGAGAAAAATAACAGGAAGGGAGAGAGAACACATCCTCTCTGGCAAAAGAAAAGGGGGTGGTTCTTGATGAGTGCTGGCATTTTCTAGATTAAACTTCATTAGGAGTACCTGTTGTGTTTGTTGCATGTAGATCTATCAAAATCTAGTGGTGTGATTGGGGCAGGTATCAGAAACACCACAGTGTTAGGGATGGCTGGATGTAAGCAGGGTCCTCTTTCGCTTCCTTCCCTTCGCCAGCAGGGTCTAGTGTGTAGGAATTCCCCAGGGAAGACCCGATGTGGTAAGTAGAAATTGCAGAGCTGAGGCAGATGTGTTCAAACATTTTCTGGAAACAGGGAGAGCCCTGGGGACCTGCTGCACACATAAGCAGGGCAGCACTCAGCACTGTGCCTAGCACAGGCAGCAGCAGTGAGCAGATGACAGGCAGGCCATATCTCATCTGCAGTCAGGAAGCCAAGTCAGATGCTGGTGCTCCACTCACTCTCTCCTTTCCATTCAGTCTGCGACCCCAGCCCACGAGATGGTGCTGCCCACATTGAGGGGTCTTCCCATATCCATTAAACCTCTCTGAGAACAGTGTCAGAGACATACTTGGAAGAGTGTCTTTCTAATTAATTCCAAATCCTGTCACATTAACAATCTAGACAAAACTTCACAGCACCTAAGAGTGGAAGCCCAGTATGCATGGATCTCATCCTGTTAAATTAGATGTTATTAATCAGACCATGCTTTTCAGGCTAAGATATAAACAGAAAAGTCCATGACTTTGCTGAGGTTATACAGTTGCTAGAATCTGTGGGAATTTTCAGAATAGGAATCTATTCCAACCTTTGTTCTGCCGCCGATTGCAAAACGAATGCCAGGACTTCTTTACTTGCCATGATTATACAGACCATTGACTACTGGGAAGTAGGTCCCACAGAGCTGAGGGTCCTGGCCCCATCACTGTCATCATTCCAATTGGTTGATGCTTGCTCTTAACTGAGTAGACATCAGTAACCAGCAGATCCTGACCAGGTCAAAGCCAGAGTGAAGGATGCTGTGGTCAGCCCTAAAGCCCCAGGGCAAGAGTGAGTCTACCTCAGCTCTCCAGCACCACTCCTTCCTCAGAAGAGGTGGGCAGACGGCAGCCTGTGAGGAAGAGACACAGACCCCAAAAGCCCTTCAGATGATCTGATAGGCAAGCCACACACACAGAGAGACCCATCTCAGGCTGAGTCTCATGTGTGACACCTGCCAATCCTCCCTGGAGGGCACAGCCCACTTAGCCCGCCATGCTTCAGGCACTTTGAGGTCTGACAGACACAAATGAGCAAAGCAGAGGGAGAGAAGTATTCCTCCACAGGATCCCGCCTCCTTCTTTCCGCTGTGTGAAAGCCACTAATGCTCAGTCTCTCAGTTTTCCACCCCAGTGCCTTAGCTGCTGTGTTCTGAGCCAGGATGTCCGGCCTCCCGCAGAGATGCCAGCTTCTGCCTCTTGTGTGTGGGATTGTTCTATGTATCTTTAGCGAACAAGTTGTGCCATGACAAGCTCCTTCACAGTTCCCACCCCGAGCTCTCCCAAAACTGTCTTCCCTCATAAATCACACTATAGAGGGATGTGTGGTTAAAGGCTTGTGTTCAAGTGTAGAGCCTCTTGGCCCTACCCGACACCTGCCCCTCTCTTTACAGAGGCCCTCATGGGGCCTCAACTCTACTGCAGCTATCTTTCCAGAAAATACTTCATTATTTGTTAAGGTGACCTGACCCTTGAGACACTTACAGTAGTAAGATTCCAGCCAAATTCGGACTCTGGATCCAAAAAGAGCTTCCAAGTGATCCAGACTTCTTACGAGAGTGTGTACAGCTCCAGAGAACAGCAAATTACGAACAGTGAGGTTTAAGCAAGATAATATAAATTAGTCTGTCAGATTTTTTTCTCACATTAAATCGGGAGGTAGAATCTATGTTCTAGCTAGCCTTTTAAATTTCTTGCCAGATGATTTTTTTTGGGAAGTTGACAAATTCCTACATTATTTAATCTGCTTTTTCATTTTTTAAATTTATTTTTAATTTATATATTTACTTTACGTCACAATCATAGCCCCCTCCCTCCTCTCCTCCTGGTCCCTTCCTTCTACCCTCTTCCCCCTGTTTCTCCTCCCCTTGTCTTCAGAAAAGGGGAGCTACCCCCTCTAACCCACCCCCAGCATATCAAGTCACATCAGGGCTAAGCTCCTCCTCATCCCCTGAGGCCAGGCAAGGCACCCTGGCTAAGGCACAGTGTTGGAAAGCAAGGAACAGAGTCCATGTCATAGACAGAACCTGCTCAACTTACTAGGGAACCCACATGAAGATCAAAATGCCCATCAGTTACATATGGGTAGTGGACCTAGATCAAGTCCATGTATGCCCTTTGGTTGGTGCTTCTGTCTCTGTAAGCCCCCTAGGTTACAGTCTAGGTTAGTTGACTCTGTTGGTTTCCCTGAAGTGTTCTTGTGCCTTCCAGGTCCTTCTTTCTTTCCCTCCCACTCTTCAACAGGACTCCCCAAGCTCTACCTGATTCTTGTCTGTGAGTCTCAGCATCTGATTCAAGCAGCTGCTGTGGGACCTTGGGGACCAAGTTGGGGAGCCTTCAGACAATGGTCAAGTTAAACTCCTCTCTGTAAACACGGCAGAGCATCATTAATTGTGTCAGGGATTGGCTCTCTTCCATGGGATGGGTGTCAGGTTCGGCCAGGCATTGGTTGGTTATTCCCAGGCTTTATCTTTATTTCTGCACATCTTGTGGACATCCCTGTAAGCTCCTTGTAGCCCACCCTGTCACAGGTCTCCAGTTCCTCTCATTGGCATCCCCACCTTCAGTTTCCCTTTTCTCTACGGGCCCTCAAACCTCCCCTCCCCACTCCCCCCAGATCCAATCCCCTCTTTGTTTCCATCTCCACACCCTCTTTACTTCCTTTTCTACTCTCTATCCTATTTTCCCAGCCAGATGACCTTTGATTGAAATATTTTCTCTTGTAGCTTCGTAACTAGATAGCCATTCCACTGCACTGCTGCTGACACCATCTATGATGTCATGAGTGTGGTGGCCGTCCATATTAAACCCTACAGACTGCAGAATTCAGGATCTCCTTAACAGTTCCGGAAAGTTCTCTGGCTAAAGACCCATGCCGCATCAGCCAGGCAATGTTTACAGGGTCATCAAAAGTGATATTTCTGCTATGCTTAACATTAAACTGCATGTATGTATGCACATATACATACAATAAGCAATTTTAGGGGAACATAAAGTAACATGATTCACCATAGCTTTTCCAAATATCTTTAATGTGATTTAGTCTACTTCCAAGATCACCCAAAGGGCTTAATGCTCTAGTTTTTCCCACAACAATGGCTCCAGGGAGCAAGTCTGGGATGAGGACAGAGAAACAGCATACCTCTAAGGACTCCGCTGAGACTTTCACTGCCTTGTTGAGATGGAGTCAGTCTGTGGTGGGGCCTGACTTGAATGCTCAATGTACAGATCCCAAGATAAAGTGTTCCAGCCATCAGCTGCCTCTTCTCCTCACTAGCTTTTCTTGATAAAAATCTTACTGTGTTCCATAGAGCCTTTCGTTGTTGCTAGTAACCGTTGGCTTTTTATCACACAATTACCCAGGTTGTAATAATGGGATATGGGAAGCCCACAGAACCATAACCGGTCACTCCCACACACCCGCAGTCCGCATTTCATCACAGATGGTATGGCCTCTACACTCGCAGGAGTGGAGGTTGCCAGAGGCAGGTGACTGCAGATGCCCTGGACTTGGAGGGCGCAGTCCCTGACCACAACCTTACCTAGGTAAGCAAGGTAAGCATGGCTCATCCTCCTGGTTCATTCTGCTTCTCTAGATCCCATAGAGTCACAGACAGTATGGAATTCCATGCAAGCTGTTCCAACACAGTATTAGGATCAGGGAGCCTTAGAACTGGAGGGAGCACCTGAATGCCTGGTCTCCCGTGCAGATGGTGAGGCTCAGGCCTCAGCCTCTCTCTCGAGGCCTGGCTGCTGAACCTTCCTGCTCAGGTTCCTCTTGCAGGCACAGAGAGTAGGTACTTGGATGTCAAGGATCTTGATTTGAGCCATGCTTTGGGGACTGAAGGAAAATTGGCCTTAGAAGCCAGTGTTGCCACCCTCAGACACTTTGGTGATGTGAACTACAGAACGAGAAGGGGGAAAAGGTAGAGGAGGAGGAGGAGAAGGTAGGGGAGGAAGAAAGGAGAATGAGGAGGAAAAGGAGGGGGAGGAGGAGGAAAAGCAGCTAAAAGAAAACAGGCAAAGGTGGTTTTCTAAAGTGCTTTAGAAACCTGTGTCTCCTCCAGGACAGAATACATACATATGCCTTATAGCTCTACTTCAGAGCTTATAAATGTCAGCTCTTGAAGCATATTCCTATCCCAAACCTTGGGTTTGTGAGGTATAACAGCCATTCTCCCTCCCTGTTGACATCCCCCCACAGCCTGTTCTGACACCAGGGCTAGCTGCCCAGCACCTCCACTCACTTCTGTGTTCTGCCAATCTCATGGTGTCTTCATAGCCTCAGAGCTACATGCAGCTCAGCTCTTGTTCACCTCCTGCTGTATCACTCCCAGAACCCAGAGTCTATCCCATTTTATTTTCTCTTCCTTTTCTTTCTTTCTTCCGGGTGGAGTAGGGAGCTGGGTGGAGACAGTACTGGGGATTGAACAGGACCTTATATGTACTAGGTCAGTGCTCTGTTACTAAGGTATAATCCCAATCTTTTTTTTTTCCTCTTTATTTTGAGACAGGATCTCACTAAGTTGATGGGCTTGAACTTGTAATTTTCCTGCCTCAGCTTCCCAAGTAGCAGAGATGACAGGCTTTGGACCACCAAGCCCAGCATTTCCTTTTTAACTTTGTAATAAAAAGAGCTTACTAAAAAAGGAAAAAGAAGCCTGGGAAATGGCTCAGTGGGATAAAGACACTTGCTGCCAAGGCTGACAGTTTGAGTTTGAGCGCCAGCACCTCGATGGTGGAAGGAAACATCAGACCCCCCCACACACAAGTTGTTCTTTGACCTCTACAGGTGTGTTGTGGTGCACTTATGGCCCCCCAAACCAACTAATTAAATAAATATGCTGAAACTTAATGAAGAGAAGTCTAAAGGACAGCACAATGTATGCCTGTACCTAGCAACATGGCTGTGTGACCTCATCACTAGAGCCAGTGGCATGTGTGCCTTTATCCCAAGCAGTGTCCTTTGTCAGTATGTTTTGTGAAGTATTTGAATGTAAATCCCAGCACCATTCCCACTCATCTCTGAATACTGAAGCACTTGCATCCTAAGAAGCTCTTCCTGAAGAAAAAGAACACAGTCGCATCTTCCAAAAATACTGTGATCCCTGCTGTCTATCACTGGAGCCTCAGGCCATATGCAAATGTTCTCGCTCATTCTCAACGCATCATCGATGGACTGATCACAGTAACAGATGACTGAGTCTCTTGATTTCCTCCCCACGTGCTGCAGCTTCTCCTTCACCTTGAAAGCAGGTCTCAACAATTAGTAAAAATATTAAGTATGAAAGCTTCTTCGAAGCACCAAGTAATCTCTCGGTGTTTCCATTTCTACTTGTCACAAAAACATCAGTATTTATTAAAGAAACCACACCATCTGCCCTGCTGCTTCACAGACTCCTATTTATGTCTGTGTGCTCAGTCCTGTGTGTAACTTCTAATAACTAGGTTCGCTAACCTTTTTGTATTAGGCCTCCGTGTCTAGAGGTCTTACTCTTCAGAGCTTATGTTGCATTCCCTGTGATGGTCATCCTTGAGTGGCACTTTACGGTGATTGGACTGTCCCTTGGGTCATTTGCAGTCATTGCTGACACATTAGGGTATATTTTGTACCCATCAGCCTCCCCGCTTCAATAATAAGCCTGATTCAACCATTGGAGCCTCTCCCTGACTGTATCTTAGTTACTCAGCACATGGTTCACGTAGGAAAAGGAGATGTGTTTGAGTCTCCCTCTCATTCAGCAGATTTTGAAGGCTATGATGGGCTTTAGTGACCCCCAGCCCTGGTGACCAGTGGGCCACATTCTCTCGCTGAGTTTGTAGATGTGTGACAGCTGATGATGCTGAGCTGGAGTCCTTTACAGTGGTTGTTATCAAGCCTATCTGTTGACAAGGAGCCTTTTAAAGTTGGTCTTTGAAGTTGGTCCTGTCAGGAACCTGGAGTTGGTCATTTGAAGAGTCTGGACACACTGGAAGGACATCTCTAAGCCTGTAGTGTGGGTGCTGTGTGTGGCCAATCAATATTGTTGCCATCTTACTGATCTCTACTGTCAGAGGATACATGAGTATCAGAAACTTATATCAGAAACTGTGGAAATATGAGTGGCAACCAGGAATAAACTATGTAGCGAACCTGCTTCTACTAACAGTTCTTCAAAACTAGTAGAAATGGTTGAGAGAGGCATTCATTTCATCCTATACAATATTCATTACATAAATCAAAATCTGTTGCAACATACAGGTTCCTTGTGGGTTTAAACCAAACACATGCCGTACAGTTCCCATCTGGGAAAAAAACAAAGGTAGCAACATTGCTACAAAACCTCCAGCCCCAGAGGATGTTGTAACGTTGTTTAAAGTTTCATCATTTGATGGGTTTCTAGTTCGCTTTTTAAAATGTTTTGTTCTTGTGATAAATGTGATATCTTGCTGTGTGTATAAGTTATGTACTAAATTTATTTGTGACAATTTTATTTGTGGACATGTTTGCTCTCACCCCTCTCCACCTCACTCATGTTTCTCCCACCCATGACACACAGAGGCTTTCCTCCCTACAACGGCCTTTCCTACATTTTCGTCTTATTTTGTTTTGTGACACCTGACTTTAACAGGGACTATGTGTTTGGTCTCCGTTTTGGAGCCTGGTGAATTCACCATTTGTTACACTGAAATGGAAGTCAACTACCCAGAATCCATCATATGCAAATAGGTCAGCCCTTCCCTGATCCATGATTGACAGGTCCAGTCTTAAGCAGGCCCAGCGCAGGCAACCATAGCTACTTGATCTCTTGTTTGCAATGAGTGGCTGTCAGTCCTGAAGACAGCATTTTACTTCTCTTTGCCTTGTCTCTGAGCTCTTATATTCTTTCTACTTTTTCTTTTATAGTGCTTTCTGAGCTTTAGAGGGAGTTGTATAAATGCCATGCTTAGGAATGAACATTAAATTTATTTATTCTAAGCACCGCTGTTCTCTACAAGAGGAAGCTTCTCTGATTAAGGTTGAGAGCAGCATTTGTCTATGGTATAAACATAAGTACATAAAGACTTGTTTTTATTGTTTTTAATAAAACATACACACAGGAGTGCAGGTGTCCCAGGAGGCCAGAAGAGGGCATCAGATACCCTGGGGCTGGATTACAGGTGATTGTATGGCACCAATCTGCGTGCTGATAACCAATCTCTAGTCCCCTGTAAGGGCTTTGCATGTTCTTAACCACTGAGCCATCTCTCTAGCCCCCTAAACATAAATATTTAGTTTGGTGCCATATGGATTTAGCTCAACCATACTCGTGATTTCTTTTTAATGCATGAGCTTCAGGCAAAGCTAGTAACCTTTCAAGTCGGCTGGCAGATTCTGTTCTGAGTAAATGACTGGAATGTAAGTTTTGGAAGATTCAAAGGTTATTTTGTTATAGCTGTTGGATATCTTCACATGTCAGTTTGAGGAAGCTAAATGAGGAGTAAGCACCCTCTTTCTGGGGATACCCAGCTCATCCATCTCTAGTTCACTAATTATCTGAACACTAGGCAATTATATTGTACACAGACTGATGAGAGTAAGGGTACCATTTACATACAGAGTGTGGGACATTGGCACACAACAATAACTAACACACTAACAATAACTAAGCTTTTGATGGGAGTCTCTTAGACTCTTGTCCTTCTGTGAGGATGTCTTTTCCTTAGCTCTTTGTCACTGTGGTATTAAATGTACTTCCTTGTGTAACATCATCCTCCTGTCCCTGTGTGATGTCATATCCTTTTCTCAGCGTGACATCATCCCCTTGTTCCTGTGTGATGTAATATCCTTTTCTCTGTGTGACATCATCTCCCTGTCCCTGTGTGACTTCATATTCTTTACTATACATCACATCCTCTCCCTTTCCCATGGCATCAAATGTGCTTCTCTATATGACATCATCTCCCTGTCCACAGAGTCATGCAATTCCTTGTGTGACATCATTTCCTTGTTCTGAATGGCGTCATCTGCCCATCCCTGTATGACATTTCTCCACATTATAATTATAGGGATGAGAAACTGGCAACATCTCATAAAGAGGCACAAATGTATGATCTGGAAACCTACTACATCCACCTCTACTTTGCCTAACTCTGCCTCTGGCACACCTGTTAGCCCAGGGGCCTCTACTCCCCATGGTGGCTCTGCAGGTGGTTTCTCAGGGAAGGTTGATATTTGATGAATCTGTCTGATAACTGTATCAACTTGTTCAAATCACTGTGCAGTTATTGAACAGCCGGTTCACAGCTGTCCCTCTTCCAGGTGTTAGAAAAGCAGTAAGCGTGGCCTCTTTGATAACAGCTTGTGAGGAGCAGAGCTGAACGCACCCAGCTTTGGCAAGCTGGGTGTGTGAGGTAGGTGAGTGCTGTGTATGCTGAGAGCAGAGAGGGACTGGGTCTGCAGGCAGAATCAGGAGCACCTCACTCTGGAAATGACCTTCATGCTGAGTCCAGGATGTGCTCACCTCATCAAGGAGGAGAGGCTGCCTCGTGTGGAAGCGCAGGAGCTGGAGAGGCATGGCAGTACTCAGGAACAGCAGGAATCTAAGCGAGAAAAGGGTCTCTGGCAAGAACAGGAGGGACTGTGAGTGAATGTGAGACTCAAGAATTTGGTCAAGATAATTTCTGCTGAAGAGATGCTTTTTTGTTAAAGGGAAGGAAAGATTTAAAAGGTCATGGTCTTTTATAAAGTCCACTGTGTTACAAAATTGTCATGTATTGTTTGAGCCCACTGAGAAGCTGCTTCTGGAAGGGAGGTTGCCCCTCCTCCACTTCAGACCCAAGCATGCTTGACTCACAGTGTCCTCCATAGCCCTTTGTCTGGGAAAGAGCTGACCCCCAGCTCTGACAGAGCAACAATATTGTGTGGTTTTGAGCTCACCTTAAAAGAAAACCATTTCCAACAGAGGTTGCTATTGTTTATAAAAGTGCCCTCAGTGGGCAGAAGAAGCCAGAAGTTAAGCCATGGAGAGAAAACTCATGGCTGGCTTGAACAAGACTTACCCAAACAGGCGGACAGTCGGGTGGCTGTCTCAAATTCACAGTTTATTGTTCACATCATGCCTCAGAGAAGAGGAAACAGCCCAAAGCAAATGAATCTGCAACCTTGTAATCTAGCTCTAAGTATGGTATCCAGAGGCAGAGTTTACTCACCAGCAGTGGGAAGAGGTGATGGCAGTGGGTTGCAATCTCACATCCCAATGAACAGCAAGCCACCACATCAGTGTTGACGTCCACATACACATTCACTGGTCGGAAAAGGACGCTGGTTCCGCAGCAGTTGCTCTTGAGAACACTGGAGGCCAGCCAGTCACAGCCAGGTCAACCAGGATGCTGGCTCAAAGGTCAGAGCCAGGGCAGAGGCATAAAGTCCTGGCAGGGAATGCAGTCACTGGAAGAGTCCCTTGTTACTAGTGTATGTGGTGTAGAAGAGACCAGCATCTGCTGAGGTGCCCAAGGCCTGAGTTTTTATAGAATTCAGGTTTTTGCCCGGAAGATTTTTTCCTGACCCTCCTTCACAGTGGACTACAAGCTGTAAGATGTAAGGAATCCTTCTCAAATTGCGCTTGCTAATAATGATTATCACAGCAACAGAAAAGTAACTAGGACACTAATATCCCTCCTTCCCCAGTGCCATGTCATCATGACGCATATTAATGTAAAAAGCTTGGCCTGTCTGCATGTACTCTAGACTCCACAGATGAAAGAAACCACATGGCATGTGTCTTTCTCAATCCTACTTATACATCGCTCAATATAATGATCTCTAGTTGCATCCCTGGTCAAAGGACATGACATATAATTGAAGGAAATTGTCTTTAGTAAACCCATCATTATATATAATGATTATACATCAATAAGAAGATATTTTAAAACGCTAAAGTAAAAGAGAAAGGAAAAGGACCAGAATTGCCTTGACAGCAGCAGTCCTCAAGATGAACTGTACATTCATTGCAATAGTGTCCCCATTTTAAGTACTTTTTTCAGCATGGTTAATTTAAACATTTTCAGAAAAGCGGGTGTAGACTGGACAACAAACACAACTGCGGAAAAGCAAAACCAACTTCCAGGCTTCACACAATTTGACCCAAGACTTTCTGGAAGTCTGCAGAAACCATCACAAGGTGACAATGACAGAGAGACAGACACACAGGTGATGGGTTGGAGTGGAAAGCCACACCCTAAAGCCTGCAGGTAAAGGCCAGCCTAGCATGGTGTCACTGCAGGGAATAACAACGACCCTGTCTCAACCAAGGTGGAAGGTGGAGACCCACACTGCAGGTTGTTTTCTACCCTCCATACCCATGATGAGGCGCATGCATGCACCTATGCGCATCATGCACACACATAAAGCATCCACAGATTTTTTTTAAGTTTTCCTTTACAAGGCACAGTGTGGTGCCCCACAGGATGGATCAGTACTCACACATACACACACACAAACACCACGTCAGGCCCCAGGATGCAAAGGTTGCTGATGAAGCATTGGGGTCACAGGACTTATCCCTGAGAGTGATGATCTCAGAATTTCCTGGGACAGTTACAGGTATAAATAGGTGAATTCAATGTTTGCCTCATATTACAAACAAGTCCTTCCATGCAAACTAAAGCCTCATTTGTTGACAGGAAAAATCAAAAATGTTTCAGAAAACATTACAAGAGATAATTATTCTCATTCTGTTTTTAGTAGCTTGCATCAATTATACGTAATAATGGATTTCACTGTGACTTTTTACACACGGATACAATGTATTTTTATCATATTTGCCCCAGTTTCCCTCTTGTGACCCCCGTCCCTCCTCCTTTCTTTTTTTTAAGATTTATTTGTTTATTATTTATATAGTATTCTGCCTGCTTGTGTGCAAGCAGGCCAAAAAAGGGTACCAGATCTTGTTATAGATGGTGGTGAGCTACCATGTGATTGCTGGGAATTGAACTCAGGACGTTTGAAAGAACAGCCAGTGTTCTTAACCTCTGAGCCATCTCTCCAGGCCCTCCTCCTCTCTTTTTTCCAAATTTCCAGATCATTCACCTTCTTCTCTTGGGTCTTTTGCTTGTTTGTGTCTTTTGGCAGTCTGGGGGGAGGTTGTGGTTGTTGTTATTGTTGTTGTTTTAATTTATCAGACAGGTTCATTGAGCAGGTATGGAAATGGCTTCCCTACAGGGATGGAGGTTTTTGGAACAGAGCCTGCACCGGGGTGGACAGGGTTAAAAGTCATTGTTAAAGACTCTCACCTGTGTCACAGGCACTGTTACGTCTTCCTATGTAGATTTGACTGACACCTGACAGATCCGCATACACCTGTGCACTATTTCGACAGATTCATCCATTTGGGTGCCTGAGAGATGGCTCAGTGGTTAAGGGTGCTTGCTGCTCTTTCAGAGGACCTGAGTTCAGTTCCCAGCTCCCATATTAGATAGCTTACAACCTGGAACTCCATCTTCAGGGGCTCTGATACCCCCTTCTGAACTCTGGAGGTTCCCTCACATATATATAAAATATAAAATGAATCATTTTTTTTTAAATCCACTCATTGTGAAAGCTAGAAAATGAATGGAGATGGGTTTGTGTCAAATTAAATGGTGACCCCTTTTTGCAGGGTTCATATAGAACCGATATGCAGCCTCCTGAGGGCCTTTCTAGGTGGAAGCTTTGAAATTTGTCACGTGAGACTTCACCCCCCTGCAAGGATGCCAGCAGATAACATGCTTTGTCTGCTCCAAAGAGGAAAATAGGAACTGCCTGGCATGTAGCGAGAAGTATTGTCAGGACAACAAAGGGAAACAGTGCCACCCACACATCTGTCTGTACCCTCATCCGCAAGCTCTCAAGTCTAATCTACATAATGCATTCAGGGGATGGCGTTAGAAATAAGCAGGCTATGACAATTTGCTTTGGGGAAACTTTCCTTCTCTCCATGTTGTTTACATTCTTGATTTCTAAGAACTTCCTTTTCAAATGGGTCCAGTCTGTGTGGTGCTTTTCAGCCAACCATTTGGTGTAAAATGCCTTTCCCATCCAGTCGGCTCGGTATTGCCGCCTTCACTCAGAACGGTGTCCATTCGCCCTCTCCATGCTGTGCCCTGCCTTTCCCCCGACCAGTCCCATCCTTCAGACCCTGCCCTGCATTCCCCCTGCAATCACAGATTTGCAAACATGTAGTTTGTTACGGGGGGTGTGTGTGTAGGTACAGACCTACACAGCAGAGATCTGAGGGTGTTGTCGACCCTGTTATTTGAGACTAGGTCTCACACTAGTCTGGAGCTCACTGAATAGTCTGGCTAGCCAGTGAGCCTCAGGAAGCTACCTTCTTTGCCACCCAAGTGCCAGGATTAGACACATATTTTTAAGTAGGAGCTCGGGACCAAACTCAGGACCTCATACTTTCGAAGCAAGCATTTACCCACTGAGCCATCTCCCTAGCCCATAATTATTAATTTTCTAAGGGAATAATTGGCATTGGAAAAAAATCAGAGTCACTGCCAGCCAATGATAGATTCAAAAGATGTCCATGGCAGGAAACGGGGTAGCTCTTCTGGAGTTACAGCAGGAGCTTATAGGCAAAAGGAAAACAGGCTTTCAGGGTGCAGCCACAGGTGATTTCAGATTCAGGAGGCTGTCAGTGTCTTCCTCCTCTGTTGTAGCAGATTGCATCCGCTTGGTGTTTCCACCCCATGTGCTCTACCCAAGATTCCTACATATCCTCAAACTCTGTGTGTGGAGCAGAGATGGCGCAGGATGCCCATCCCTGGCAGCCACGCTGCCGGAGCAGGAAGTAGGCGTTCAAAGGGCCCCTCCCCGAGATGAACTACACAATTCACTCCGCACGCGTCCATCGAACACTGAGGCGGGTTTCTGGAAGGCTCACGTTTCTTTTCTACTTCCCTCTTGCAGATAAAGAATTCATCTATAGAGAACGGAAAGGGAACGTCATACTGCGGAACGTTGAAACAAATAATTCCACGGTGTTAATAGAAGGCAAAAAAATTGTAAGTACTCTGTCTAATGACCAGGATAATTTCAGAGTAATTTTTTTTCCCTCCTGCAAGTCAATAAAGCATAAAATGACTTTAGGTTTCAACTTTCAGTCGAGCCGAGGAGAAGCATTAACTTGTAATACCACTGGCTGAGCAACTAAAGATAATGGGAAATTGAAAGCACACTAACTTAATAAGTTGAAAGCCTGCTTTCTTTGCGGGTCCTAAAAAGTCTTCCACAGGTGTTGGAAGCAAGTGTTGCGTATCAAGTATAACTGAAAGATAAAGTCCAAAGGCTTTCACACATTTACAGAACAATCGAAATAAAACCCACAGAATAATAATACTTGAAGAGAACTTGCTCAATCTTATTTAAGAAAAAGATCTCTTGCCTGCTCATGGGATATTGTCTTAGGCATTGTGGCTATGTCGAGATAGAGAGTACTGGGTATAATAGGTTTTTTGTTTCGTTTTTTATGGTTTAAAATAAGTACTGGGCCAATCTGAAAGTATTAAGTTTTCAGTCGGAAGGACTTGCTTTGGATTTGTGTGTGAAGATTATTAGTCACACTGACTGAGGTTTATTACCAGAAATCATCAAAAGAGAATTGACTTCGTTGTTTTTTCTGCTGTAAGGATGCTATGTCTTTAACATAGATTCATCCTGCTTTTTATGTGACCTGGCCCTGCCTTATGAGGGTGCCAATCCCGGAATTGTCTTGGGGTTGAATCAAATCATCTCCTCCATAGAGGACTAGAAGGGAGAGGAATGGGCCTACCTTTTTGCACTAAAAGGTCACTTTGGGTAGAATTATTAAGAATTCATCTGACTTGGCCTACTTCAAATATTAAAGTTACAGAAATGTTTTAACATGTTTATCAGGAGGAGAAAACTCCCTGCCTGCTGCCAAAGGCACACATACTTGGAGCTCAGTTGGGGTTTTGTCTGAGCAGGAAGGATATGTACAGTTCAGAAGACCCGGAACAGTCCCTTTCCCAGCACCCACATGGTGGTTTACAACTGTTTATAACTCCACTCCCAGGGAATCCAATGCCCTTTTCCGGCCTCCTCAAGCACATATGCGGTGTACAGACATATATGCAGGCAAAACACCTGTACACATAAAATAAAAATAAGTAAATCTTTAAAATCAGCAGTTTTCAACAGGTCATGTTTAACTGAGGTTTTCTTAGAGAAAGAGTGAGACAATTTCAGAATCCATCTAGGTACAGAAAAAGTTTCATCTAACACATTAACTGGCTTATTCCATTACCACAATCTTTATTGCCCTGAAATATCACAAATGCACTAACTTACAAACATTTACTGGGCACTGAAATGGGCAATATCATCAATGGATAATTTTTCACTCAAAGCCACATTCAAATGCTTCCAGAAACAGATTTTTAAAAAAAGACAGAATAAATGTCACTTAGTGGCCTGCACTGTAATTCAGATGCACAATTTGGGTTTACTTTCTTAGTTGCCTAGTTGCTTCAAGTGTTTAGGCTCTTTTTCTTCATTTCCAAGTTAAAAATAACTTCTCCTTCCAGCTTGGACCATGGTGTGTGTGTGTGTGTGTGTGTGTGTGTGTGTGTGTGTGTGTGTGTGTGTGTGTTGGGGGTGGGGGACTGTTGTGAGACCCAAGAGAAAGGTACCTGCATACCCTGTGTCTTCCTAGGAAGGTGCAGCAGGTTGAGATCAAGGGAACAGGAAGCATGGAAAAGGCACATTCTGCTCTTCTCTGTTACTCTTACTCCTGTGATTAAAATCCTGGCAAGAAGCAACTAAAGGGAGGGCAGTTTATTTAAGTTGATGGTTTGAGTAAGTCATAGCAACAGGAGGCCGTGTAAGTGGATCTTCTCACATCTGCTGCTTATTCACAGCTCAGTGGATCAGGAAGCTGCCTCTAATCCTCAAGGCCAATCTCAGATAGTTAGGCCCCACCTTCCAGAAAGTCTAAAATCCTCCCAAACAGCTTCACCGACTCTGTAGGGATAGCCCAACTGTAGCCTCTTTTATTGACAAATAGGTGATCCATTCTTTCTTTTTATCTTTTTTTATTCTTTATTAATTACACTTTATTCACTTTGTATCCCCCCTGTGGTTCCCTCCCTCCTACCATCCCAATCCCTCCCTTCCTCCACCCTCGGCACCCATGCTCCTCCCCAAGTCCACTGATAGGGGAGGTCTTCTTTTCCTTCCTTCTGATCCTAGTCAATTAGGTCTCATCAGGAGTGGCTGCATTGTCTTCTTCTGTGGCCTGGTAATGCTGCTTCCCCCTCAGGGGAAGGTAATTAAAGAGCAGGCCAATCAGTTCATGTCAGAGACAGTCCCTGTTCCTATTACAATGGAACCCACTTGGAAACTGAACTGCCATGGGCTACATCTGTGCAGGGGTCTTAGGTTATCTCCATGCATAGTCCTTGGTTGGAGTATCAGTCTCAGGAAAGACCCCTCTGCTCAGATTTTTTGGTTCTGTTGCTCTCCTTATGGAGTTCCTGTCCTCTCCAGATCTTGCTGTTTTCCACTTCTCTCATAAGATTCCCTGCACTCTGCCCAAAGGTCAGGTTGGTCAGATAGAGAAACAGAAAACAAACTGAATTCTGTAGTCAACAAAAAATTTTAACTATATCCTGTAATCTCACTAACCACATTATTTTTCCTCAGCCAATTAAAACAGATTGTTTATACATTTATCTGCTTCTAGCCTCTTCCTTAGCTTGAAGTGATTGAGTGGAAAAATGTGTGACCCTGTATGAACCCAGTAAGAAGGAGCCAAGTCAGTATCCTTGGGACTGACAAGGAGTTGGGCTAAAGCTGGGCATTGGTGGCACAGGCCTTTAATCCCAGCAGACTGGAGGCAGAGGCAGGAGGATCTACAGGGAGTTCCAGGACAGCCAGAGCTACACAGAGAAACCTTTTCTCGGAAAACAAAAAAGAGAGAACTTGGGTTGAGTGCTGGCCTCGTGTGGTATATCATGCCTTACCTTTCTGAAGCAGCATTGTTTAATGAAAGATCTTTAACACTGTTATTTAATTAGTCACTTGTATTGCTATGACAAAACACTTAACAAATGCAGCTTAAGGAAGGAAGGGGTTTCTCTTGGCTCCCGATTTGAAGTGGGTACAGTTGGACACGGTGAGGAAAGAGTGGCCGCAGAGCTCGAGGCAGCTTGTTGTGTGGAATCCACGGCCAGGAAGCAGTGCGTGACGAGCACCTGTAATCTCCCTCCTCCTCCTCTTTATTCTGTACAGGACCTCAGTCTATGAACAGTGCTGCCCACATTTAGAATGGGCCTTCCCAGCTCAACTAACCCCATGTAGACAATCCCTCACAGACTTGTCCAGAGGTTTGCTCTTATGCTGATTCTAAATATTGTCAACTTGAAAATCAATGTGAGTCATTACAAGTCTGCCCCTTGTCAACTTGGCCATTACGTTTGTCAGCTTTTAAGCCTTTACCTTCAAATGTGGTCTCCAAAGGTTCATACCATTTCACAATGCAAAGTGCATTCAGTCTGACATCAGAAGTCAGTCTCTTAACAGTCTCAACACTACTTAAAAGTCCAAGAGACTTAAGGCTGTCCCTTAACTTCGCGCTCATGTAAACTAAAAGGCAAGTTATTTCCAATATACAGTGGCCCAAAGCAAACATTCCCACTCTAAAAGGGAGGAATGGGACAACAGCAGGAAGTCAGACCAAAGCAATCCCAAAGTCAAGCAGGGCAAACACTAAATCTAGCGTCTGGAGCTTGTGATGAAACTATTTGGGTTCCAATGGGCACAGGTACCTCCTCCCATCCAGCCCTGTTGCTCTGTCACCTCTCTCTAGGGAGACCCCCACAATAACCCTTTTCTCAGCAGACATACTGTTGTTCTAGCATCTCCAGTGTCCTGAGAGCTCCCTTGCATCTTAGGCTTCCTCTTCATGTGGGAGCCTCCTTGCAGGTGCTCCAACCCCTTCCCCATACATTGTCTGGCCTTAGCAGCTCTCTAGAACCATGATACAAGATCCCTTGATGTCTTCAATTTCATGTCTTTCCTGCCTGCAAAACAAGTACCATGTGAGTGATACCACCAGGTTCTGCTGTGGCCTTGGGTGGAGCCTCCTCACCCTGGGCCACAGTTGCAACAGCTTCTGTGAGCTGAGCCTGGGGAAATTCTTCCCTAGACAGGTGCTTTCTGGGAACCAGGAGCCCCAGCACTGGCATTCTCAGTTCAGACTCTCAGGCTCCTTCCCTTCAAATACATTTGTAATTTTACAAGTTAAAACCTTTGGTAGGCAGGGCCATGCCCCCAGAGAGCCAGAGCTCTATGGACAAGTGCTCTATGGATGTTGCTCTTGAACAATTACAACCTTTTCTTTCCAGCACATTCTTGGTTGTTACCTTTAGCTTATTCTGGCTATTTTTCATCACCAGGCTATTTTTTTTCTATCTTTCTGTACCACTTGATCTTTTTTATGGTAGACCCAGATAAAAGTAATCATGAGCCATAACTATACCACAGCCCAAATGCTCTCCTGTCTTAACATTTCTACACCAAACACATCAGTTCATTACTTTTAATTTTTTGTTTATTTATTTTACGCCTATGTGACTGCATGTCTGTCTGTGTACCACATACTTGCCTGAAGGGGCCAAAGGAAAACACTGCATCTCCTGGGACTGAACTTACAGAAGGTTGCAAACTGCCATGTGGGTGCTGGGAACTGAACCCAGGTCCTCTGGAAGAGCAGAGGGCTCTCAAGTGCTGAACCATCTCTCCAGCCCCTAGCCCATTGTTTTTAATTTACCCTCCATCAAGCTTTCAGCTGTAAGGCTCGCTACAGCCAGAAGCTGTGTTTTATTGAATGAGTGTTAAAGGATGACAAAACAGAGGTGAGCGGCCTTCTAGGAACATCTGCATCAATGAAAGGCATAAAGGACCCATGCAGCACCAGGGTTATGGCCTTGAGCTTTGGATCTGGCCTCCCCACTGGCGCTGTACTTGAGGACCACAGGACCCCTACCATTTGCAATGTCTGTCCCAGGCCTGACTCTCAGGAGTGTTTCGATAACTGAGAGGTCGCACATACCACGCTGGAAAATGGAAACCATGTGTGGATGCCTGGAGAGCTTAGGCCGTGCTCAGGGTGCAAGTAAGAGGAGTTAAGGTAGCTAAACAGGGAGACCCAGAAAACAACCAAGACCACAGGAACAAGTGATAACACTTCACTGAACTGTATCCAGGCAGCATCAGTAGATGGCAGAATCTGGGTGTCCAGACAGCAGCAGTAGAGGGCAGAATCGACTTCCTAATAGGGCGTGGGCTGCTGCTCTACAGAGTGAGGTCAAGTCCTCAAACACTGCTAGTGACACCAACAAACAGTCCAGAAATAAATTTAAAAATCAAACACAAAGTAACTTTCACGAGCTACATTTGATGTCTCAGGAATTCTGGAACCTTCTATTTGACTCTTACAATAAAAATAACTTAAGTGTTATTTTATTTTCGTTGCTGTAAGGAGACTCTTGTACAAACACAAACGGTCTTTGGCGTATTACACACCTTTTTCCCTGAAAAGTGGGCCACTGTGAGAAAATCACCTGCCTCCGCTGGTGTTTGACGTAGGTCTGCTGGTCACCTGGAAAGTCTCATGAGTCTTTTCTTTGCTGAACAGCAGACTGTGTTTTCTCTTCAGCCTTGTCTCTCCCTTCTTTTCTCATAGAAGTGTGCTTAAAGTGGCCTTGGCACATTTTACTGACTTGATGAAATAGGCTTTGCAGACCCTACATTCCTCAGGAAACTTAGCATGTTCTGCACATCCAGAGCGGAACGAACTCCTCCGATGAGGTCTGTGGCCTGTACTTGGATACTTAGCTCTCTGCAGCTGGATTGTCATTGGCTCGTGTTGATAGTCTAACTCCTCCCAGAAAGGAATCTGACAAAGAGCGTGAAAGAACCCTGGCCTCACCCTCATATATCACCTGGGGATTCTGCAGGGCTCTTTCAGAAGAGATGGCTGTACTGGCCTGTTGTTAGATTTTAGGAATTTTAAAAATGAGAGGTGGCAGGGTTCAAGAGGGAGGCAACTGAGAGGCACTGTCCCCCAGGGTAACTCTTAATTAGGGGAGAATTAACAGTGTGTACAGTACTGTAGGATTCTGAAGAGAGAGAAGGGGAGAGAGAGGAGGAGGAGAGAGAAGGAGAGGGTCAAGGAAAGGAAGAGGGAGGAAAGAAAGGAGAGAGAAGAGAACTTTCTACTCCAACAGGGGCTCCTGATTTTGAAAGGCCCAAGGGAAGGGAGAGTTCTCACACCTTGACCTTGTAAGGTAGTCAGGTTGTCTCTGATTCCCAGGTCATAGGAGAAACAGGGGGTTGGCTCTTAGTGAAAACAGCAGGTGTTGTGTGAGCTCTTGCAGTAGGTTGAAGGGCAGTAAGGCCTCAGGGCACACGGCTGCGTCTCTGAGGCCATAGCATCTGTCATCTCACTTCTGCAACTCACATACTCATTCTGTGCCCCTTTTATTCATGATGCCAGTGGCAGGAGAGACACAGGCTTGTGTGTCATTTAAATTGTGCCAGACATTTAGGAGGAAGCTTGAAGACACATTTCAAAAGCATTTTTAAAAAATGTACGTTTTGAGCCACTCTGGGGAATTTTTCCATAGTTAACAATCTGAAAACTACAACAGCCTACATTAACAAAAATAGCTGGAACTCAGCGGATGAGATGAGTGGCTGGAAATGGTGAATTAGGATGTAGCCCTTAAAACAATAGCTCCAGAGGCACCGGGGTAAATAGGAAAAGGATTCATGATGCTCTATAAAACACATAGGAGAATACAGCACGTCAGTGAGTAATGGAGGACATCCTCATTGTATCAAAAAGGCCAGGAAATAAATATGAAGCATGCAGTCAGCCCATCTTGCTGGCAGGCAGAACTCTGTATTGTTTCCTAATGCGATTTACACAGCTGCTGTCTCATGGCATTTATTCAATAATTTTGATCTGATTCATAAAATGTGAACCTCGTGTTCCAAAGAGATGAGACATTGCTACCCTCCTAAGAGGAATAAGAAGAACTGTACAGATGTCTGGAAGTCCTTGGAGGGAAAAGCTGGCTGTCAGGAGGGCATTTGAGCCATACTTCTGTCTGTCCTTCTTGCTATGCCTTGCTTCCTTGCTAACTTTACTTGAGCTAATTACTATTTTACTCACCAAATTAACATTTAAGTAAAAAAGCATTTTGTTTCTCTAACTTACATCTACTTTTGATTTTATATCACTATTAGACATCAAGTTTGAGTTTTATCTTGGTCTCTGCAAATTAATTCTAACTCTTCACGAGAGGGGCATAATTAGGCGACTGCTCAGAGACCTGTTCCAAAGCCCAGAGCAGCTGCAGCCACAGCCTGAAGAGGAACTGCAGGAGTCCTGGGGATCAGAACATGAGGTCACTCTCTTCCCGTTTCCTTCCTCCAATGAGCTCCTGGATAGTAACTGCCACTCACTTGACTTTCATGAATTTCTACCCAGGGCTTCATGCACTACTGTCCACTCTGCCCTGTGAAGTGACAAGTTTGGGAGGAGAACTAAGTCCATGCCCTTTGCCTCTTACCCTTTTCTGCCCCTGAGTCCAGGGCACAGTTGTACCCGAGAACAAAGGAAGTTCTGATGGGCATCACAGGAGGGGAACAGGTCAGCCCTGGGGCCATAGACCCTGCTTAGCTTCAGCTGCTCCTGCCCACAGCTCACATGCCATACGTGAGCGGCACAGCCTCCAGGGAATCTCTGATCTGAGCCTGAGCTTTACTTAGCACGGGAGTAAACTCTAGAAGGGAAAATAACCTGTCTTTTCTGTCACATTGAAGCTGGCAGCTGTGCTGTTCCTCAGATGTTTTGCTTGGTCTGAGGACTGGTTTATCTCAACTTGAAATTCAGCTTTCTGGCATCTCCTGAAAAAAATAGCAAGATCTGGCAGCCACACACAGTTCATTTTCTCACAGAAAACAGAGCCTGGCAGGAGCTGGTGTCTCAGCCCCTTGGATGGGAAGGAGGTTGGCCAGTCCTACAAAGCCCCCACTCCTGACTCCTACAGACGCCATTTAAGTTCGGGGTACATCTTCTCACCTCAGCTAAGATAATCTCCACAAGGATGGTCTCAGGCCAACCTAATGTAGACAATCCATCTCGGAGACCCTCTCCTTTGGTGAGTCTAGAGTCTATCAAGACTGACAATTCAAATCAACCATCACACCAGGCCACCTCAAGACAAATTATGCCACAAGGTCTACAGGGTAAGGGCCTGGTAGTTCCTTATATTCTGAACACCTACCCAAAAGGACCCTAAACATTGCACACACATGGCCTCGCAAAGCTGAAATTCTTAAGGGACCCACAAGCCAAAATACTTAATGATTTTTATTTATTTTATTTTATTTTATTTTATTTTATTTTATTTTGTTTTGTTTTGTTTTGTTTTGTTTCTGTATTAGTCAGGGTTATGTGATGAAACGTCATGACCAAAGAAATTTGTGGGTGAAAGGGTTTATTCGGCTTACATTTCCATATCACTGCCCATCATCAAAGGAAGTCAGGACAGGAACTCACACAGGGCAGGAACCTAGAGACAGGAGCTCATTCAGAGGCCATGGAGGGTACTGCTTACTGGCTTGCTCAGCCTGCTTTCTCATAGATCTCAGGACCACCAGCCCAGGTGTGGCACTACCCACCATGAACTGGACTCTCCCCATCAGTCCCTAATTAAGAAAATGCCTTCCAGACAGATCTTATTGAAGCATGTTCTCAACTGAAGTTCCCCTCTTTCAGATAACTCTAGCTTGTATCAGGCTGCTACAGAACTCCCCAGGACATTTTTTTTTTTAGAATTTCATATATGCATACCATCTTTACATTATTTCCACCCCTCCTTCCCATCCTTCAACTCTTCCTGTATTCTCTGGTGTTGCTCATATATACAAGAGTTTAGGGCTGGTCAGTTGGAATCCGGTAACTTTCCGTCTAGGCATAGGGCCTATGAAATTTTCATTTTTTTTCTCCAGCCATGATGGTATGTCAGCTGGTTTGTCATTGAGCATGTTCTGTTTGGGTGACCATATTGTTGATATTTCGTGTGTGTGCTCCCTGTAATAGATACAAGACAGACACTGTCTCATAGGTGTTCTGGCCTCTGGCTCTTACAGTCTTTCCCCCTGTTCTGCACTTTTCACTGAGCCTTAGTTGTAGAAGTTGCATTGTAAATGTGCAGGCTGAGGCTAGGCATTTATTCTCTGCATTTTGACCAACTGTGGATCTCTGTAGTAGCCTCTGTCTGCTGCAAAAACAAGGTGGGTTTTTTTTTTGTTTTGTTTTTGTTTTAGTTTTTGTTTTTATGAGGGGGGAAAGCTACACCTACCTGTGGGTATGAAGATAAATATTTAGAATACCGTTAGAAAATATATTGGTTTTTTTAAAAAATGGTTCTCTACCATGGTCTATGACCTCCCTGACTACAGGTAAGCAGTTGGGTTTATAGCACAAAGTGTTCTTTCCCTCCCATTGAGCAGCCATTAAGTCCTATTAGATGGCTGTTGTCTGGCCCCTATATGGAGGCCCACTATTACACCACTTGAGATAGCTTGCCATTCTTGCCACTGCTGTGTTTCATAGGCTTTACAACTGGATAGGGCTGATGATTGCTTTTCTCCCTTGGCAGCTTGCAAAGCACCTTCCAATACTATGAGAGCCAGACCTCAGGGAGGAGGCATCCCTGAGGTCAGTTACAGCTCAGTTCCTCCAAGCCCTGGGTTTGAAGGATGTAGTCTTCAGCAAAACAGATCAGAAAGTAAGAAGCTAAAGGATTTCTTTTCTAAGATTTACAGCTATCTTGGAGCTGAGAGAGCTTTGATTAATTCCACACTAGAGTGGAGTACCTTAGTCCCAAGGACACTCTTCAAGATACTCAGTTAATGCCTGCATCATGACCTTCACCAAATCCTATGATCAGTGATGCCTTTCCCTCAGTGAGCATGCTATGGCCATAACTCCTGAGTATTGGAGAAGAACAGTCAGTAAAGCTAGCGCACATCTCTTTTTCCTTCTTCACAAGTTCACGGTGAGGAATTCATTCTTATTGTAGGGTGGGGTTTGTTTCTCTTTCCATATAGAGTAAGGTACTTTTCTTTTCTCAAAGGAAGCCTGTTCCAGCTTCTCTTTGGCACACTCATATTGCCAGCCTTGCTACTTTTGTGCTTTTAGATCATCACTGTGTGAGATAAGAATGGCTTGACCTCGGCACCATGGTATTGTGGCAGTCAGTCTGATCCCTGAGGCTGCTGCTGAATGACGAATGAGTTGGTGGTGTGTGTGCTGTATGGGTTTGCTGGGCAAAGGCACAGTTCACACTCAAGGCAGATGGCACCTGAAGGCATGCATCATGACACCCCACTTCAAATGAGTCACTTCTGGAACTCTCCATTTACTATTTTAGACCACAGATAACAGATGCTGCTAAAAGCAGAACCACAGATGAGGGCTATAAGCCATACCTTGGGTGTATGGAGAACGTCAGTGTTTTAGCAAGATGGGGCCTTGTTTTACCTCTAATAAGGGTGCATTGCTGTGGTTGTGACTTGGGGGTGGGGTGGTACCATTATATGTTAGGGTTACTCCTGGAGGTCACAAAATATGCTGTGGAATAAGCAAGCTGCAGAATATAAAATTTAGTCTAGAGACCACAGATGCTACGGAGGCATTACCAAGGTCAGCGAAGCCTCAGACAAAGCTATCAGAACACTCCCTTCCAATCTGTTAATTGGCTACTGCACCTTGTGTTTTCCCTGGCATTCACTGTAGTGACCTCAGTTCCTGAGTCCGTCTGGTTCCAGAGGGCAAGCTTAGAAGACTGCCAGGCAACAAGCCTCCTTCCTCATTGATGAGGGCATTGCAGTGGTCCCTTTGAGTTTGACAGGTGTTCAGTTGAATTTCATGTATGACCTCTTATGAGTCAGTGTACCCTTTCTTTTTTATTTTTTTATTATTTTATTTATTACAATTTATTCACTTTGTACCCCGGCTGTAGACCCCTCCCTCATCCCCTCCCAATCCTGTCCTTCCTCCCTCTTCTCTTCGTATATCCCTCTCCCAGTCCACTGATAGGGGAGGTCCTCTTCCCCTTCCATCAGACCCTAGCCTATCAGGTCTCCTCAGGACTGTCTGCATTGTCCTCCTCTGTGGCCTGGTAAGGCTCTCCCCCACACCCCCGCCCAGGGGGAGGTGATCAGAGAGCCTGCCACTGAATTCATGTCAGAGATAGCCCCTGTTCCCCTTACTAGGATACCATTTGGAGAGTGACCTGCCACAGGCTACATCTGTTCAGGGATTCTAGGTTATCTCTATGCATGGTCTATGGTTAGAGTATTAGTCTCAGAAAAGACTCCTGAACCCAGATATTTTTGTTCTGTTGCTCTCCTTCTGAAGCACCTGACCCCTCCAAGTCTTTCTATCTTCCCTTTTTTCATAAAATTCCTGCAATCTGCCAAGTATGGCTATGAATCTCAGCATCTGCTTCAATGATATACTGCTAGGTAGAGTCTTTCAGAGGCCATCTGTGGTAGGCTCCTGTTCTGGTCTCTATTTTCTCCCTCTTCTGATATCTATCCCATTTGCCTTTCTGAATGAGGATTGAGCATCTTACCCAGGGTCCTCCTTCTTGCTTAGCTTCTTTAGATGTACAGATTTTAATATGTTTGTCCTATATGTCTAATATCCACTTATAAGTAAATATATACCATGTGTTTACATGTAGAAAAATACAAATTGATCCATACTTATCACCCTGCACAAAACTAAAGTCCAAGTGGATCAAAGACCTCAACATAAAACAAGACACACTAAATTTGTTAGAATAAAAAGTGGGGAAGAGCCTTGAACTCATTTTCATAGGAGACAACTTCCTGAACAGAACAACAACAGCACAGGCTCTAAGATCAACAATCTTAGAACCTCATGAAAGCTTCTTTAAAGCAAAGGACACTGTCATCAGAACAAAAGAACAGCCTACAGACTGGGAAAAGATCTTCACCAACCCTATATCTGACAGAGGGCTAATATCTAGAATATATAAAAAACTCAAGAAGTTAAACAGTAACAAATCAACTAATCTAATTAAAAAACGGGGCACAGATCTAAACAGAGAAATCTCAGTAGAGGAATACTGAATGGCAGAGAAACACTTAAAGAAATGCTCAACATCCTTACTCATCAGGGAAATGCAAATCAAAAGGATCCTGAGATTTCACCTGACACTCATCAGAATGAATAAGATCAAAAACTCAAGTGACAACATATGATGGAGAGGATGTGGAGAAAGGGGAACCCTCCTCCATTGCTGGTGGAAATGTAAATTTGTACAACCACTTGGAAATCAATCTGGCACTTTCTCAGACAATTAGGAATAGTGCTTCCTCAAGATCCAGGTATACCATTCCTAGGCATATATCTAAAAGATGCTCAAGTACACAACAAGGACATCTCACCCTTGTTCATAGCAGCTTTATTGGTAATAGCCAGAATCTGAAAACACCCCAGATGTCCCTCAACTGAGGAAGGGATACAGAAATTGTGGTACATTTACACAATGGAATATTAGTCAGCTATTTAAAAAAAGGGAAATTATGATATCTGCAGGCAAATGGGTGGAACTAGAAAAGCTCATCCTGAGTGAGGCATCCCAGAAGCAGAAAGACGCACATGGCATATACTCACTTATGAATACACTATTTCAATGCTTGCCTCCTACCCTCACATCAGCTTGTACTTTACTTCTCTCTTTGTGAGTTTCACAGGAAGATTGTTCTAAAAACCACAAAAATTTTGCTTCTCCCCACCCCATCCCTGTCTGAAGGCAGATAGGAACATTCTACTGTTTTCACACAGTTTTCCTTCCACTTATGCCACTTCTATAAAGCTTTGAGTAAGACAGACTAGAAAATATTGTTAAAATTTTGAAAACTTTCAAAGATGATATCAAAATGCCAATTCTGTGAAAACTGACACCAAACTTTAATAGGATGCTAATTAGAACTTTGAAAAAAAGCTTAGTTAAACACTTAAGTTTTTATTAACATGTATTAATTATTTATAATAAAGGGTCTCATGTCATTTCCATGTGTTTATATAATGTATTTTATCATATTCATCTTTATTTTCCTCCTTTGTACCTTTCCACTCCTGCTGATTCCCTTTCTTTTCAAAATTCATTCCTTGTTGATTTTCATAGCTTCCTGGATTTTTTGCTTTGATGAACCATTGAGTTTCATTAAGGTTGTTTACAGGACTTTGGGTAAAAGGTTAATTAAAATAGCATGGGAGCTTTGCCAGTTTGCTATACCACTAAGAAAATGTCTCTCCCTTCCTCATCAACCATTAACTGCCCACAGATAATGGGCAGAGGCATTTAAGAAAAGAAAATCTTGTTTTGGCTCAGTCCATCATGACACAAGACAAGTAACACTCTTTTGTAGTGAGGAAAGCTTACAACAGAAGGAGTCCATATCGTGGTAGATCAAGAAGCAAAGAGATTCCATTAGAACTGGGCTAAACCATCAAAGGCCCACCCCTAATGGCCTACTTCAGGCAACGATGTGCTATATCCTAAAGCTGGGAAAAAAAGCATTTTAACTCAGGCCTATGGGAGGCATTTGTGACTCAAAACCCAGCCTCTTATATAAGACTGAACACCTGAGATAGCCATGAAGTCCCCACACTTAGAGTAACAGATCCTTTTTTACCTACAGCAGTGGTTCTCAACCTTCCTAATGCATCAGCCCTGTAGTACAGTTCCTCATGTTGTGGTGACCCAACTATAAAATTATTTCACTGCTACTTTAGCACTGTAATTCTGCTAGTGTCATGAATCATAATGTAAGTAGCTGATATGTAGAATATCTGTTATGTGACCCCTGTGGGGGGCCATGACCCACAGGTCGAGAACTTCTGACCTACAGTGATAGCACACTAAACACATCATACTCGGATTGATGGCAACATTAGCTTTGCATCCTTGCTGTGGCTGGGTCTTATTCTTACTCTCCTGAATGACCCACCGTGACCATAAGGCAGGAACAAATGTTATTTCCATTTTACAGAAGCATGAACAATTAAGAATTTCTCAAACTTTCACATAGAAAATGGTGTAAGTGGGATGCAAGTCACAGGCTCTCTGAACTTACAGTCCAAGCTTAAAACTAAGTTTACACAAAAATGGAGAGAAAGTGGTAAGGACTAGAGAATTCAGAGGGTGACTCTAGTCACATGAGCCTTCGATTCTGAATTCTGCCAATGGTATGAACCGCACTGAAGGAGACAGGCACCCTCTTGGAAAGCTCTGCCGGCACCGCTGGAGAACATGTAACACTCACAGACACACAGACGTCAATCTAAATTGTGTTAAAGTCTATAATAGCTTTTACAGTCAGTCATTTGGTTCAACACAAAAGAATTTCTCAAAAGCTACGGAGCCCAGAAGCTGTAAGAGGAATGTTGACTCTATTTAGCCTACTGTATGACTTTACATTTTAGACATTAAAAACATAAATCATTACACAGATGAATGGTGTTTACAATTCAGGTAACAAACAAAGACGTAACATTTGAAATCTGCAGGGAATTCCTTCATGGACTGATGAAAGTCAAGGAACAAGCGGAGTGAGGGAGGTCACAGGAGTTGCTCAGTAGAGGCTGGATGGGGCCTTATTATTTGGGAAGGTGGTCACCAATGCGGAGTCTCAGGACAGACAACTCCAGGCTGTTTGTTGGTCTGTCTGTTATTGATATTGGCAGAAAGGGTAGGCCAGGTGCCTACATGTTCACAGCCACAGAGGTAGGGGCTTCTCTTAGTACACCTTGAATGCTTGCTGCCTTGGGTGGTCTTGACCCCATTTGACCTTCATCATGGTCTTCCTCCTGACTGCAGGATGCTGCGTCTTCCCAGCCTCTTCTAGCCTGTTAGTTACATCAGCTGCAGCACTGCCTCCCTTATAACAAATTAAATGCAAATCATCATTTATTTATTCCAGAAAACTTTAACTATAATCCAGAGGCCATCACTACACATACTAGAAATGTCATAAAGGACTATGTACAGCCTCACCCCAGTATACATCCTGGATAACAGCATGCTTGGGCTGGTGGTTAGAATGAGAATGGCCGCCATGGGCTCATATGTTTGAATACTTGCTCTCCAGTTGTTAGAACTCTTTGAGAAAGATCTGAAGCTGTGGCCTTGGAGACGGTGTGTCACAGGACATGGGCTCTTTCTACCTCATTGTTGTCTCAAGATATAAAGTCTCAGCTACTGCTTCAGAACCAGGCCTGCCTCCCTGCTGCCATGCCCCCTTCCATGATGGCGATGGACTCTAACCCTCTGAAATTGTCAGCCCCAAATAAATATTTTCTTTGATAAGTTGCCTTGATTAAGATGTCTTATCACCACAGTGGAAGAGTAACTAAGACAGCCCCTAATGGCTATCATAAATTGAAGAAATAGTTTTGAAACTACATATACAAATTGTAGGGCTCAAAGGGCTTTCCAACATTTAAGGGAGAGATGATATCAATTTTATGTGAAGTTATACCATGATGTGAATATGTCCTCCAAAATTCCTGTGTCAGAAAACTAGCTCCCAAGTTCTTGTGTGAATCAGGAGGTGGATCTTCTTCATAATAATCAGGGGTAGGTGAGGCTTTGGGGCTCTGGTCCTATGATGACACAGGTGGCTTTGTGGCAAGAGGAAGAAACACCGGAGTTGCTATCCTTGCTTTTATCTCGGTGTCACAGTGGGGCCAGACAGACCTCACCAGATGCCTATGTCCCTTGACCTTCCAGATTGCAGAACTATGAACCAAATCAGCTATTATTCTCTATAAATTGCTATGTCTCAGGTCCTTTGTTATAGCAACAGAAAAGGGAGGGAGACAGAATAATAGCAGAGAATGAAGAAATATTTCCCAAGTTCACTTTGTAGCCAACAGCACCTTGAGATGAAAACCCAATGAATATGCTACTACAGAACAATTTTCCCTGTGCTCACAGATACAGAAATATACAATAATATATAACATGGGTATTTCAAAACTAGAAACACACACAGGAGATAATACATCATTGCTAGATATAATTTATTCTGAAAATGTAAGGTTGACTTCACATCTGAAGATAAAACAATATCATTTATCATATTGACAGACTAAAAAGAACAAAACAACAAAATCACCTCATACATCTATGAAAGACATCATAAAAAGCCAACACATGCATTACAAATGCTCAGAGCAAGGCACCAACAAGCAGGAGGCAGATGACGTCACTGACAGAAACCCAGAGGCCACCAAACAAAAGGATGAAGGCTGACTGCCTCGCCTTCCCGGTCCGGCAAGCTAGCAATGGCCACCTTCTTCACAGTGCCAGCACCTCTGTGGAGTGTGACTGAGTACCACATAGGGAGAGGAGAAGAATCTATTCATAGAAAAGATGACTGTGAAGAAAATTTTCAGAAATCTATCTTTTAAAGCCACAAACCCAAATTTAGCAACACTTCTGAATGTAAAGTCAAGATGCCCAAATCCATTAAATCCCTGTATATTAGCAACTTATGTGTATTGACATTGAGACAGCATTCATTTTTATCTCTATGAAACATTCATCATGTTGAATAATTACAGATGAATGATGTAACAAAATGGAGAAAAGATCTGCATACAAAAAATAAAAAAAACCTACAAAACTGTTGAGGAAGACTCGAGATTGGGACCAATAGCCTTCCTTTATGCTATCTTAGAAAATGGTTAGGTCACAGGAAGAAAAAAAAACAGAATGGTACAGACAAGGCTGTTTGTTACTTTATGCATCCTTTGGCCATTGGAGGACTTACTTAGAAGACAGGCTTAAAGAAATGAAAGCTTCAAACATTCCAGGCAGAGAAGGGGAAATACAAACCTTGCATGGCTGCATGGCTGGTCTGCTCTGGAAGGCGTAGAGAAAGGAATATGGGAGTGACAGGTAAAGAGAAGGCAAGGTGGGCAGGCTACAGGGTAGAACAGGGCCAGGCTGGGCCTGCCGGTCATCAGAGCCATAGGTAGAGATGACCTCTGGAGAGATTTGAAGCTGACTCGGATTTCCAGCAGGGAAACAAATGGTGAGTTAGACCTTTCACACATCACACATGACCACTGAGGAAAGACAGGTTGCAAATGGAGTCGAGAGCCAGGGGAGGGCTGAGTCTGAAGTGTGCTCTCCCCAGGTGAGGGTAGCAGGAGAAGCAAGATGTTTTCAAGGGAGGCTCAGGGGACTCTGAGCAGCTGAATAGAAGACATAGGAGAAACAGGAGAGTAGAGAAAAGGGGAGAATGAGAATGGGGTGGCAGCAGGAGGAGAGGGAGTTGGCTGCACTACTGTGAGCAGCTACCTTCATCTGAGGGAAGGAGGAAGCCAGAGAACCTGGAAAGCAAGGCCAGAGGACTGGGAGATGGGTTGTAATGGTGACTAGAGATGACTGCCAGACATCCAGGCAGAGCTGTGGAAAACAGCTGTCTACTTACGGCTCCATCCAGACTTCAGATAGCCCATTCGGGATGATATGCTGGACTCCTCAGCAGGTGCATGGTTTAGAGTCCTGAGGAAGGATGGTGTCACTTAGGAAGTGTTTTGTTTTTTGTTTTTGTTTTTTTCTAGAAAAGTGAAGATCCCAATGATCTTCAGAGATCGGAGTCAGAGAATGTGGGAAGCTCTAAAGACAAGAAAAGGCTTAGGAGGGAGGTGGAAGGAATGAATACGTGTGGCTGTGTGGGTTCACACTCATGCACACGTGTATATGACGGAAGCCAAGTACAGACAGGACTATCGAGAGAAAGGAAGGATTGGTTATCTCGTGTGGTGATAGCTGATCTATAACATTTACCAAAACAGCACCCTGAGCACCTGGAGAAGAGTGATTTGGCTAAATAACGGAGGTGGGATGCAGGCACTCAGGAGAGAGCAGGGGAACATCAGAGCTCAGAACACGCAGGTGGCTTTGGCTCATCAGTTGTGTGAGGACAGGCCAACATTACTGTACCATAGGCAGCAAAGAATGAGTGTGCCTGTGAGTTAAACTACCACACAAGCCCCAAGCGACACCTACAATGGTCTAAACTGAGGAAAGAGCACACTACAAATTACTTCAGTGGAGGGTAAGGCAGGGTCCACATACTCACAGTGGGGTACAAATGCCATTTGTGGAAAGTGATTTATCAAAATCTGTTGAACTTTCTTTAAACCACCATTCATCATCTCTCTAGCCCTTAAATGCCTAACCTATAAAAACACTTACCTGCCCACATCCACAGAGACACGTGGGCCAGGTCTTTGGCGTGGTATTGCTCTTAGTCACAGCTGATGGGGCAGCTGTGGGATTATTCCCCTGTTCACCCTTGTAGATCTGAGAGTCTCCATGTAATCCACAGGATTACACCTAAAGAATATCAAAGCCATCTCCATCAGGGCAAGGCAGGCATTTGAGCATCCTGCGTTGGTCCTGTATTGCTGTGTCAGCTGAGACAGAGCACAAAATGTTCTGCTTTCTACGTTCTCACACTGTGAACAGTTGCTTTTTATCCTGTGCGCTGCAGAGCACTGTGCTTGCCACATGTTTCTTTGTGGGTGATCTGGTGCTTACAGGGTTCCCCAAGTCCTGAGAATTAGAAGGCTGTGGTGTGTGTGTCCAGTGGAGAAAATGTGGTTGCAGGCTTAGCTTTGTATGGCTGTTAGAGTGCAGCTGGCAAGGAGTTCTGTGCTGATGGCTTAGCCATGTCTAATCAGTAAGGTGTCTTTAAACAGAAATGCACAATACTACATCTTGATTAGTTCATGAAAATGTTGACACCACAGCATGAGGAGCTGAGTCTCGGGTTCCCCTAGATAAGAGGACAGAGTGTGCGCTGGTTTGAAGTTTGTGGTGATTTTTGGAAGGCAGCCACCGAGAATCACCCTGCTTTAAGTAAGGACTGCATAAATGAAGGCATATGAAGGTAATACAGCTAGACCAAAATGTGATAATCCAAAGAAACCAAATTTTGTAATCATTTCACATTCTCTTTGCATGAGAAGAAGCTGCAGAGACACAGAGATGCCTAGCCCAATGTCACCTTCAATGGCTCAAGAATGTTCAGGTGGTCACTGCAGCACTCGGGAGTGATGGACACCAGACAGATGATGAGGGACTTCAGGGGGCAGGGTGTTGATGCAAGAGTACATGCAAGGGCAGAGTAGGTGAGAGGAACTTCGAGGTTGGTGCTGCACACAGTCACAGGGATGGCTGGCCACAAAGGAATTTGGCAAAAAACCAGCAAGCGTGCCTTCCGTGTGCTGACTTCTGGGGATCCCTGCAATGGTGAAGAGACAAGTTACAGGGCAGTGTGTAGAATCTGCTTCTGTTTTAGTGCCAGCTCTGCTGAGCATAGGCTTCTAAACAGACGAATGAAAGGAAAAGATAATTACACATTGAACCATGGGGTCTTTCAGGACAATGCTGCTTGTTTTCTGTTTCTATTGATTTGCCTCAGAGGACACGATAAGGAGTGTTGGGTTGAAACTTGGAATCAAACACAAACAGATTTTTTTTTTTAAACGGGGTTTCTATATAGTGACGTCAGTCCTGGACTCATTTTGTGGACCAGGCTGGCCTCAAACTCAGAGATCTGCCTGCCTCTGCCTCCCTAGTACTGGGATTAAAAGCATGAGCCACCACACCCAGGCACAATAGATTTTTTTAAAGGCATCTGTTTACTAGATTTTGATTTGTTAACTAAGAAAAGACGTAGCGACACCTAATGTTCCTGGTTCAGTGTTTAACTCCACTTAGTGGAGGATTTTGGAATAACACCAGCGGTACTCAAGACTCAGAGATGTTATAAGCAATATTTGTAAATTCTGTTCTCTCTCTCTCTTTTTCCTTTAGGAATCTTTAAGAGCCGTCAGATATGAAATCTCCCCGGATAAGGAGTACGCATTGTTTTCCTATAATGTGGAACCGGTAAGTCTGACCCTTTCCTATCTGCAAAAGGAATCATTCACTATCTACCTTCTGAGAGTGCTTTCTGAAGGCACCTTCCCTGTGATCTTGTACTCTGAGTTTGCATGCATGGGACAGCCCCTTTCACATGTCCTACCACCACATAGGAGAGAGTAGAGAAATACAAACTTTCTTGGCAGGAAAAACAATGATCCCCTTTAAGAGCTGTTTCCTAGGATGTTCTGGGGAGATGAGTCTCCTTGGAGATGCCCTGGTACTTTTATTCCCCATCTCCCCAGTGAAATGATAGATTTTAGTCCTAAAACGAAAAGCGGATGCCAGTAGGTTCTGAACTCTCTGGCCATGCTGAAGTCCTGATGAAAGCTGAGTCACTTTCCCTCACATACATTCTGTTTGATGCTGCTTTATGAGTTCCCAGCCCCCTAAAATCTTGCTAGACTTTTCTGTAAAACTCTCACCCTGGGCTTGAGTAGCTGCCTAAACATCCAACCTTGCTGACACTTTCTCTCTCCAGCCCCTTCCACCCACCCTGAGACCATCTAATTAGTATTTTTTGCACCTGCCATTGGGTAAGCGCCCATGAGAGGTGTCTCTCCAGAGAGGCTCTGTGGTGTGCCTGGCACACAAAGTGTGTTGATTTCTACCTCATGGCAAAAGCCAGAAAATTGGTGTCCATGGAGCAGCAATCCAGTTCTAAAATTTTTTAAAAACTTTGGCAACCACATTATTTATGGATATTTCAACTTTATTCTAATAAATGTAGATCTTTGAAACTCTATCTTAATTTTTTTGAATGTCTGTTTATTTTCTCCCTCTAAATTCTCTGGGACAATTGGGCATCTGGGTCTATCTGACTGCCTGGATTCTAAAGGGATTCTAAAGCTTTCACGTTGGCATCATTTTATTTGCTACAGCCAGCCCTCAAGGCTGCCTTGAGCTTTGAGCTTCTGAACATGGCATCCTCAGAGCATAGCCATCTCAGCTCCCTTCACGGCCCTCAGAAACTCTCAAAGCTGGAGCTGGTGCAAACAGGGAACCTGAAATACTCTGGATTTGCTGCTCCGGGGTGCCATTGTCTGGAACTGTTTAATCACTAGATCAGCCAACGATAGGATCCAGTGTGTCCTACCCACCGAGGCCTTCAAAACAAGGCAATATGTTCTCAGAGTGCTCTGAGGGAACATCCTGTTGGGTACTCACTGGAACAGAGTGCCCTTGAGTTTAGTTCCGTGAATCTGTGCATAGAAGGATCTGCTGCCATCTTCATTCCTCTTCCTCAGGACTCCTTTTGACAGGATACCCTGGGATACAACTGACAGCCATTTTGTAAAGATGATTTTGCCTAACATGAGTCTTCACCATGGAACACTGACTAGAAAAGGAGCCCTGAAAGTGACTCTTTCCCACTCAGGTGTCTTTATTTAAATTTGAAGTAAGAACAAAACCCAGAAAAAAAAAATTCAGTTTGTTTTCTCAACCAAAGAAAATTACAGGAATTTGAAAGGATTCAGAGAACAATTAAAAATATATTTATAGTATAAAAAGTATTTGCTTCTTGTGACTAAGACCATGAATGAAAGCAACTTAGCAGAAATATTGTTAATGGTTTCAGTACTGAGTGGCTACTATGTCATCATCGTAAGCACAGATTCCCAGAATCCCTTCTGTTTTGGAGGAAACCTAGGAGGGATACGCATGGCACGTGGATTCCTGCCTGACTGTCTAGGGGGAAGGGAGAAGCAGGATCTCCTACAGATGAACAAAGTTGCAAACATTGACAGGAAAGTCTCAACTTGTAGTTGTGGAATAAGGAGCATAGAGCAAGGCTTCCTATGCTGTGGCTAGTAATTATTATCAATAATGTAGTGATTAATTTACTAATATCATTAAAGAACTCATACCCAAAGAAATCTGAGAACTGTAATCGAAGTTAAGTGTTTCCTTATGACAGCCCTTGTTGAAAGGTTTGGAATCCTCTGGGGATACACAGCATTTTCAAAGAGAGCATTTTTTTTTCATTTTTAATATCCTGTATTTATTATTTTTTTCATACAACATATTGTGATAGCATCGCTTCTCATTACCCAACTCCTCCCAAGTCACTCTCACCCCTCTAGCTACCCAACTTCATACACATCCCCTCTTCAGAAAGAAAAAAAAATACAAAACAATAAGGGCATAGAAGTTGATTTTTTTCTAAACCCAAGCATGGGGCCTGCCCAGTATGGTTGACATGCCCATTGTGACTCCACTGGAGAAAACCTATCCCCCTTCTCCCAACAGGCATCAAACACAAATAGCCTTTTGGTTAGGGTTACCTACCTCCCTGTAAAGTAGATTTGAGAAAGAATAAACTCAATCATGTCCAGTTTCCAGACATAAACTATCTGTGGGTCAATAAGAAGCGTGCCTGGAATGTTGTGTTTCTGTGCATGCAATCCCAGCCTTTCAGTCAAAAAGGGGTGTCTGTTTTATATTTTCACCATCTCCTCTCTTCCCTAAGCATTATTCCTGCCTCAAAGAGCTAATGTTTGTCACATACATTCTGTTTTAGAGATAGAAAGAACTTCATACCATTTCTTAGGGCATATCTTCTGGAGAATTCTCTTAGAACTGAGCTATGTCAGGGGATTGGTAGCTTTTAATTTGTAGTTTGAAAGACATACCAACCCCCAATAAGTAAAAAATGCTTTAAAGCAAACGTGCTTCATTGGTATAACCCTGTTCCTTCGTGCAGAGAGTATCTGACAAGCATGACACATCTACTCTGCAGAGGAAAGAAAAAAATAATTGAAATTGCAATATCTTAGATCATTTCAAAATATAGATATGTTTTGTGAGAGGAAGGAGAAACTATGTCTGCAAAAGATTCTTCCTTAGATAACACTTTTCTGAAAAGCCATGAATATTTGTAAATAATTTGACTTCCATATCTAAAAATGACAATGGGAGGAGCTGTTTTTAAAGCCCACGGACACCATTCTCTCCCAATTAGCATATTGTCTATTGGTCTAAAATAAAAGCCTCATCACTCTGTCACTGATGCATGTAACAGGAGACCCCAACACTCGGGAGCTTAAAATAAGCACTATCCGTTATCTCATGGTTTCAGGGCTCAGATTAGCTGGATCTGTTGATGTTCACAAAGATGAGATCAGAATCATGGTCATGCTAGTGCAGTGGCACAGACCTGTAATCACAGCACATGGGAGGCTGAGGAAGGAAGATTGCCATGAGTCCAATACTGTAGTTCTGAGTGTCTATGTAGCATCTTTATTCTACTGATCCTGAAAACCCAACTACAGTGATACAGCAAAACAGAGGAGCACTACGTATCAAGATCTGTGTTAGACTCTTTCCAGACCATCTGTTACATCTTCGTGGAATCCAGGCAGGGAGGTTGATGCCCATATTGGTTTGCACAGTACTTCTGAGTCACTAATGAATAACTCATCTTCTTTCTCCAATAAACTTTGTCATCATGTAAGCACTGAGTTGCATAATGAGTTATAGACCAGGACCATGTCTCAAAAGCCATCATCATCATCATAATCATCACCATCATCATTATTGTCGTTGTCATCATCATCATCTGGGCTGCAGTCTCATCTTCAGGCTCTGGTGATGAATGATCCATTTCAAATCCCTTCACATGGATATTGTCAGGGCTCGGTTTCTTGTAAACTGCAGGGTCCCTCATGGGCTCTAGGGCTAGAGAATGTCTTCAGCATCTCCCCAAAGATAATCTAAAATGCAATGGCTTGTTTGTCAGAGCAGCAAGAAATAAGAGTGTTGAGGGGGTGGGTGCCAGCCAGTGTTTCTGATCCATTGTGGATGCCTCCTCATCTCACCACAGTTCACTTGCTAGAAGATAGATACTGAATCTAGCCTGTCACAAGGAATGTGGGTTGATAAGTCAGGAAGTCTCTGAAGCCATTACAGAGCTAGGCTCTTGTAGCTAGGTCTCCTTGACCCTCTTTCTCATATGCCCCCTAAAGCTTCAAGAAGTCATAGAAGCAAGGAGGTATGAGTTCAACATGGTCTCAAGAGAGTACCATAGTTGGGGTGGGGTTGTCAGGAAAACCAAGTTCCCCTCACTCTCCCTTAAGTGTTTGCATGACAATGAAGTTTAATGGAGAAGGATGATGGGTTATCCATCTTAGTGACTCAGAAAGACTATGCAAACCAATATGGGTAACAACCTCTCTGCCGGATTTCACACAGCTTTAAAAGATGGCAAGGAAGGGGCCTAACGCAGGTAGTGATCCTTTGTCTTGCTGTATCACTGTTGTTTATTCACTATCAGTATAATAAAGATGGCACACAGACCCTCAGAACTACAGTACTACAGTGATTCTCTTGAGAATCCAAGTGAAAACTGATTTTTGTGTGTGGTAATTTTACTATCCAAATATAAAATTTAGCAACAAATTTGCATAGTTAGATTACCTTGGGTTTACTGGCACCTTTGTTTCTTTCTTTCTTCCTCTCTTCCTTTCTTCCTTCCTCTCTCCCTCCCTCTCTTTCTTTCTTTTTTTCTTTCTTTTTTTTTTATGAGACAAGGTTTCTCTATATAGCCTTGCCTGTCCTGGACTCACTTTGTAGACCAGGTTGACCTCGAATTCACAGAGATTCTCCTGCCTCTGCCTCTCTGAGTGCTGGAATTATGGGCGTGCCCCACTGCACCCAGCTTACTGGTACTTTTCTTAAAGAGTTTTATATTATGTACTTAGAAGGAAAAATATCACCAAAAATAGCCCCGTATTTCCTGTTCATACCTACTGAGGGCACCCTAGCCAGCTGGGACAGCAATGCTACTCTGTGTACAGGTGGTGGTTTCTAGGGATAACTTTGAAACTCATAGTCAGTGTCATTGGCAAGTCATGTCTCCTGGCTATCTCCAGTGTGCCCTGTGGGCATTGGCACAGAAGCCAGAAATTGATCTGTGAGGCTTGAGCAGCCCCAAGTAATTGTCTTTTCTGGGAGACAAAAAGTAGCATTTTCTTTGCTTCTCTAGCTCTTAGAATATTTCCTATTGCTGGTTTTTAGCCAAGTAACAGACATTTGATCATCTTTGCTTTTCTCATAGTTGGGTAACAGGAAGTTTTTAAAGTTCCCTCACCCCTAAGAGCTTTTGTCTCAGGGGAAGAGGTGCGAGGTGTGAGGTGCCATGGTTAGCTCCCTCCTCAGAACAGTGCAGGGTACAACCTCAGGATAGAGAGGCCACCTTCTCAGAAGAGGAGAGAGACATGTTGTACAGCTTCCTCCTCATAGCAATGGTGTAAGCTTCCTTCTTACAGGAGAAAGGTGTCCTGTACAGTCTCTTCCTTGGGGAAGAGGAGTGTGAAGAACCACATGTGCCCTCTTCCTCACAGGGAAGAGAAGTGAGGAATCCTGTCCATCTGCCCCTCAGAGCACATGGTGTGCTGTGTACAACTCCACCCTCACATGAGACATGGTGCTATGTAAACAATTTCCTCAGAGGGCAGAGGTGTCCTCTACAGCTTCTTCAGGGGAGAAGGCTGGGAGGTACCATTCACAGCTTCTTCCTAAGATTGAGCAAGCTATGTAAAGCTTTCTCCTCAGAGGGAGAATCGTGCCATGTAAGCTTCCTCCTCAGAGGGCGGAGAAGTGTGAGGTACCATCTACAGCTTTTTGCTCAGAGTCCGTGGTGTGCTGTGTAGAGCTTCCTCTTCAGAGGAATGAGGCATCCCCTGCAGTGTCTTTGTCATAGGAGAGAGGGTGCACACAGCTTGGAGCTGCTTGCTTCTCTGCTTACAGACTCATCCTTCTCAGTCTAGGGGAAAGACATTTTGATGCTGAGATCTACAGGAATGAAACAAGCTGCCTATTTGAGAAAAATCTGCCTTTGTCCTATACTTGGTTAGTTAATGTAGCCAATTTTAGCATCTGGGGGACTTTGAAACGTATTACTGATGGGTGCTTAAAGGCACCCAAACTTGGATAGACCCGATTCAGCATATATGGTAAAATGAATTTCATCTAAATTTTGTGGTCTTCCATCCACAGCTTTGGTGGGGTTTTGTGTGTGTGTGTGTGTGTGTGTGTGTGTGTACGTATATGTATACACACACACATATATCCACATTTCCCCTTCTGTGTCTCCTTCCAACCAGCTTTCTCTTGCAGCCAAGGCTGTTTGAGGAGGGCACTGTTTTGATGCTGTTTAACTTTGCTTTGTAGTTTCATACAGAGTAATGTGCTTCACGGTGGCATTTTCATAACAACATTGTTCTTCTTGGTCCTCCTCCCCAAACCTGCTCTCCATGCCCCTTCCTCGTTGTGTTGGTCCCCTTCTTCCCCGAGATTCCTCCCTACTGCTTTCATGTAATGTGTGTTTGACAGCCCTCTTTTTTCTCTGTCCCTCCATAAGATCACTTTTTCTGCCCTAATGGTCATCTTTCTAGTCTCATGACCTATACTCCCCCATATTTATGTAAGACTTAAAATCTAGGATCTCACATGAGAGAAAACATGAAAACACATACAGTTTGCCTTTTAGAATCTGGTTTATTACATTTAGCCTAATAATCTCCAGCTCCATCCCTTGTCCTGAAAATGTCATGACTTCCCTTGTGGCCAAGCGCAGTTCTGTTGTGCACATACACTGTCTTTTTCTGCATCTATCTGTTGATGAACATCTGGTCTAGTTCCATTTCTCAGCATATGTGAGTAGTAGGTTGCCAAATAACATAATAGTCAGTAGGTCCAAAATCTGAGGTGGGGAAACATGGGCAAAAGTGGTAGAAGGATATGGTACTCATCAGAAAATAAGTGCACAGTGGTGCATTGAACAAAGACACATCTTGTGATGAGATTACTAGAAGAAATGGGCCAGAAACGGAGGGGCTGGGGAGCTAATGCGCGTTAACCAGCTGTCCTGGGAGTAAGAGGTGGACCCTTGCTGGGGAATACAGTCAGCGGTGCTTTGGGGGAAAGGTGACTAAAGAATTAGAAACAATCCTATTTGGGGAGAAGACACCAGAAAGAGTTCCCAAAGGGAGCGAGCTGACTTCCTGGGGGCCAGGCTTCTAGTTAGGTAGGACATGAAAACATCAGCAGTTTTGGGAGAAGCTAGGGCCATAAAAGCAGCAGGTGCTTGCGAAGTGAGGGGCAGTGGAGAATTGGGGCACACAGCCATGGCTGTGATATCATAATAACAATAATAACTCTTAAAGACCAGCAGCTCTGGGAGAGACTCTGCATGATCTAATGTAATGAGTGAAGTCTGTGTAATTGGTAGTAAAGGAAATGGAGAGATGTAAATGAGGAGAGACACAGGTTTGCTGAGGGACATGGCCAGATACCATTGAGCAGGCTTAATTGTCTTTATTGTGAATGGCCGTCACTGTAAGGTAGGAAGGGGAAGACAGACTCAAATCCTTCCTTGAAGATTTGTTCTTCATTTCCCATTCTGCAGTCTATGGTTGAGGGTGAGCTGATTAACAGCAATTAAATGCCGAGACTCAAGGTTGATTAATATGCAATAAGCTACCCTAGCCATCCAAGCAAACAATTAGGACTTGGAGACTTACTGTGGGCCATTATCCCTACGTTGTGATTGGAGATTTTCATATTTCTGATAACCATGAGGATTAGTAAGTATGGTAGGGTAGGAACAGCCCTCGTTGTGTCACAGAAATGCTCTAACAAAATGTATGATGTCACCCACAGCCTTGTGTGTATGGCACAATTGTCCACTTAGCACAAGTGATATTAAACTGCCAGAAACACTCTAGAATACATGCTTGCTTTTTCTTCTAGGCAACCAGAATGATGACTTCAATAGTAGCAAACAGACTTTGCAGGGTGTAATTTCAAGATCCTTGAGTCCCTGCTTGGTCCTCAGTGTGCTCCCCAGTGAAGACGCTGAATTCTTTAAACAGTCTCTGGCCCTGGCGGCATCATATGGCAGGTGCTTTGGAATTTGGTCCTTCACAGAGCAAAAGGTTTTTCATCTTCCAGAAGGCAATGTTTCTACCTTACAGTTTGCTTTATTGCTGAGTTTTATTATCATAAAAAGCCTGAGCATGAGCAATGGAGCCCTTGGCCATGTTCTGGCAGGCTCTGAATGTTAATGCACAGAGTGGCACAGCTTGGCAGGCCTTGCTGCTACAGCTGCTGTGGTGACACTTTGAACTATGCACATTGCTACAGTTTTTGAACCTCTAGAAATGGCTGAGCAAGTGTTGAATTGACTGAACCATGCCTAAATCACGTCGCCTTCGGCCCCTCAATGCCTTGCTACTACTATATGGGTGTAATTTGACAGGTCCATGGTGCCTCTTTACAAGGCTACAAGACTTTGCTTGCAGGTGTGTGTGTGTGTGTGTGTGTGTGTGTGTGTGTGTGTGTGTGTGCATGTACATGGGTGTGTGTGCATGTACATGTATGTGTGCATGTACATGTGTGTATTTGTGTTTGGAGACACAGAGTTTCTCTCTGAAGGTGGAGGAGAAGAGCTTGTGCTGTTACTCTTCCAACAGTCTGTTATGTAATGAAGGAAATGCACACTGGAACACAACATTCTTTGAGGTGACTAGGATGGGTGGAGCAAGAACACTGCTGAGACATGGCTGTGACTTTGCTTGGCACCTGCTCGCAACATTCTCCATGGTTTCGGGCTGCCATAATAGCTGCCAGAGATGACCCATTATCAAAAGCAGAGCAACACTTTTATTATTAACATTAAAGTTATAAACCCATTATAAACCCATTATAGCATAATGGGTTACAGAATGGTGTTTTCATACATTTGTCACTGGACCCTGTCTTCATTCTTCCACATCTCCATCCTTCCTATCCATTATCTCTTGCTGACCCCCACCCTTTCCCCAGATGCCTCTCTTCTGCTTTCATATCACATGAATTCTCCTGCCCTCTGTCCTCCTACCCTTCTGATTAAGGTCACTTCTCCTCTCATGGTCCTTTTTCCCCCACAGGTCCCCTCAACAGAAGCATTCCCTGACTGCACAGGTGTAGGAAAGTTTCAGAGCCCTTATGCTCCCCCACCCCCATATCCCTGCCAAGTGCTGCTAAGGTTCCTTCCCTAGGGCACGTGGACAATATAATAATGAGGAAACAGGAGTTTCATTAGACTAAAACTCACGCTGGAGAGCCAGTGGGTTTATGGGGCTTGCTTGCATTCATAAGGGGTTCATTGGATCACCCCATATCATCAGAACTAGAAAGTCTTCACCATCATAGATGGTTGTTCTCTATGGTAACATGAATAGAGCCCCCGTCCTCTTTTCCTGCTATGCACTCTAGCCCAGACAACACCACAATTAGAACATGATCTCAGATAAATGTCCAGAAGGAGGTGCCAGACACTAGGTAGGGGTCCAGTGGCCTTCTACACTCCTCCTTCTGGGAGGAAATGTCTAGCGTCCACACACCCAATTGTGATGGACTCTGACAAAAGGGTACTGTGAGTCTCATGATGACTTGCAACAGTTTGACTTGGACAAAAGAGCCTGAGAACACAAAGGACTTTTCAGAGCCCAGCAGGAACCATAGCTGTCCCTGCAGAACACACACACACCCAGATACACAGTAGGGTCACCAATGTCAGTGCTGAGGCCCCTCCCAGGGCAGGAGAGTCAGTGTGAAGGGAATGTTGTTCCATGCTGTTCAGAAAGCCTGTCATGGCTGGAAACAGTTGCCACTTCTGGGGTTTTAATTTCTCTAATCAGATGGGCTCTAGATAAGCCACACAGACCAGAGATCTATTCTGCTGAAGTGTGTCTCATTGCCAGTCGTGAGAGGAAGCCTTTAACACAGTAAATATTGAAGAACACCTCACAGCTGATCTTGACAGCTCAAAGTGCCTCAGATCTAAATGCCACTACCATCAGCCTATTGCTGCGGTGCCATGCACCTGTTGGAAATGCTGTTCTTGCTTTCAACTAAGAAACATATTGTCATACCCTGTAGCACAAATTGACTATTTTCCTCTTCTAGTAATAAGTTTTGTGTCTGCTGCAGCTCTGTGAGTTTTCAAGGCCTGTAGAGACTCTGTAACCAAGACTACAAATCTGGGTCCTGAAATGACTCATTGAGTTCAAACATCCTTGGGCTGGCCTTGCAGGCTAGCATCTCTCCCATCCCTGACCCTTGGCAAATGCTGACCTTCCTCTGTCCCTGAAGCTTGGTCTTTTCTTAGAACAGCACATAAATGCCAATGAATGGTGTCTAAACCTTCAGGGCCAGCTTCAAAGTGAGCATCTTCACATTCAGATATGAGGGAAATCTCAGGTTTCCTCAGTACTGTTTTGGCTTCACACTTATGACATTAAATATTTCGCCATTTGGTGTCATATGCCATAGCAGATTAAACTGGAAGATGGGCCAAAACCAAAAATGGGTAAATTTGGTGTCAACAGTTTGGTGGCCTTTACTGACAACCCCACCTTGGTCCCACTGCAGAATCTCTGCCTTCAGAAAGCCTGACAAGAAAGGGAAGCCACCCCAAGAATCAGAGATCCAGGAGAGGGAAGCTGAGCAAGTGCCTAACCCTGTGAGCCACCATTAAAAACCTACAGAGGCTGGAGGCAGGGTGTGAGTCTTGCAGTGGCCTGTTACTCAGCAGGAAGAAGGTAGATCACCAGCCTGGGTCACACAATAGGCCTGAGCTGGAGCTGAGGTGCACAGAAGGTAGCAGCTTAAGACAGCCGATAAGCCTGGAGTCCATCCTCCCAGCGTCCTATTGAAAGGTGTCGTCTCTGGGGCAGGAGAGCAGAGCCAGAGGAAAAGGCCCTGGAGAGCATGCACCTCGGCATATGTTTCCTGACTCAGGAGGACACGTCCAACGAGGAGATTCTCTTCCTTTCCTTGCTTTGTACTCTGTAGCTACCCCAGTCCCCATTTTGTTTCCCAACCCCTAGCCTCCTCTGTCCTTTGCAAAACATCCTCATGGAACTGGTAAGGACTAAGATGACTCGGTCACTTGTGTCTGTACAGATAAGGAAAGTGAAGCCCAGAGAGTTCGATTGCCAGCATGGTGGCACAGCTCTGCTTTCAGCAGGCAGAGCATGACTTGAAGGTCAATCAGGGCTACATGGTCATAAGACCCTGTCCCAAAAGAAAGAAGACCTATGTGTCTTGGTGATGGTAAAGTCAAGCCTAGAGACCACTGTTTTGCTCAGGGCCACTTTTTTCTATGACATCACTTTTTTTTTTTTAACTACCATATGTAGATTTATATCCATAGCCAACGGGTGCAACATAAGATTGGCTGCTTGCCACATACAGGTGGATCTCTTTTAGGCACAGCAAGGAACAGGTCCTGAGGACCTAGACCTTGTGGAGGAAACAGGTGTGTGGCTGCATTGGCAGTGGGGACAAGGATTTAGGTGCTTAGGCTGTCCAGGCATGAGTGCCCACCCAGATAACAGCAGAGCAGCTATGGGGCAGTGTCCGGGTGGAGAACCACAGCATTGTGTGCCGCTTGAGAGACATGCTCTCACCAACCCTGGCAGAATAGCTTCACTTCATCTGGAGCCACTCCAGGGCATCCCAGAACTGTCACCATGAAGAAGGGATGGAACCTCAATTGTCTAGAATGACTTGCTCTGACGGTTGCTTACAACAGACCTCTGGAAAGCCTGACAAGGGGACCAGATAACTTCATTTTCCTCATGCATTCTTGAATGGCCCTGTGGCAAGCTTCTGGATGGAACATATACCTCAGTGCCCCCACATTTAAAGTTTCTCACAGTCCTGCAGAAAGAAGTAACCCTCAGTTTAGGTTTCTTATGTCTGAGACTCTTCTTGCCTTCGTTGGCATAGCTATGGCTGATGTATTCTATGACTTCATCCAGCAGGTTATACGAAGCTGTCTTCTCTATACCCAGAACTTAGTCATTATCAGCAAACTGAAGGAGTTGGCCTCTCCCTGGAAACCAACTTTTTATGGGCCTTGCTGAACTAATCCTGTGTGCGTTTCTAAGCCATGGTCTCATTAAATCAAAATCTGTGGTTTTTAAAGTAATGATATACCCTTCCTCTGTGTCTGGAGGCAAAAAACTGTCTCTGTCATTTACTACATGATCATGACATGCACACAGATACCTGTACACTGGTGATAAATGTTCTCTTCGTTAATGAGCAGAAGTCTCATTAAACTGGAATGGATCGCTCCATTCTTGCAAAGCCATTTGTCAACCCAAACAGAATCTGGTCACTGAAACCTGCCTGCATGAGCCATTTCACCCACACCTTGGTGTTAATTGTCAACTGGGTGTGTTGGTCCTAGGCTTGTTGGTTATTTTTATTTTGCTATTTCACCAAGTGGGGGGGTTGGTGGAGACAGCTGGTCCATGTTCACCAGCTTTTGCAGTGTTCCTTTACAGATCCCATCAAGCCCAGCATTCCACCTGCTGGGTGGGGCTAGTGAGTGAATGCACTCTAAGAAGGTGTGTCGGAAGGTCAGAAGACTTTTCCCACAGGAAGGTATACTATTCCACGTGCCCATGTGCCTAGTTTTAAAATTTATCTTTTTTTTTTTCTTCAAAATCTCATACATTGAGTTTTTAACCACATTCACTTCCCTCCCAAGGCTCAGGGACCACTGCAGAAGAAGAGACAAAAAGGATGTAAGAGCCAGAGCATTAAGCCAAGAAAACAGTGTTCTCTTGACATAACAGAGCTACACTCACAGAAGTAATAACACATGGGCAAGACCCAGGCGTGCTGCATATTTTAATATATCCTGTGGGTCTCAAGTCAAAATTTGGGGGCCAGAAAGACAGTTGCAGGTGTTCACATCACTGTCCGGCCAATATCTCATGGGGCAAACTCTCTGAACTGCCGTCACTCAGTTCTGCAGTCAGCGGCTCCGAGTCTGCACTTCTGACTCTACTGAGTCTTCTTTAACTCAAGTGTGCATTTTAAAACTCTTCCTCTGCTGGGTGCTGTCCTACCCACAATACAACAAGGTTCCCTGTCAGAGGCTACAGCTGTACTCTTTGACATGGTAGCATTACCCACATGGGGCTATTCAGCCCTTCAAATGCCACTGGTGTGACATGGGGACTCAATTCATAATATTATTTGATTGTGATTAAGTTTGCACAGCTCTCTCCCACTCCAGGCAGCCCTCCCACATTCATTCCCTAACCACTGGCCACCTAGAGATGGCATGGCTCTTCTCCAACACCAAATGCATCCTTTTGGTGGTGCTTACTCTATGACCTTCACAAGCCTGTGGACTGTGCTTTTGCTTGGCTCTGGTCTTTCCTTCACATAGCTGAGGACGTGCCCTGGCCATGTCTCCAGACTTCTGGCAGCTGGGTCACCCTGTAGTGACCTTGTGCAGTGTCTAAAAAATTGATTGAAGTCATTAGCTGAGAAATTTGCACACAGCCAAGTGCTCTGTCCTCTGTTGTTCAAATCTTATCCCATCTGATCTAATGTGCTTGGCTTCTTATTTCTTTTTGTGAATGGGGCAGTGCTGAGGGAGAGTCAGGGAGGTTCTTCCTCTCACTAGGAAAATGAGCCCTTTTTGCCATCCGCTGTCATTATCTTATCAAAATAAGAAGTTAGAAAGCAACACTAAAGTTGCTGCTACAGCATCTGGAATTGTCACTCCTATGGAAAAGTGGCCTTTATCTGTGGCAATTGTTTTTTTATGTTGCAGTGAGAAAGTGTTGCCTCAGGGCTCCGGGCCCTGATAGGTTGGCCATGCTCTAGTGGGCAGACCTACACCCATGGACATGTGGGTATCACTAATTGGATTCAACAGGTTATATAAAAAATAAGATAGTAAGAAGATATGAGGTTGGGAATGAGGAAGATGTAGAGGTAGAGGACACTGGGGGAGTGGGTAGAATGAAGGGAAGTGTGGGGTGAGTGTGAGTAAAATACATTTTATACGTCTATGAAATTCACAGAGTAAATTTAAAAAATAAAAAAACAAATACATTTTTCTAATTAAAAAAAAATCATCTTAGCAAAAGCAACTTAAGGGAGAAAGGGTTTGTTTGGACTCACAGTTCAATGTTACCATCACAATGGCAGATAAGTCACAGTAGTAGGAAGTCTGAGGCAGATGATCACATGGTACAAGAAGCAAAGAGATGAATGCTTCTACTCAGCTCATGCTCTTCTCTTTATAAAGTTCAAGATCTTAGCCCAGGGAATGGTGCCACCCACAGTGGATGGACGAGACTTCCCACCCCAAGCCTGCTTATCATTAACCAAAAACTACCTCTTAGTCTTTTCTGGAGCTTCTCTCCTGCTGTCAGTCCCCCCCACACACACAAGCTTAAGCATCACCATTTACTGTCTCTTCAGAGCCTCTCAGTCTTGCATCAGTCAAGTTTATCCTAAACAGAAGGTGTCTCCATGCTGTACCTGCAGTTGAAATGGAAGAGCAGAGTTTGGCAGCATAGTTTTCCTTGCTTTATTAGGAAGGCACTATTTATACAAGCCAAAATGATCTGTTCTGTTTGTCTGTGTTTACTGACTGCATTGTCTTGGGCTAGAACAATGAAGGCTATGCTAAATGATGATAGAGCAGACAGACAAGAAGAGAGTGAGTAGTACAGCTTTGGGTCCTGGGATGTGCCAGAGGAGGAATAAAGCTTCATCTAGAAGGCAAAACCAAAAATTATATTTGTGTAGCTCTTCTGATGTGTCCAGAACATATGATTCCATTGTAGCCATCCATTACTTCTAACCCTAAATTACCTCTGACCCTAACAATCTTTCCACTCCTCTTCCTCAATGATCCCTGAGCCAGGGGAGGAGGGGCATGACATAAATGTCTCATTAAGGGATGAGTGTTCTGCCATCTCTTATTCTCTGCACTTTGACCAGTTGTGGAGCCATGTTAATTACCATATTTCCGCCAATAGAAGCTTCTCTGATAAAAATTGAGAGATGCATCACTCTATTATTATAGCAGTAAATCATCAGACATCAGTTTAATATGATGTCCAGTTAGAATAATAGCAGTATGTTCTCCCTTAGTGCCTATGACCTGTCTAGCCATGGGTTCTTGGTCGAGAATATGGTACCTAATATGGATTTCATCTTGTGGAATTGGGACCCTGCTAGTTGACCATGCACCAGTAGAAGCCCAAACATCCTAGAGTATGTGGGCAGCAGAAAGTGGGCTCAATGAGTTGAAAAGAAAAAAAAAACCTAAAGAGAACACAAAGTTGGACAGGCAGGGAAGGAGGGTTGGGTTTCCCTGGAGGGGCTGGGAGAGGGGGAATGAGTATGATATAAATATATTACACAAAATTCTCAACAAAGTAGTTTAAAAATGAGAAAAAGGTAGGTGTAGCACCTTCCTTTAAGTGTCTTTGTACTTACTAGTGGCAGTAAGGTTAGAGACCACTGAAGCTGGTGAATCTCAGAGCAAGCCACAAGAGCACTGGGAAGAGGTTGAGAGACCCTGGGTAGAAACTGGTTGGCATCAGCTTCCTCCTGGAGTTCCCTTCCACTACCCATTTGTAGGACATCTTGGGCACAGGGGAGAAGCTATAGAGGGAGACTTAAGACCTAGTTGAGTGGTGGCTTCAACCTTAAGCATGGTGACCAGTGGTGATGGGTAATGACTGGAGGCAACGATGTCTTTAGTGACCACGATGTTGGTGGGGGTACCAATTGGCCATAAGGAAGGTGGCAGCAATGTTGCTCAGTATGATGCTGACAGTGATATCCATAGGGTTGATCTGAAACTGATCAAGGATCCCTAACTGGCATTGTTTCTCTGTGGCTTCTCTTTGGGAAAAAAAGAAAAGAAAAGAAAACAAAGAGATCATTAGAAGTCAGGAAGGAGGCATGGGGACAAAGGGCACATAGAGCCTTAGATTTGGGGTACTGGCATCTGCCCTTCTGCATGCTGGGAGTTCAACTGTCAAGATGAAGGCTTCACTGACTCAGTAGTATTGATATTTCCATATCTAAATATAACAGTCTTGGCCCTATGCCAGCAGAAGAGGCCACAGCTGCTGAGCCAAACACCAGCCGCAAGTTCTGGCTTTATGTCTTCAGGGAGAAAAAGGTCATCCTGTCATGGGCAGATCCTAACAGCTTAAGCCAAGGAGCAGAACTCTATTTAAAGAGCTCCAGGCAGCCTGTTTAGGGTTACAGGGTGACTTGGAAGGGCATCAGGAGGAGGGCTTAGTTGCCCTGGTCCCTGCGCTCTCTACAGTATAAGTAAGATCATAGACAAGCTCGATGGACACATCAGACAGTGCTCGAAAGCCCGAGGCTGAAGGATCCCTGAAGGATCAGGGATTTGAGTCCATCCCAGGTACCACACAGAGATTGTATCTCAGACACACAGATAGGTGAGTCAGAGCACAGCCTGTCAGCACCCTGCAGGAGCACTGGGGCAGAGGAGCGAGACCTCCAACAGAATGACCTTATCAGTCTCCTCTGACCCCTTGGTCCACCTGCTGGGGACTCCAGGACCAGATGTCAGGCCCTAGGGGTCTGTTTTTGAATCCCTGCAAAGCCCTGAGCAATGGGGGTTGGACTCGGCGCCCTGTCTAGCCACCAGTAGTGGTGCACCGACACTCACCACATCTCTTCTGACTTAAAACATTCCTCACTGACGTCAGGAAGCAGAAAGAAAGAAGTCAAGAGAAATAGATGGTTGAAGCCATATCACTGAAAATAACACTGGGATGTGGCCATGGCTTGGTGGGTAACATGTAAAGTACTTACTGTGCAAATACAAAGACCTGAACCCAGATCCTGAGAGCCCACATAAGGGTGTGTGAGGTACCATGCATTTGGAATCCCAGCATTCCTGTGATGATGAGATGGAGCCAAAAGAACCACACATGCCCCTGAAGATTATAGATTATAAGATTAAGATTATAGATTTAAGATTATAGGTGTCCTGGCATACACAGTGGCACACAAGAAACAGACACCGTCTCAAACAAGGTAGAAGGTAGAACTGACACCCGAACTTGTGTAGACTCTAGTGTTTTTTTTTTTTTTTAACTCAACTTACTTGAGGTTCCTAAAGCTTCTACCTCCCTTCCAAACCCACAACCCTAAGTAGGAGAGAAAGAAAATTAGAAGAGAAAGGGGATGTAGACATCTCTGCTTTTTCTGGGTAGGGTTGTCGTGTTCTCTTGGGGAGCAACACCAATCTCGGTTGTTGGGATATCCAGCAGTCCAGGTAACCAGCAAACCAGCAAGCAGTCTTCCATCCGCCTCCTCCAAGCCACCTCACCCTTTCTCTCTGGGCTCTCGCATTCGTACCCATCTGAGTCGTCAGAATTCAACTAACTCCAGCTGGCAAAGACCATGCCCCTGCACAAGGCAATTATCAATGTGGACAAACTACTAAAGAGCAAACTAAACTCCAACACTTGTGATTAAAACAAAAAAAGTTTAAATCATAACTTAACTGAGTTTAAAAAAAAAACCAAACCAAACTTCCACTACAAGCTTGTTCTTTGATGTCCAAACACACACACATACACACCATGGTACACACCCAACCATCCCCCACCACACACACAGAAGCATCCATCCATACACACACATGAACACAGACAAACACATACACACACAAACACAAAATGATTTTTCAGTGACAGTGAGAAGTGGAAGGACAGCCTGCTGCAATGCAGCTGGCACATGTCAGGCAACACTGCTCCATCCTGTGACACGTGACTCGGCCCCAGTGTCTGCTGCACACTCTTGCAGACACAGAGAATGCCACAGTGGATAAAACAGGCAAAGTTCTGGCCCCTGAGATGACACGTCTCAAGAAGAAGCCATAAAGGAGTGGCGTGTAATATGCTGGGTGATATGTGCCCTACAGGATCAGGAAGGACAGAGCAAAGGGGTCAAAGAGGCAAGCCTGCAGGGATGGCCGTCCCAGTCACATTCACATGAAAACCGACTCTGGAGGAGTGGAGTGTGACATGGGCCCCGAGGTAAAGTGACAGTGGCACTATGGCTCAGCCCTGGGCTGAGTGATAGCTATCGGAGGAGCAAGTTGGCCAGTGGGCCACACTGTGAATGCTCTAAACCAGCCAACAGAGTGACATTTGGGTACCCTGTCTTTAAAAAGCAGGGACAGGCTCGGGGTCACCCCCTGGCAGTATTCATCCTTCCTTACTCTCTCCCAGACTACCTTAAACACCGCTTAGGGAATGAGTGCATGAGGGGTGACACTCCTTCACAGTGCAGGCTGCCTGGAGCGGTGTACCTCCTCCTTAATCAAGCCTCTGCTGACAGGCTGACCAAAGGCTGTTAGCACATGAACAGAACAAACATGCTCACCTATGTCCAGGTGAGTGAACGCCCACACGGGAGCAGTACAGGGATGGGGGTAAGCAGTAGGAAGAAGCAGCTGCATGCACAATTAGCCTTCCCAGAATTCTTGCTAACCATATAGTGGTGTGTCAGCATGGCAGGAGGCCCTGTGAGGGCCCCGGACAGGTGTTGCTGACATGCAGATCCATCTGCATCCCAGTGCCAATGCTGCCTTTCCTTGAGCACAGATGTAGTTTATGGCACCATTATATCCAGGGCTCTAAGCCAGCTAGTATCTGATTTACTTGCCATGAGACAGAACAGCAGGTCTTGGCTGGATAATGATGTGTAATGTATTGTTAGTAAGTCTGGCGTGTGAAAGCTACTCGCACAGGATCATAGGTTCATATTCTCTCTATCTCCCTCTTTCCCTCCCTCCTTACCTTTCTCCCTCTTTCCCTCCCTCACTCCCTCCCTCCCTCTCCCATGTGTGTATATGTGTATGTGTGTGTTCATGGAGTATGCATATACATATATGAGTGTGTTTGTATATAGATCAGAGGTCAACCATGAATGTCATTACTCAGCCATCATCCACTTTGTTTTTGAATAGAGCATCTCAGCAGAACCCTGAGTGCACAGATTCATCTAGGCTGCCTGCCCAAGTCATAGGATTCCTCTATTTCCATGCACTCACCACCATGCCTGGCTTTATATGTGTTCTTGAGATGAAATTTGGATCCTCACACTTACATAGCAAGCACTTAACTGACTTAAGCTACTAATATCTCCCTGGACCAGGTCACAAATCTCTGAAAAGGTAAGATATAGGAGATCTTACTGAGGGCTTAGCTGGTTCTCAGTCACTGTACAGAACAACTTACAAATGGGACTCACTGAGATGATGGACCAGTGGTTGTCAGCCTAGCGAGCTGTCCATTCGGATCCTCAGGATGTGCACATTAAAGAAATCAAAGCAAGCTAAAATCCTATGTCCTCTGTGGATCCCAGACACATACTACCAATGTATATCTAAATAAAGTTTAAAAATGCAGCAGTTACATGGAAAAATAGCAACCTGCCTCTGAGCATCATCCTTACAAGGAGGTCTTGTCTGTGCCTGGAAGCTGATTCACAGGAACCCTGCACCAGGAAGGACAGCCAGGCTGGCAGATGTGAAAGTCAGTCACCAGAAGCCAAGCATTTCTGGGATGTTGTGCATTAATGCCATCCCTGCCATTTGATGACAGATTATGGGATGAAGGGTAGATCTTGCTAGACTCACACTCCTTGAAGGCAGAGAATATGTCAGTTAAACAAATACTGAATGAATGTGTGTATGAATGAGCCAGTGAATAAGCATATACATACATGCATCATGAATTAACTACTGCATGCATGGATGAATGTGTGGATGGCTGGAAGAATATATGCATGAATGGACAAATGAATGGAAAACAGTCCATTTCCCATAGTTAATGTATATTTTCTGATGAATAACTATGATAATCATGTAGTGGCTCAGCAGAGAAACTGTAAAAAAGAGGTATACCTGGGTGTGTGGTTCTAGTACAGTATCCAGTGAGCTTCATCCAGTGTCAGGCTCCTTGCTAACAGAGCTCTTTTCTAAAATTTATTTATTACAATTTATTCACTTTGTATCCCAGCTGTAGCCCCCCTCCTTTATCCCCTCCCAATCCCGCCCTCCCTCCTCTTCTCCTCCCTGCCCCTTCCCCAGTCCACTGATAGGGGAGGTCCTCCTACCCTTCCCTCTGATCCTAGCCTATCAGGTCTCATCAGGACTGGCTGCAATGTCCTCCTCTGTGGCCTGATAAGGCTGCTCCCCCTCAGTGGGAGGTGATCAAAGAGCCAGCCACTGAGTTCATGTCAGAGACAGTCCCTGTTCCTCTTACTAGGAAACCCACTTGGTGACTGAACTGCTATGGGCTACATCTGTGTAGGGGTTCTAGGTTATCACCATGCATGGTCCTTGGTTGGAGTATTAGTCTCAGAAAAGGACACTGTCGTCAGAATCAACGACAGCCTACAGATTGGGAAAGAATCTTCACCAACCCTACATCTATCTGACAGAGGGCTGATATCTAGAATATATAAAGAACTCAAAGAATTTAAACAGTAACAAATCAAATAATCCAATTTAAAAATGGGGTACAGAGCTAAACAGAGAATTCTTAATAGAGGAATATTGACTGGCAGAGAAACACTTAAAGAAATGTTCAACATCCTTACTCATCAAGGAAATGCAAATCAAAACGACCCTGATATTTCACCTTATACACATCAGAATGGCTAAGATCAAAAACTCAAGTGACAACACATGCTGGAGAGGATGTGGAGAAAGGGGAACCCTCCTCCATTGCTGTTGGTAATGTAAACTTGTACAACCACTCTGGAAATCAATCTGGTGCTTTCTCAAGATCCAGCTATACCACTCCTAGGTATATATCCAAAATATGCTCAAGTATACCACAAAGACATTTGCTAACAGAGCTCTTGACAGTACCTCGCATCACTTGGAGAGTCATGAGGGAAGCCAGAGAGACATACCCAGACTGCTTTTATAGCAGACATACTCTGGAGACCACTTATTGACTGACTGCTTAGTTACGTAATGGATGAACCTGTTCATCGTGGCTGATCCATAACTGCCTCATAAAGGTAACCCTGAGCCCACCTCTCTCTACTTTGGAAGGAGATTGCATCCTGCATGGATTTCAGAGTGGCAACCACATTCAGCTGTAGCCTGTAGAAGTGGTTGTCCCCTCTTATTCTGGGTCACTGTGGGCAGATTCTGTTTAGACATGGAGCTTATGCAGTGCTTGACAAGGTCCTCTGACTCTGATATTTAATGATATCCACTCCTGCATTTTTATTTACTTCCTCAGTGCACACAGTGGATGCCAGCTTTAAGCATTATGAAATAATATGCTTCACTTTGCTGTCTCCATCTCCATTGCTCCATAGTACCCACAACAGCACTAAATATACAGTGAGCTCTCAGTATGGACTTACAGTATGAGGCTTACAGCTCCAATTAATAGTACTGTGGTGGCTAGGGTCTCTGCTGGAATAGCGGATTTGATCTAGAATGAACCAGGATTGCAATTTTCCTAGTTTCTGGTGGACCATATGTGGAGACCTGAGTTCAGACAGGACTCCCAGACCTAGAGCAGGGATGGAATGAGTGAAAGTCTTAGCATTAGTATTTTGATTGACATTGTGGGATTTTTTTAACCACAATTGATGTTAATGTTCTTACTCGGTATTGATAATTTTAAAATAACTATGATGTTTAGAGCATTATTAAAACCAATAGGAACCAAGGACAGTAGACTGAAATCTCACATATCTAAAAGTACCAGAGATTACATTTATTGGTCCATTTGTTTTTAGTTTGGGAGGTTTGAAATATGAGGTAAAAAGAAGCATATGAACAAACTTCCCATAAAGTTTTGGCTAGCCATTGGCTAGTGTCACTGTATAATGACTATGTAAAAATCTGTCCCAGTCATTATGGAACATCCCAGCACCACTGGGCACCCTGAGGAAGAAGGAACAGTGAGTACTGCCAGCTCCTGTTGGCACCAGCTCAGTGAGAGAGAATGGGACATAGAGAAACACATAGTCAAAGGAGGAAGAAAGACAGAAGAGAGTGACAGACATAGAGATACAAAGACACCAAAGAAAGAGAAAGGAGAGACAGACATGAAGACAGAGACAAAGACACAGAAAGAATAAAGAGAGAAAACAGAGAATACAGAGATACAGAGGAAAGAGAGAGAAATCAGAAACAGACCTAGAGATGGAGACAGAAGAGAAAGATGAGAGGACACACAGAGACAGAAATACAAAGAATAGAGGCAGGGAGTGGAGAGAAGGAGACAGAGACAAAGAGGAGGGAGAGAGAGAGAGAGGCGGAGAGAGAGAGAGGAAGTCAGAGAAGAGAGGGAGACAGATACAGAAAACTAAAAACACAGAGACAAAAGGAGACAAAGAAGAGGAAGAGTATCAGAGAGAGAGAAAAGGGTGAGAAAGTGAAAGTAAGAGGGGCGAAGGTGAGAAAGACAGACACACGGACAGACAAGGGATACAGGCTCAGGTGGAGGGCTGCAGAAGCATGGCTGTGGTGCACAGTGGTCCCATGGCTGGAGCCCCAGTGAGTCACAGTTTGAGCAGAGGAGACTCAGCTTAGCTGTGCTCCTCAGAGTAACACACTACAGACCGAGTGACTTAACTGCCGAAAGCTGTCGCCTCACAGCTGTGGAGGCCAGAGCTCAGGTGCTATTACGCTGAGCTGTTGGGCAGGAGAGGGAGGATTTGTCCTGACGTATTCCCTAGCTTGTGGAGGTAGCTGGTGGTCAGTGGCATGTGCCGCTTCTCCGTGGTTCTGCCATCCTTAGCCCATTAAATGGTTAGGTTTAAATGTCTGTCTGTGTTTTCAGTCTTTCCTCTTTGTGAGGGTGCTAGCCATAGCAGATTACCCCAACCCAAGACCTTGGCTGCCTCCACACACAAAGCAACACACATAGTTCTGGAACTGAGGGCTTCTTTTGTAAAAGACAGAATTTCATCCCTGGAAAACAGAGAAGCAAAACAACCAGGTTTGGTCAACACCAACTGCCTAAATGTCTATTAAAACAGTGAAATGCTTGTTTACCAAATTATAGCTAGTGTGGTCTCACATGTAGCAGCTCAAACTCCAAGGGTTGTAATTTACAAGCCATGACATAAAAACCTCTTCAGGAGCTTGAAGGTATACTGATTGAGGGGCTGAAGAGATGGCTCAGAAAAGCACTTACTGCTCTTGCAAAAGACTGAGGTTCAGTTCCCAGCACCCACATGAGGGCCTACAATCATCCCTAATGCCAGTTTTAGGGGATCCTGTACCCTCATCTGTCCTCTGTAGGTACATGTGCACATATAGACATGCAGACACATATAGAGACACACAAATAAAAATCAATTTATAGATAGTTAATGAATAGAAGATTAGATAGAGATGATAAACATACATAGATGATAGATATGAGATAGATGGTTGATAGAGATAATAGATAGATAGATAGATAGATAGATAGATAGATAGATAAATAGATAGATACAGACAGATAGATAGATAGACAGTTTTAATCACTGAAATTTGTGATATAAATGTTGACAGCCATCTCAAGCAGTGCACCTTATGGCCTTCCTCCTAGCACCTGTGTAGGTCTAGAATGCAGCAGCATGCCCACAGCCAGGTTACAGCCCAGTACCCATTAGCTAGTCCACATTTGTTGGTGTCACTGACTCTAATTAAACAACAGTGGTGCATGAAATTAACAAGCTTATAAATAGATTCCAGCAGCTCAGACAGACAAGAGCCTGCCATTCTCCTGGGGACCCTTGGGCATCATCCCAGCAAAAGCCCTGCCAGGTACATCTTGCTGACTCGGGAAAGGAACCCAGCAACTGCACAGACCGGTGGCCTCGCACTGTGGAAGTCAGCTCTAGTGTCAGGCCAGCCCAGCCATGTGCACCTCTGAGGAACAGGGTCCTCACAGTGGACTGTGGCTTTGCTTATTTCTTCATAGTCTGCTTGTCTTCAGGAAGTTGACCTGTTCCTCCTTAGCCTGTCATGAAACAGTTCTCTGTGGTGCTAAGTGCTGCCATTTACTCCAAATCCTGGAAAGAAGGGGTCTGTGTGCAGAGGAGCCCCAAGAGCAGCTCCTGGTCTCTCTTAGAAAAGCCCCTGCCCATTTGGGTGGGATCTCCCAAGACAACATCAGACTCAGCTCCACCTGGCTCCCAGGATATGCCCATATCAGATGAGGAGCTCAGCTCTTCCCAGCTCCTACCAGGGGCACAATCCAGGCAAGTGACCGCACTGCAGTAGGTACAGGTGGTGACCCTGGGGGTCTAAACCCTACTCCTCTGCTCTGAAGTGCTCAAACACTCTCTCTTTTTTTGCCTCTGATTTGACAAAACAACTGCATGGCACCAACAAGAAAGAAAATGGGGCATCCTCTGTCAATGCCAGAAAGGCAGCCTGGGTGCTCAGTGAGCTTGCCCAGGAGAGCAGAAGCAAGGGCCTTGGCCTTCTCTCTCAGCCCAGCTTCTATCCTCAGGGTGTCCTCCACAGCCCCCAACCCTCCATCCAGGCATGGAAGACAACTGAGCCCACACATGCCTTCTCCAGCCCCTTGAGTTGCAGTAAACACCCATCTTTGCTGTGACCCTTACACCCTGGCCTGTAGAGGATCAAAAGTTTTCTTTGTGAAACAGTCCTAACAGTGGACGTATAGGCCTGACCCAGGCCACCTGGTGCTCAGACCTTCCTCCTGCCTGTCAGCCCTCTTGGGAAATTCAGCCTTGACAGATTTGTCTCTTATGTCATGTGTCGTCCAGTCCAAGGACAACCTCATAAAACAATAACTCTATCTGACTCCGTGACATCTTCCAGCCTCCATGCATGTAAACTCTATGCATGTAGTCTCATGGTGTCATGACAAAGAGCCTACTGTGGAAGCTCTTCCTGTGTCAGAATTAGCTTCAGCTGTCAACTTGAGACAACAGAGTCACCTGGGAAGAAGGAACCTCAACTGAGAAATGCTTCCATCAGATTGGCCTTTGGCATTTTATTAATTAATTATTAATGTGAGACCATTCAGTCCACTATGGGCAAGGCCATCCCTGCGCTTGTGGTCCTGGGTTGTGTAAGAAATCAGGCTGAGCAAGCTATGGGGAGCAAGCCAGTAAGTAACACTCCTTTATGGCCTCGGCATCAGCTCCTGCCTCCAAATTCCTGCTTGAGTTCCTTCCCTGACTTCCCTGGAGATGGAGTGTAACTTGTAAGGGAAATAAACCCCTTCCTCTCCAAGTTGCTTTAGGTCACTGTTTATCACAGCAACAGTGAACAAACTAAAAGAGTGTATCCCAGCTTCACAGATAAGCAAACCAGGCTAAGAAAGCTCAATGACCTGCTGATGCAGAAAGCCTGATTCAAAATGTGTCTGTTTACAGCACTTGTTTTTCTTGTCTTTTCTACCACGTCAATGGACTATTTGGTCTGTTTTGTTGTCTAATCATGAAATATGTCTGATGTATATGAAAGAACATAAAGAGATTTATTTGTTTGTTGCTTTTTAGACCCAGTTGTCCTGGAACTCCCCTTGTACCCCAGGAATTCAGGCTCCTCCTGCCTGCCTCGGCCTTCTGAGTGCTGGGTTTGTGGTCATGAGACAACATGTTGGCCAGATGGTGTTATTTACAGACAACCACATGTAGACCTGTCAGACTTAGCATGAGTAATGCTGGTGATGGGCATGGAGGTCCTGAGAATGAGCCTTCAGATGCTGCTGATGCTCTCCTCGGGTGTCTTTGATCATGCTTCCTACTACTGAATGATGCGTTCTGCCTACTTTTGTCCTCAGTTGCAAAGGACTGCAACCTCCCTCTACTTAGGGATTCTGGTTTTCTGCTCTAGTCTGTGCGACTTTCCTTAGTGACTGCTTGTGTTGGCACTGTCACCTACATCCAAGGCGTATGTGCCTCATTGGTGAACTGGCCCTTTCCTTATTCTGCCTGGTTGCACACCTCTCTGCTAATATCCCTTGTTCCCTGTGACACTGTGTGCTAATCCAGCCACTGCATTCTGCTCTGTTAGTGTTTCAAGACACAGATTTTTCCCTCCTCTTAACCTCTCCACATGCTTGTGTTTAAAGTGTTTTTCTCTGTAACACATTGTTAGATCTTGCTTTTTCTTTTTAATTTGGCAACCTCTGCCTTTTAAGCAGGTTGTTTAGATAAAGGATCTGCAAACTATGGCCCCAAAGCCAAATTTAACTCACTGCCCAGTTCAGTAAATAAAATTTTATTGGAAAACATTGGGAGCATTTGTTATGTGTTGTCAAAGCTGGTTTTGCAGACCTGAAGTGGTTATTGCAGACTCTAGCCTGCAAAGCATGAAGCATTTGCTGTCTGTCTCTTCACAGGAAATATTTGCTGATCTCTGGTGCAGGCCATTTCCCTTGGTGGTCTGCGCTAGATCTAGCATCTGCTCTTCCTTTCCCTCTGCTTCCCAGCTGCCCTCTTGCTTCAGTTTCTCCGTCCTATCACATTGCTGGAGTTGGTCATTGTTCAACCTCCTGTCTGCACTGGGCTATCATCCAGCTTTCCTCTTGCTTCCCTGCAGTCACTCTATTTCCAGTGAACATCTTTAATTTGTCATGGTTCACCTGTGAGTGAAACAGCACTTTACATTGAATACAAAACCCTCTCAGAGTCTTTGCACCTTGCTTTCTCATTCTTTGTCCTGCATCTCATTTCCATGTGTGCTTAAATCCCCATAATGTTGTCATTATTTTTAAAGTAGAGAACTCATCTGTCTTTAAAGGAAACATAAAGTTGTATGCTTTTATTTCTTGGTTCTTTAGCATGTTTGTGCATGTGTGCGTGCGTGTGTGTGTGTGTGTGTGTGTGTGCATGAGTACATGTGCATATGGAGTCCAGAGAGTGATGTCAGATGTCTTCTCTGATCACTTTCCATTTTGTTTTTTGAGGCAGGGTCTCTCACTGAACTTGGAGCTCACTGATTTAGTCAGGCCACCTGACCAGCAATCCTAAGACCTTGTGTTTCTGCTTCCCAGAGCAAGTATCACAGGCTTTAAAAAGTGCCTGGCTTTTCATGTGGGTGCTTCGAATCCTTTCCCAGCCCCTATCTCTTAATTCCTGATCTTCATTATGAAAATAAATTTTCTCTATTTTTTCTTTCTACCTGAAGCATCTCCTTTTAATTTCTTATTAATTTGTTTATTCATTCATTCATTCATTCATTCATTAGTTATCTATTTAAAGATAGAGTCTTGATATGTTTCCCAGGTTGGTCTAAAACTCCCAGGCTAACTGATTACCTGCCTCAGCCTTCTGCATGCTGGAATAACTTACACGTGCCATTATGGCAGGGCTATGGGAACCGCCTCTGATACTATGAGGCTAATCTGCTTTCACCTGAGTCAGAACACAGCCTTCCAGCTTCATCCAGTGTTTGCTGGTGCTCATATCTAAATACTGTTGAACAGAGAAATTATATCTTTCCATGTAAAAAAAAAAAAAAAAAAAAAAAAAAACAAACAGCTTTCACCTTAAAGGGAATCATGAAGTTTATTCTGGAGAAATTTTGAGTGACCATGGCCTGAAAATACAGATCTAGACACGGTGACCAAGGCAAGTCTTATAAAAGAAAGCATTTAGTTGTGGGTTTGCTTACAGTTTCGGAGAATAGTCCATTATCATGGTGAGGAACATTGCGGCATGCAGGCAGACATGGTGCTGGAGAAGGAACTGAGGGATCCACATCCTGATCCACAGGCAAAGAGGGAGAGACTCGGGGCTTGGATGGGCTTTTGAAACCTCATAGCCCACAGTGACACACTTCCTTTAAGAACGCTGCATGCCTAACCCTTCTAATTCTTTCACATAGTGCTAGTTCCTGGTAACTAAGCACTCAAATATATGAGTTGATGGGAGTCATTCTTATTCAAACTATCATAATCCCCAAATGTCTCCTCGATCGTAGCTTTTGTGTTGTATCTTCAGAAGGTTAATTTTTCAGCACACACATAGGTATTCTTATTTTATTTATTATAATACAATAGTGATTTACTTAAATAAAATGAGCAGTGTTGACCAACTATTACTGATTTTTTGTAATATGCTGTAATTGAATATGAAATATTTTTAAAATGCGCTTTGCTGAGTGGATTAAAGGTCTTTGTCTACTTTTCTTTTAATTAGTTCACAAGCAGGGGAGTGTCTATGAATGGGTCATTGGTTCCCTTTAAACTACTACTGCAAGTCCTTCAGTGGCTATGGTTCCGCTTTGACCATAGACTTCCTAGACCAACTCTAATATGTGCTTGGAAAATTAGCAATTATATTTAAGCTTTCATCATAATGGATTTTTACATCTTCTCATACGATAATTTAATGTAGTGACCCTTTATGTTTTGTTACTAATACTGTTTGTTACTTTTCTGGTTTATCTTTATCAATTTTACATAAATTTGCATGTATATTATCCTCAAATACCTCTGCCTTCCACTGTAGTTTCTTTTTGTCTTTGCAATTCTCTCCCTCCCTCATATCTGTATCTTTATCTCTTTCTCACTTTTTTGTTTCTACTTTCCTTGCCTTATTTTTTTTTTGCTGTCTTATATAACATATTTTGATGATTAAACTAGTTCTGCATTGTTAAATCTCACTCCTAGCTCTTTTATGTCTCCCCAAACCCTACCACATATTTTCTCCTTCATGAAGTTTTCTTTTCCCCATTCAGGCATTTTTGTATTGTTGTGAGACCTTTGATTTTAACCAAAGCTGTCTGGGTTGGGAGCTATTTATTGGAAACTGAGGATCACCATTTCAACTAAAAGTAATGACTGTTCCCCCAACCGAAATTTATTAGTTACAAGTAGTTCAGTGAGAATGGAGGGCATGAACCCCTTCCTCTAGCCATGATTAGCTCATGGCAAGCCCAGCAGAGGTAACCACAGCCGCTGTGAGATCCTATTTACAATGGCTGTCTTGCCCTGTAGTCAGAGTTCCTCCTCTTCTTTTTCTTCTTCTTTTTCTTCTTCTTTTTCTTCTTCTTTTTCTTCTTCTCCTTCTCCTTCCCCTCCTCCTCCTCCTCCTCCTTCTCCTTCTTCTTCTTCTTCTTCTCCTACTCCTGCTTCTTTTATGCTTCTGCTTTTCTGCCTCTGCTTCTCCTTCTCCTTCTCCTTCTTTTCTTCTGGCTGTAACACTCTTTTCCCCCTCTCCCTTTTGCATTGTTTCCTGAGTCTTCAAGAAGGTGCTGTAAATTTGTATCATCTTTAGATTTGGTTTCTTTTCTAACTTTTGACATGAAGTGACAATGTCGTAACCTTAATCTTTTCTCTTGGCTACAAGAAAAGCTATCCATGTCCCTTTGTTGCTTTAGTTGCATCTAATCTTGATATGAAGTATCCTCTTACAATGAGTGCTAAGTATTTTACTGTTACATTATGATTAGTACTAACGTCTTTTTGTCAATATATTTGCACATGCTTTGCAGGTCTTTTAACAAAAAGATACATTGATTTTCTAACAGTGCAATGTGCAAGTTAAAATTATTTATGATAAATTAATAATGTACTAATCTGTAAATTAATTACAGGTCACAAATTTATAATAGTCATATGCTAGCAATAAAGGATATGCTAAAATAGACCTTAGCTCTATATGTTGATAAATTTCCAACATAGAGATGAATTCGGAATCATTGAGTTGTATTCTAAATTATGCCCTACATTTTAGCCGTAGCTTGGAAATACAAGTTATAAAATGTTTATTACATTTTTTATTTATTCACTGAGGGATGGCATTTGCATGCCATGGTGCACTTTTGGAGGTCAAAGGACAACTCGCATGACTCAGTTTTCTCCTCCTACCACATGGGCCCCCTAGATTGAAGTTGGGTCCTCAGGCTTGGCAGCAGGTGTCACTGCCTGCTGAACCATCTCATTGGCCTTGAAATACTACATTTTAGTGTGGTTGTCCTACCAGCTTTTGAGAACAGCATTTTAAGTTCTTGTGATTCTGTGAGTTTTGCTTTATGTGTTTATAAGGCCACGCTGTTGAGTGCCTACAGCTCATGGCTATTGTAGTTTTCTGATAATTGATTCATCATTATTTCATTATTTTCTAATCCTAGGATAGTGTTATCTTTTATCTTGTTAAATATTGCATCGTTTATCCACAGTTCAAAATTATATTACCACACACCAGATCCATTGACAATAGCAATAAAAATGAAAGAATCGGGCTCCTTCCAGGGCGTTGAAAGTGTTCGCACAGGAAAATTGTTTAGCTTATCCTAATTTATAATTGACTTGTCAGCCAATTGAACTAAGATATAAGACAAGAAATCTTACAGAGAACATTAATATGGTGCAATCATGTTTAAGAATTCCAATAACACTACAGATTATTGTAAAGACAAATATTCTTTTAAAAATTTATTTACTTTACGTCCAAATTGAAGCTTTCCCTCCTTCCACTGCTCCCAGTCAAGTTAAAGAAGGAGCAGGCACATCTTCTCCTATTGAGGCTAGACAAGGCAACCCAGTTAGGAGAAAGGAATCCAAATGCAGGCAACAGGGTCAGAGACAACCCCTGCTCCAGTTGTTAGGGGACCCACATGAGAACCAAGCTGTACATCTATTACATATGTGTAGGGGCCTAGGTCCTTCCAATGGATGTTCTTTGGTCTGTGGGTGCCTATGGGCCCAGGTTAGTTGATTATGTAGGTCTTCTTGTGGCATCCTTGACCCTTCTGGCTTCTTCAATCCTTCCTCCCCCACTTCCACAAGATTCCCCAAGCTTCACCCAATGTTTGACTGTGGTTCTCTGCATCAGTCTCCATTAGCTGTTGGGTGAAGCCTCGCAGAGGACAGTTATGTTAGGCTAGTATAAGAGGTAAGTGTAATTAATAATGTCAGCGGTGGGCCCTCTCTCATAGTGTGGGTCTCAAGTTGGGCCAGTTGTTGGTTGGGCATTCCCTCAATTTCTACTCTATGTTTATTCATGCACATCTTGTAGGCAGGACAGATTGGGGGTCAAAGGTTTTGTGGGGGTGCAGGTGTCCACATCCCTCTACTGGAAGTCTTGTCTGGTTGCAGGAGGTGGTTGTTTCAGGTCCCATATCCTCCATTGCTAGGAGTCTTGGTCACCCATAGATGGTACCTCAGTGCTTGTATGACACATTCACTCTTCAGTCTGTCATCTGGAGTCTGCTCATGTTAGGCTTCCTGGGCTTTTAAGACAGCTTTGCTGTGTGTATTTATTCAATAGGTATGTCCTCAGTGAACTCGGTGGCCAGATGTGGATTAATTGGTACTGAAAATACAAGTGTAAAAACCTTTGAAGGCTGTTGCTGCCATTAGTGAATACATCCTATATTATCAATCTCATATGAATAATTTTTGAAAATACAAAATGTTGTTACCTGTATAGAAAAGCATCCTGGTTTACCATATTGTGCAGAAATTGATAGGTCCAGAAATATTCAAATTGTTTTATGATTTTTACAGGGTCAGCACACTGTATTAAATATGTAAAGTCTTAAACCCTATGGTTTAATTGCAAAAATTAATAAATTGTTTTCTAAATAATAAAAAAGATGGAATTACACTAGATGAGTCTAAGTACCTGCTACAGGTCAGGATTTTAGGTGGGAATATAGAGGTAACATGAACGTATTCTGGTCCAGAAAACCTGGGACCCCCATGGTACTCACAGAGTCACAAGCAAATCCCTTCAATGGGCCATCCATGCAGGAAATCTCATGAAAGCCACTCTCAGAGAAGAACTTGCAGAAAACAATTACAAATATGTAAATCACTTTGAAGACAGGCTGGTAAGTGAAGAAACCTCATCCCCTCCAAAATATTCTTAAGGAACTAAACAGCATGTCCATACATAAAGAAACACTAGTAAAATTCAGTGACGGGGCTTCATGCCCACCTCCTCCCCTCTATGTTGGGATTTTGTCCAGCTGAGGCTTGTGGAGGTCTTGTGCGTGCTGTCACAATTGTTGTGTGTTCCTAGGTGTAGCCACTAGCTAGAGTACTTGCTTGGCAAGCATGTACTCATGTAGAGAGCCAGTGTAGCTGCGTGCATGCCTATAACCCAGTGCCATGGGGATCAGGGACAGGAGAATCACTGTGACTTGCTGGCTGACACCCTCCCTCCAGATACCATGAAAGACCCTGTCTCAAAGAATGAGATAGAGAATAGAGCAGGGTACCTAGAATCCTCTGCTGTACTCCGCAATGGTACATGCACACTTACATACAAATATGGGCATGTCAAGGGTCTTTTCTGAGACTGATACTCCAAACAAGGACCATGCATGGAGATAACCTAGAACCCTTGCCCAGATGTAGCCCATGGCAGTTTAGTGTCCAAGTGGGTTCCGTAGTAAGGGGAACAGGGACTGTTTCTGACATGAGCTCAGTGGCTGGCTCTTTGATCACCTCCCCCTGAGGGTGGAGCAGCCTTTCCAGACCACAGAGGAGGACAATGCAGCCAGTCCTGATGAGACCTGATAGGCTAAGGTCTCCAGTGGATTTGGAGAGGGACATGGAAGGAGGTGAGGGAGAGAAGGTGGGGTTGGGAGAGAATGAATGAGGAAGGGGGCTATAGCTGGGATACAAAATGAATAAACTGTAATTAATACAAAAAAATAAAAATTTCGACTGGAGAGATGGCTCAGTGGTTAAGAGCACTGTCTGTTCTTCCAAGGGACCTGGGTTCAACTTCCAGCAGCCACATGGCGGCTCACAACTGTCTGTAAGCAGTTCCAGGTACATCCTCAAGCCAATGCACATAAAATAAAATTAAATAAATTATTTTAAAAAATAAAAAAGAAAATTTTAATAAAAAAAGAAAAATGTGGGCATGCAAAACACACATACACATACTTTTTAAATGCATTAGACAGGTTCAAGGTGCATGTCAGTGGTAGAATGCTTGTCTAGCCTGTGTGAGGGCATGTGCTTCTTCCCCAGAAACACATAGAGTTTGATAGTTCCAATTGGTTTCATCACAGTCTTTACATGGAATCTACCGTAAGCAGAGGATTACTCTCAGCCAGAAACATGGGTGGGAAAACACTCCAGGAGAGAAGAAAATGAACAACTACCTGATGCCACAGTATACCTAGTGCCATATGGGGTAAAAAGAAAGTGGGGAGGAAATAAGGAAGGGTCAAAGCGTACCCTGTGAGGTGCCCAGCTTCTGACAAGTCATGTGCTATTTCTTGCAGCAGATGAAACTGTTTTTTGTTGGTGTTTTTGATTTTTTGATTTTGCCTCTGAGACTCTCTTCTTGGCTTCTGGCAGCATCTGACTTTTGCTGTTGAGGTAGTACATTAGTGATACTAAAAATGTTATACTGAAATGCAAGTGAAAACAATCCCAGTTTGTGTTTTCACACTGTGTGTGTGTGTGTGGTGCCTACCTTTTCCTCTTGTGAAAATTTCTCTAGTGGTCTCTTGTTCCTGGGTGCTCACTGACTTCCTTTACTTGCATCTCAGCAGCTTACCTGTCAGGCCTCTTCCACCTCCCAGCGCCTCATCTTTGTGAGAATTGACACTGAACTATCTTGCAGCTCTCACTATCTCTTTATCTACATGGTCTTTTAAATCCAAGCTCACGCTTGCTAAGCTCATCCTCTGTGCTACATGGATCTGGTTACCTGCTGGAGATGGCACTGAATCCTTCATTGTGTTACAGATGGGTCACATGGTTAGCCATGCCCAGGGCTAACGAGCACTTGGTGGCCAGAGCCTTTGTCAACCTCCAACTTCTGAGTCATAGGTTTATAAATGATGTGACAGTGAGTCATGCTGCTCACCACCTTGGCTAGGTAGGTGAGGTGTTTTTTGTTTGGTTTGGTTTAGTTTGGTTTGGTTTGGTTTGGTTTGGTCTGGTGTGGTTTGGTTGATTGGTTTGGTTTTTGTTTATGTTTTTTCTGTTTTTTGTTTTTTGGGTTTTTTGTTTGTTTGTTTGGTTTGGTTTGTTTTTTCTAGAAGATGGCTCAGGTGAACTCATGTGGGTCACTGTCCCTCACTCGATTGGGAGCTGGGAAGGAACAGAGGCATCTTGTTCATATCTGACACCAAAGAAGCATCTTCCACAAAACAGAGAACACAGATGCTTATATGAAGAGGGAGGGACAGAGAGAAGAAATACACCTTGAAGCTCTGTGGATTACCCTGGGAGATGCTCTATGTCTTACTTCTAGAATTTTCTTCTTCCTGCCTGATTCTTACCGACATTCTGGAGAAGTGCTGCTGGACTAGCCCTCAGCCAGCCAGCCCTAGGCAGCAGCTGCCCTTGTTACTGACTGTGAGGCATAGTCTAGGAACAGGCACATGTCATCTTGTGCATACTAAACTTTAACACTTGTATTTTGAGATGACTGGGGAGTCACCAGGTGCTGTGAAAAGTAACAGGAAGGCATCCCACTTACACTCTGAACTCTACTCCCCTGATGAAGATAGCTCGCAGAGACACAGGACAGCCAGGACACACACTGGTTGAGGCCTGATCTTACTCAGAATTCTTGTTTTACTTGTACTTGTTTTGTGTGTATGTATGTATGTATGTATGTGTGTATGTATGTGTGTGTGTACATATGGGTGTACTGTGTGTGTACATGCATGTGTGTGTACTTATACACATATATATGTATGTTGCAGTATTGTGTACAGGTATGTTCGTGTGTGTGTTTACATGTGTGCATGTAAATTAGTTTGTATGTATGTGTGCATGTATGTATGTGTACATTTGCATGTTTAGGTGTGTGTGCATGCATGTATGTTTATACATATGTTTAGGTCTTTGCAATTTAACCATCTGTGTGTGATCATTTGATTTCAGCCTATTATTGTTTGAATGTGTCTCCCATCAAAAAGTGTGGCTGGAAACTTAATCTCCACTGCAGTGGAGTGTTCTAGGCAGAGCCCTCGTGAATGGACTAATGGCAGCTCTCTCTCATAGTCGCCCTACTTTCATCCAAAGGACAGTGCAAAAGGCCTTCAGCGAATTCTGAAACCCCCTCCAGAACTGTGACCCACTACATTTCTGACCATGACAGGTTATCCTATCTTTAGAAACCTGTTACATTAGAGTGAGACAGACTGAGATTCCACTACAACCAAGACACAGAGCTGTGGGACATGGGCAACCATGGAGCTGTTGTCATCTGTATTATTTTGTCACCTCAGAATGTTATAGGAGCATCTCAGAAAAGTAACCTGTGAAGATTGGATTTTTCACTGATAGAACTCCCTCGGTCTTCACCCTAGTCTTTGCATGTTTCTTCTGTACCTCAAATCCCTAGGTGGCATCCCGTGGCCTCTGTGAGATAGCTGAGCTTAACCGGTAGACAGGTGTCTAGGTAGCTTCAGCTTGTCATAAATGATGCAGCTGTGATCATAGTGAAGAGTTTTTATATGGCTGTGTGTTTCACTTCTATGGGATGCATCTCAAAATTCAGTTTCTCCTCCTGTGTCACTCGTTAGTGCTGGGTATTTTAGCCACTCTGATGGGAGCTGCATTGGTCATGTGGAGTATTATAACAAACTGCCAAAGGCTGGGTGACTTATAATGAGCAGAAGTTTACTAATCACGGGTGTGGGGGCTGCAACAGCTTACCTGGCAGAACACAGAACAAAGGCACAAGCTGTCTCCCAAACCCAGGGTACTGACCCCATTTGTGACAGCTCTCTGCCTTTATGACCTCATGCAATTCTCTCTTTTTTTTCATTTTTTTACTAATTTATTTATTTTTTTTATTAATTACAGTTATTCACTCTGCATCCCAGCTGTAGCCCCCTCCCTCCTCCCCTTCCAAACCCACCTTCCCTTCCTCTTCTCCCATGCTCCTCCCCCAGTCCACTGACAAGGGAAGTCCTCCTCCCTTTTCATCTGATCCTAGTCTATCAGATCTCATCAGGACTGGCTCATTATCTTCCTCTGTGGCCTGGTAAGTCTGCACCCCCTTCCAGGTGGAGGTGATCAAAGAGCCAGCCACTGAGTTCATGTCAGAGACAGTCCTTGTTCCCATTGCTAGGGAACCCACTTGGACACTGAGTTACCATGGGCTACCCATCCAAGCAAAGGTTCTGGTTGTCTCCATGAATGGTCCTTGGTTGGAGTATCAGTCTCAGAAAAGACCCCTGTGCTCAGATTTTTTTTTCTACTTGTGGAGCTCCTGTCCCCTCCAGGTCTTTCTATCTCTCCCTTCTTTCATAAGATTCCCTGAGCTCTGCCCAAAGTTTGGCTATGAGTCTCAGCCTCTGCTTTGATATCCTGCTGGGTAGACTCTATTTTAGAGTCCCCCTGTGGTAGGCTCCTGTCCTATTCCCTGTTTTCTCCCTCTTCCAATGTCTACGCCTTTGGCCTTTCTGAATGAAGATTGAGCATCTTACCTAGGTTCCTCCTTTTTGATTAGCTTCTTTAGGTATACAGATTTTAGTATGATTATCCTATATTATATGTCTAATATCCACTTATAAGTGAGTATATAAGTGTGTGTCTTTCTGCTTCTGGGATACCCTTAGACAAACTAAGACAGAAAGACACTGTCCAAATCAACAAAATCAGAAATGAAAGGGAGATATAACAACAGACACTGAGGAAATCCAAACAATCATCAGGTCTTACTACAAAAGCCTATACACCATAAAATTTGAAAATCTAAATAAAATGGACAATTTTCTTGATAAATTCCACTTACCAAAGCTGAATCAAGACCAGGTAAATAAAATAAATAGTCCTATATCCCCTAAGAAAATAGAAGTGGTCATCAAAAGTCTCCCATCCAAAAAGAACCCAGGGCCAGATGGTTTCAGCGAAGAATTCTACCATACCTTCAAAGAAGAGCTAACACCAATACTCTTCACATAATAGAAACAAAAGGAACATTACCAAACTATTTCTATGAAGCTACAGTCACCTTGATACCTAAACCTCACAAAGACCCAACAAAGAAAGGAATTTCAGGCCAATCTCCCATATGAACATTGATGCAAAAATACTCAACAAAATATTCACAAACCAAATCCAAGAACACATTAAAGATATCATCCACTATGACCAAGTAGGCTTCATCCCAGGTATGCAGGGGTGGCTCAATATACAGAAATCCATCAATGTGATCCACCATATAAACAAACTTGAAAGAAAAAAAAACATGATAATCTCCTTAGATGCATTTGATAAAAGGCATTTGATAAAATCCAACATTTGTTTATGTTTAAAGTCCTGGAGAGATCAGGGATACAAGGCACTTACCTAAATGTAGCAAAGGCAATATACAGCAAGCCTATAGCCAACATCAAACTAAATGGAGAGAAACTTAAATCTATCCTACTGAATTCAGGGACAAGGCAAGGCTGCCCACTCTCTCCATATCTCTTCAGCATAGTACTTGAAGTCCTTGCTAGAGCAATAAAACAATTAAAGGAGATCAAGGGGATTCAGTTTTGAAAGGAAGAAGTCAAAGTATCACTATTTGCAGATGATATGATCGTATACATGAGTGACCCAAAAAAAATTCTACCAGGGAACTCCTACAGCTGATAAATACCTTCAACAAAGTGGCTGGATACAAAAATAACTAAAAAAAATCAGTAGCCCTCCTGTATGCAAAAGACAAAAGGGCTGAGAAAGAAATTAGGAAACAACACCCTTCACAATAACCACAAAGGGTATAAAGTACCTTGGTGTAACCGTAACCAAGCAAGTCAAAGACTTGTATGAAAAAAACTTCAAGTATCTGAAGAAAGAAATAGAAGATATCAGAAGATGGAAAACTCTCCCATGTTCATGGCTTGGCAGGATTAACATAGTAAAAATGGCCATCTTACCAAAAGCGACCTCATGCAATTCTAACCACCTGCCATTAGCACCATCTGCTGAGGCCATCTTGTCACACAGGAGGGCCAAAGACCAGTGCTTCAACGTGTGGAGACACAATCACTCAGCCCATGCAGACACTGTGTAACTTCTATGTTGTATCTGACAGACTTTATTCTGACTGTCAAGCAGGAGTGACAGAGCCCAGCTGCATCCGCCTGTCTCTGTGGCTGGTGTGCATCACTAAAGTGAGGGCTTCCTCTGACTCCCAAAGCTAGCCAGGGTCTCACACTATCTAGAGCCCCACATGCCTCCTCCAGGGTTTTATGATTTCCTGATTGCCTCAAGCTTCTGCTCAAATCCATTTCCATGCACCACAAAGCCTCTTGATTCTAGAACATGAGATACAGATGGAGCTGAGCACTGATCCCTCCATGGTACAACTGGGAAGGATGGCATGGAGGATTGGGAGACAGCCATCTTTCCGGGCTCTTTCACTGCATCAACAGGGCTTCTATGGCCACAGTCACCAGTGTCACCCTCCCACACCTGCCTCAAAAGACCCTCTCTCCTCCCTTATCCCTCCCCCCTCTCCCATCCTCCCTTCAACAGACCCCCTCTCAATGCAGCTCCTTCCTTCCACAGTTCCTCAGCTGCTCCTCTCTGATCTCCAATAATCAGGCCACAGAATAAGCCCCTCTTTCCTGGTTGGTACATTTGGTTTGTAGTGCCCTATTCATGGGAGGGATCAAGCACAGAAGAGTTGCAGTCTGTTTTCATGGGACACTATCAGGATCTGCTGAAACGGCAGATAGGCAAAGAGGGGCCTTCCACCCTGTGGCTGTGTTTTTGGAAACCCTGCCCCTTTTGCCAGATGGAACTGTGATGTAAGAGAACCGGTTTTCCCTTAAATCCATGTCCCATGTTTTGTTATCCTGAAAGCTGTTACTGACTTTTATTGCTGGTTTGTTTTCTCTGCCAACGTTGTCCAGCCTTTGCTCTAGAAGCTTCTGCTTGGAATTGAATTGGGGTTCTTTATTGCCTGTGCTAAAATGAAAGCCAGCAGCTGAGCAATCACTAGAGGTTGCAAACCCAGTTCTCCTGGGAGTGAGTGTAAAAGGTTAATATTGGATTCAATGGGCATATCCTCAGGTAGTAGCAGCAACTATGCAGAGAAGCCTATCTACGAGCTAGTCACGTGGTAGAAGAAGGGAAAGGCCTGATGCTGGTGGCACTTTTTTGCCAGATGCTTCCTGGAGATGTGCCTTCCACATCACAAACTGGGCAAGGCATGGCCATCATGGCTCTCTTCCAAAGGCCACATTGGTTGTAGACTACTTATTTTCTGCCCCCCACCAGGGGTCTCTGTGAGGCTGAGCTTGACAGGTACATATAAGAACCCTCTGGATGGGCTTCATAGAGTGGAGCATGCCTTGGGTGCTTAGTTAGGGCCACCTGGAGTCTCCCATTAGCAAGGGAGGTTCAGAACATAAAAATACATTTCCCAGGGCCTTTTTTAAAAAATTAATTTATTTTTTATTCACTTTACATTCTGGTTGTAGCCTCATCCCTCCTCCCCTCCCAGTCCCACCTTCCCCCTTCCCTTTGCCCTTTTCCTATCACCTAGTCCTCAGAAAAGAGGAGCTCCCTTTCCCATCCACCCCAGCTCATCAAGTTGTGTCAGAACTGACTGAGTATGTCCTCTTCCCCTGTGGCCTGATAAGGCAGTCCTGCCAGGGGGAAGTAATAAAAAAGCTAGCAAGTAAGTCTTTGTCCAATGCAGTCCCCACTTCCCTTACTAGAGAACCTATATGAAGCCTGAGCTGTCCATCTGCTACATTTTTGTAGGGGGCCTAGGTCTAGTCCATGCATAGTCTTTGGTTGGTGCTTCAGTATCCACAGTTCCCTCTGGCCCTCACAGAGCCTTTCAGCATGCCTCTTGGAAGAGTTTTGAGGTCCGAATATCTAGCTAGGTATCAGGAGGCTTCACTTCCTGCTCATCTTTGCTACTAACAGAGTTCTCAGGCTAAAGACTCCCTTCACTTGTAAAAGAATACAGGAATGGGGGTAGTTAATCTTTAGGGAGAGTCTTGGTAGATGGTTCCAATGATCATACCTACCTATTCTGTGAATGCCCAATGATATATCATTGCCAATGATGGGGGGGGGTCCTTGGAGCACCCAAAGCCATGCCCCCTACACAGATGTAGCAGATGGGCAGCTTAGGCTTCATATAGGTCCCCTAGTAAGGGAAGTGGGGACTACATCAGACAAGGACTCACTTGCCAGCTTTTTGACTGTCAAACTTTGCGAAATCTTTGCCCTCTGAGATTTGTTATTTATTGTAGAGGCCTCTAAATCTTCCTAAATGAGCACTTATTTTGCATTGAACTGAAATATATCACAAATCCACTCTTCCCCCCCTGCCTTTTGTGGTGACTTCGTATCCATGTTGGATATGCTAGCTAGTTTTCACTATCTACTTGACATCTCCTAGAGTCACCTGCGAAAGGCGTGTCTATGGAAGGACTACCAAGATGACACCGGTGTGTGGCCATGTCTGTGGGGATTGTCTTGATTGTTAGTTAATATAGGTGGGCCACTTGAGAGCAGCATCACTCCCAAGGCAGGTGGTCCTGAGCTGGATAAAAAGGCTAAGTAAGCTGAGCCTGAGAGCAAACCAGGGAGCGAGCCAGCAAACAGCATTCTTGTGTGATTTCTGCTTCAAATTCCTGCCTGAATTCTACCAGTAATGGACTGTGACCTGAAAGTAAAAGCCATATAAACCCTTTGTTCCTCGAGTTGTTTTTGGTCATGGTGTTTACCACAGCCACAGATTGAAGATGGAACGGGATGTATCATTTTAGCATCTCTGAGTGTGTGATTCAGCTGTGTTCTTAAGCACAATCTTTCACAGTGCTGTGTGACGCCACCATCATCTATGAATAGAATGTTTTCACCACCCCCAGGGAGGACTTTGCAGGCATTTGATAGTAGCCCTCCCTGCCCTTGCCTCCTGCCCTGGGTACCAAGTCCAGATACTGCTTTTTAATTTTTAATGTAGTTGTTGTTGTTATTTGTATCGGGGTGTTTACAGCCTGTGTGCATGCACAAGGAGGCCAGAAGAGGGTGTCTGACATCCTCCTCTGTTACTCCCTCCACCTACTCCTTTGAGACAGGGGTTCTCCTTCCTGGGATCCTTGTTTCTTCAGCTAGACTGGAAGCCGGCAAGCCTTGAAATTGTTCCTGCCTCTGCATCCTTTGGAACTGGGTAGAGTAACGGGCATGTTATGCCCTGCTTGTTATGCAGATAGTGGGAATGAACTCTGCTCCTAATGATTGCACAGCAAGTACTCTTAACCGCCGATCCATCTCTCTATCCCTACATTGTGTTTTCATTTTCCATAAATATGCTCACCCCATGGGCCTCATGTAAGCAGAATCATGCAGTGATTATCCTTCAGTGACTTGCTGCTCTTAGCATACATTACCATCCAGTTTTCCTTCCTGTCCATCCCTTCCTTTCCCCTCCCTGCCTGTCTTTTTTGTTGTTGTTGTTGGTCCAAGAGATGAGCTATCGACCACTAGGTCACATCTCCAGTACCCACTTCAGATTTTTTAATTTAGGTTTTAATTAAGTTTTTTTTTACATTTATTTTTATTTTATGTATGTAAGTGTGCACCTGAATGTATGTCTCTGTACCATACTCATGTAGTGCCTGCAGAGACCAGAAGAGAGCAACATATTCCTTAGGACTGGAGTTGCAGACAGTTGTGAGCCACCATGAGGGTACTAGGAACGGATGCAGGGTCCTCTGGAGAAGCAGCCAATAGTCTCACCCTCTGAGCCATTTCTCCAGACCCTCCCCCAACCCCGGTTTTAATGTCCGCTTTTTTTCCCCCAGGCACTTTTGAAGAGAGGTAGGCTGGCTGCCAGCTTCCTGAGATGCAGGTATAGCTGCCCGGAGAATCCAGACTTGATCTTAGCAGAGTCAGAGACTCATGGCAGAGCCAGTGCCCTGGGAGCATGACGCTTTTTGCAGGGCAGGGACTTATTCCTATGGCCACCATCTGTCCATGTGGAGGCTATAGGCCTTGGCTGAGTCTCTCCTTGAACTTTCCAGATTGTCAGCACATGTTGATTTCCCAAAAGTGCTTGGCTCTGAATGCTCATGAGCCCACAGCGGCTTCCTGCAGTTGTTGAATGAATTATTTCTTAGCTTGTTCCCTGAAAGACCTTAATGCCAGCCTTGGGAAAGACTTGGGCATCTTCACTTTTCTAAACTGATTCCACTGCTCTCAGTGTCTTCTTAAATTGAATTCAGTCATGCCTGAATATGCCCAGGGAATTGGCTCAGGGTTATCAGGGTATCAGTCTCTGGAGGTATAATGTGTGGGAGAATGTATAGATGACCTTTGCAAGAACTGCTCAGCTACTTTAAAACATTGCAAGGGTTAATTTTGATTTCCAACTTGACACAATCTAGAGTCTCCTGGGAAGAGACTCTCAATAAAGGATTGTGTAGATCATATTGTCCTGTGGGCATGTCTCGGGCGGGGGGGTGTGTCTTGATTGTGTTCCTTGATATGTGAAGACCCAGGCTAAAAGTGGGAGACGCCATTCCCTGAGTTTGGGTCCTAAACAGTGCAAGAGCAGAGAACCACCCGAGCACAGGCAAGCGTGCATTCATTCATTTTCCATCTGCTCTTGACTTGATGTGGCTGGCTGCTCAAGCCCCTGCCTTCTCTTTGCCACATAATGGACTGTAACGTGGACCTGTAAGATGAATGAACCCATCCTCCCTTAATGTTGCTTCTGTTGAGAATTTTATCACAGCCACAGAGATGAAACTAGAACAGCCATCTCCAAATCACCTATAATGGCCATTGTGATGTTGAATGAACTGGTGTTTTATTACGTTGTTTGGGGCAATGACAAGAGATAGCACCACCTGTAAGGCATTCAGCATATGCACATGTTGTTGTCAAACGTTTTCTGTCTGTTGGCGGTTGGATCTGTGGACCTGGCATTGGCCAGCGTGAAGGGCTGATTGCGCTGCTGGCTGCAGACAACACCCAACTGTCTATGAAACTGGTTTAAAGGAGGTTCTAGAGGTCCTTTCGTTCTTACGTCGTTAAGAAGGTCAGATTCAGACGAGGAATTCAAGGGAATGTCAATCACAAACCCACAGGGCTGTAGGTTCAGAAGGAAGGAGGCCTGCAGGGCACCAGCACGTCCCCTGACTGTCAGAAGGTCACTGCTTCAAAAGCAGCAACCGGGATCTGGTTCTTGGAAGTAGAACTAGGTTTCAGTAACTAAGCAATGATGCTGGTGGACTCCAGTCTTCAATCGGCTACTTACACTTCACTATACAAGTGAATAGTGACCTGTGATAATGAACAGCTTTGGAAGATGACCTCACATGGTCCTAGTATGAGCCCAATGTAGTTTGTGGTAGGTAGGGTCAGAGCACTGTGAGCCCTATAGGAGACAACCCTTTTGGTATCTTCCAGCTGCTAATGGTTGCCGATGGCTGGCCATACTTGGCATTCCACTTGTGTATGCATCATGTAGACCTCACTCTTCCCACCAGGAACTTCCTGTGACTCTCCATGTCACCCTCCTTCGGTTTGCACCTTTCTCTGTCCGTGTGTGTGTGTGTGTGTGTGTGTCTGTCCATGTGTATGTGTTTCTGTCCATGAGTGTCTGTGTGGGAGAGTGCGTGTCTATCCACGTGTGTGTATCTGTGTTTGTGTCTGTGTGTCTATTGGTGTGTGTGTATGTGTGTCTCTGTCCCTGTCTGTCTGTGTGTATGTATGTATGTATGTATGTGTGTGTGTCTCTCTATTTCTGTGTGTATGTGTTTGTGGGGAGGGGTTGTGTGTCTGTGTATCTGTTCATGTGTGTGTGTCTGTGTCTCTGTCTATGTGTATGTGTCTGTGAGTGTTTGTGTATCTGTGTGTCTGTCCGTGTGTGTGTGTGTGTGTGTGTGTGTGTGTGTGTGTGTGTGTCTGGGGATGAAGGAGTGTGTGGCACATGTGCCGCAGCATTGGTGTGGAAGCCAATTCCACAGGCTTGCAGACAACTGTTGCCTTCACCTCGTTGACACATGCTCTCCCTTTACTATCCACTGCTGCACATGTCCTGATGGCCCATCTACGACCTTCAGGGGATTCACCTGCCCCTGCCTCTTATCTCACATAGGGGTGTAGGAATTACAGAGGTATGCTATTATATTCAGCTTAACAGGGGTTCCGAGGACTCAAACGCAGGTCCTGATGCTTGTGTGGAAAGTATTGTACTCACTGACCCATCACTGCACCCCTCTTTGTCCCTGTCAGAAGCACCCCAGTCGCAGTGGATGAGAACCCTCCCTAATGACCTTACACTCACTTAATGACCTGTATAAAGACAATCTTCAAGTATGGCAATGGTAAGGGACTCCGAATATGGGTTTCACGGTTTGGGGGGGGGGGTGTTCACGGACAGTTCCTGGATAAACTCTGGAAAAGAACAATTGAAACCGTTTTGTTCATGACACACAGTGAGGTGTCAAGAACATGTCCTGACATCTCAATGTGCAAGCCCTTGTGCTGTAAACCCTTCTGTTTTACAAAATGCTCTTCTCGTGTGTTATTTTCTCTGGTGTGGTTTCACCTCCTAGTCCTCACTTTATTAACTGACCTACTTCGTCAATTTCCTGATCCAGATATTGACACACACCTTTCTCCAACACGTTGCACACAGCAGTGGCCAGTGGGCATCCATCAAATGCATTGGCCAGTGTTCACCCTCCTATCTTATCAGGAACTGTTTCAAATACAGATCTAAGGGCTTGAGAGGAAAATCAGTGCTGGTGGGTGCTTTTACTATACATCCAGGGGTGGTTTCCAGGCAGGTGGAAAGGGATGACAGTCGTCCCCTGATCTACAGAGAAAGCTAGCAATGGCTTCAGGTAGATGCAGAGAACTTGGGTTTCTCATAAGCCAGTCATGGCATTAGCCAAGCCCACCTGGCTTCCTTTGGAGGCTTATTTGCAGCAGAAGCAGCAGCAGCAGTAGCAGCAGCACTCTACATCGTCTTCTTTCACCTGCACATCTCTTACCTATTATCTGAGAAGTTTCTGCTTTGGGATTAAAGGAGGACAGTAAAGCATTGCATTAGCATACTGATAGACAGAGAGACAGCAGCATGGCGGGGGCTCTGATGACATTTCAAACCCACTAGGCAGAGAGGGCTCCATTCTTACAGGTCCCAGAGGAAGGAGGATAGTTTCACATCACTTGGTTAATAAATGGTGTGCAGCCAGGCTGTGTGTGATTCCTGGACAGGTGCGGAATGAATTTTGAGGAAGGAATGTGTGACTCTGAGAACTGCATGATAGGGCACATTTAGTTAAGATGTATCCATCATTTAAATAGAAGATGTGCAACCCCCCAGTTTCCCTTGATGTTCTGGGGTCTGACAAGTTGAAATCTGTAGACTTGCTTGGGGCAGGACAAGGTGAGAAGGATACCCTCCATTATCTGGAATCCAGGAACATGGGAGTGTCTTAGGGGTTAGACATTCATAGACCAGCTCTTAGTAGGCTTGCCATTTCTTCTACAGCAACCATGAGAAAGAGGCTACAACAGATGTGCGAGGCTTGGCCAGCCCATAGCTAAAAACCTAGCCTTATCCTTAGAAAGTTAGCCTCGTGCGCTGGCTGCTGGGCGCCTCTCCATTCAAGGCGTCTGTCCTCAGAAGTCACTTGGGTGCAAGAGTGGAGGTTAAGTAGTGTTTCTTTCTACTCTAGAGAAGTGATCATGTCCCTCTTACAAGGAAGGGGCTCTACCCAGATCTGGGGCCTGTCAACATTTCCTGAGCTGCTGGTCCTTCTTTCTCATGGGTACCCCCTTGAATTTTCTTCACTGTTTATAGGTTGGGAAATATTTTCTTGCCTCAAGACATCAAAAGGAACCTTTGAAGTTTGGGGGCTCCATTTTAAACACCAGCTGTTTCTGACACCCCTTTTGCACTCCCTCAGAAGCTAGAAGATGCTCATTAGATTGGACAGAAGGGAGACAGTGTGCCCCATCTTGCCTCAGTTCCATGCTTATTGCAGGCACATAGTTGAGGCCCCTTGGGACCCCCGGTCATACTCTGCAGGAACTTCAGAATTTCAAACATCTTTTTGTCCTGCTAGGTCTTGCTGACCATGTCCAGTGAGCTCCAAAGACCATGTGCCCTCATTAGCTCTGTGCTGTATTTAGTTTAGATGGAAATACAGACCCTTAATTTAATCACTAGCCAGGTAGCCATGGAGATGACATCAAGCCTCTGGCTGCCTGATAAACCTGGTAAATGCTGAAAGTAACACCGTCAGGGGATGCAAATCATCAGTAAGGCTTTGCCTGCAGGCCTCAGCATAAGCTCCCAGTGGCCTCTGGTGTTTGTTAGGATTCAAAAGTTTGCAATCACAGCCTTTGTCTCAGTGCTTGTTTCTTCTCTTCTCTCTTGCAGGTATATCAGCACTCCCACACCGGATACTATGTTCTGAGCAAAATTCCTCATGGGTAAGATGTTTTTTCTATTCCTCTCCCTTGGAAATCTGCAGAACAAAGTGAGACAGAGAACACTGATGCTCTGCCTAGCTCTCAGGGTGGGGACAAGGCCCCCTGGAATGGGAAAGCCCTGCAGCTCTTCTTTTGATAACAGGTCTAATATTAGCAGGGGACACTTAGTCCCACTGTAACACCTCCTCCCCTAGAGCAGCACTGCCCACTTCCTGCTCCAGTTCTGGAGCAAGGTCACCCATGCCTCCACATGGAGTGTATGCCCAATGCGACCTGGCTCTCCTGGACAGACTCTTGGTTCTGTCTCGCTATTAGGAAGCCTTCGGAAACAAAGCTTTGTGGTGGTGAGTGGACCGCTGTAATCATAGATCCAGAAATGACTTGGGAGAAGAACCAAGGTAAATGAGTCAGCCTTGGTCAGAGGTAGAAAGAGCTGGCTCTGCCCAGCAGTCCAAGGAGTGCTATGTGTTTGTGATTTGTGTTCTTCACTGCTGTAATTGGTGTTCCCAGAAGCAAGTTCTCAGTGCTTTTGACCACACCAACCATCTTCATGCTAGGTCTACATGTTCTCTCGAAAATACATAATCTGGGGACAGCACTCAGTTGGCAAAGTAGTTGACTAGCGTTAGTGAAGCCTCGGGTTTAACCCCAGCACTACCTAAACCTGGCTGGTGACATAAGCCTGTAATCCCAACACTTGGGACTTGGAGGCAAGAGGATCAGAAGTTCAAAGTCATCCTCGGCTACATAGTTTTGCAGTAACCTATGCTACATGAGACCCTGGCTAAAAACTATAAAGTCCATGGTTTTCTGTCCAAGAGCATACATGAAAGGAAGACCATGAGCAAGAGTGTCTGCAGGTTTTCAGTTCCATGTTGGCATATTTCATTACATGACCTCATCACTGGGCCCACAGACTAGGAAACTAGGAAAGTTCTGGTGAAGCCATCAACTCAGATTAAGAGCCAGCCTCTGTGTTGGCCTTAGGAAGTCCAGCAGATGTGACTATGTTGTTTCTGTGTATACCTTTTCTCTCTTCCTTCTACCTGCTCCTTCCTCTGCCCTCTCCCATACCCAAGTCTCCATCAGTTGTTTTTTGTTGTTGTTTGTTTTTTGTTTTTCTGGGCATCTTGGCCCCCAACCTGCCTGGTCTATTGCATTCCTTCTGTGCTATCTTTCCACCATAATTCTCTGGGTAGATACTCAGGGCATGTTCTGGAAGATATGGAACTTTGCTGTCAGCCTTGTCCTGCAGCTTCTGCAAATATTGAGATTGAGACATAAATTTTCCCGGCAAATTTAAATAAACAGCAAAAGCCACTAAACTGCATTGTTCTGGAAGAGGGCCTTAACCACGGCATGAATGTTTATCATTGTTTTCCACCAACCTTAGGTAGAATGTGGGCATGTCCTTAAAAAATAAACATGGCAGGAGTAGCTTCATTTGGACTTCAGACAAAGAGGTACCTTTGTGGAAATAAAGAACAAATATGTTTGACAGGGCCTGTTGGTTTATTCGCAATATCAAGCCAAAGAAACTGAAAGTGAGTGGACATAGTAAAAAGAAAGTATCCATGGTGAGGGAGAAGTGGAGAGATGATTTTGTGGTTAAGAGCATCTTCCAGAGGACTGGGATTCAGGTCCTCGCACCTATATCAGGCGGCTCACAACTGCCTGTAACTCCAGCTCCAGGGCACCCAACTTCCCCTTCTGGTCTCTCTGTGCACCTGCACTCACATTTCATATACACTCACAGACATACATACATGCACATGATTTAACACAATGAAATAAATCCTTCATTAAAGCATATCACAGCAGAACCTCAGATGTTACTCAGGGAATAGGAGCCATTACTCACCATAAAGCAGACTGACATCCTTAAAGGTCATGACACCCAAGAAGAAAGTGGTGCCTTGAGACATTTCCCCCGCTCTGGGAGCAATGAACACGTAAGACATACCGAATATGTGACTCCATCTTACATAAATTTATAAAGCTCGAGCTTCCACACGTAGCTTACACCTAACATATTAAGATTTTACTGGCTCTGGGAGGATTTGGGAGAAGCAGGTTCCAAGAATTCCGTATGAGTGTTTAAAAAGGCAGTGTGTATGTGTACATGCTGAGGATATACATGTGTGAGAAAGTGTATATGCGTGTGCACTGTCTGAAGTCAATTTCAGCCACTGTCTACCTTGTTTTCTTGAGTCGGGGTCTCTCAGTGTCTTGCCAAGCAGGAAGTGAACCCCAGGGATCTGCCTGCCCTCATCCCTTCACCAGCACTAGTATTGCAAGCCTGCACCATCATGCCCAGCTTTCTTACAGGGTTCTGCGGATCCAGCTAAGGTTCTCAGATTTACAAAGCAAGCGCTTTCCTGACTGAGCCTCTCCCCAAAGGCTGCTTTGGGTATTTCCTAACTAAAAATAATTGTACTAATCACCATGATGCACTGATTGTGTTCTGTGTATCTTGACCCCTGTACCTTAAGTGTTAAGTGTTAAGCTTTAGGCATTCTTATCAGCATGTTAAATGGGAGCCCAGAAAGGTTGAGTCAACTGTCTAGCACCTCACAGCTGGAATCCCAGTGCAGGCATGGCTGGCTTCCAATCCCATGCCCTCTAATGTCACCTCTTTGGAGGAATTCAAAGGCAGGTCTGATGTAACCCTGCAGAGCGCAAACATTAGAGCTGTGGACATCAGATCTTTAATGAGGCCAGCATCCTGCCCTGTCTTTACTTTAGCCCACAGAGGTACACTGAAAGGTGTCACTCCATCTTCCCAAATTTCCTTTTTTGTGCTAAGACCACTGGTGGAAAATTCATGCACTAACCAGTTTTGAATGCTGTGAGGGTCTCACCTGTGTTGATAGCATGATGCATCTCTGAAGCACAGCTCTTGTAAACTCAACCTTCAAAAGGCCTCTCTACCCTCCAGCAGGTGTCAGGGAATGACACAGCTCCGGGTCTTGTGCCTTACCCTCCAAATAGGTTCTAATGGAAGGTGAGCACATTTACCTTATGAAAAGCAAGATATCTCTATTAAAAGACTTAAATTTACATTATTCGTGTGCAAAATAAGGGTTGCTCTTTTGTATTTGAGGGGATTAAAGATTTATTTTTAATGTGTGCATGTTTGCCAGCAACTATATATATGAGCCATGCCTAGTGCTCTTGGAGGCTCAGATCTCTTGGACCTAGAGTAACAGATACCAGCATGTGGGTGTTGGGAATCAAACTTGAGTCTTCTGCAAGAGTGGCCAACGCTCTTAACCATTGAACCACCTCTCCAGCCCATGTTTTTAGGGTGTTTTGTTTTGTTTGATGAGGTCTAATATAACCCAAGGAGCCTTGAGCTTGCTATGCAGCAGCTTGAGCTTGAATTTCTGAAGCCCCTGAATCTCTCTGCCTTCCAAGTACTGGGGTGACAGGCGTTCACCACTGTAGCAGGATAACATAGCCTTAATAATTCTGTCGATACAAATCCTTGTTTTTTCCACAGATTTTCACATTTTCTTCTAGCATCCCTCCCTTTGTGTTCCAACCAGAGCCCATCCCAACTTCAGGATGAGAGCGTCTGTCATTTAGAATTCGAATTTTCAACTAGCCATGGGAGGGTCAAATTGATGTTTCTGTGCCCTCTAATTCTTGGTGTCATTCCTATTTTACAAATTCCAGAAGGGTTTGGGGGTACCTCTCTGTCTCTGCTCTGTTGCACATTTTCTGTCTCTGCTCTGTTGCACATTTCTCTCCCATGTGGTTCACTTATGTGCTTTGGCCTCTGTTGCTGGAGCCAGGCAGAACTCAGTTCGTGATGTAGCAAAAGCTACAGTGAGTGTTTCAGAAAGCTGAGCCTGCCCTTATCCAGTGTCCTAGTGTCATGGGTAGCTCTGATTTCCTTTCACTCACCACGTTTTTAAGAACTGCATCCTTGAGGGACATGTGTCTTTTACACACATTGTTTAAGTAGAAATAAAGATGGTTGTTATTAACATAAGGTATTTCACTGAAAATTTTTATGTCAGAATTGTCACTGAATGAGGCAACTTTCTACAGTGGATGTTAGCATACAGTGTTCTCTACCAGGGATTAATCGTGCTTGCACTAGAGAGGTGGCTCAGTGGTCAGGAGTATGCACTGCTCTTCCAAAGGACCTGAGGTTGGTGTCCAGGTTGGCAGGCTCATAACCCGTCACCCCAGCTCCTTCTTCTGGTGTCCACTGGAACCTATACTCACATGCACATAACCAAACATGGACACAAGATAAACACAATAAAAAATAAAAATCACTTTTAGGATGATCAGCTATGTTTTCAAACAAGTTGTAGTACAATTTGTCTCTTCAATGTTTTTCAGGCATGATGCTTTCCTTGGATTTGCTTTGTCTTCGGACTTAATCCTTTAAAAGTGTGTGTGTGTGTGTGTGTGTGTGTGTGTGTGTGTGTGTGTGTGTCTCAGAGGGAAAGAGAGAAAGATGAAAAATGAGGGTAATCTACTGTCTACTAGGGTCATCCTGAAAGTCCAACAAAGAAACAGAAGATCAGCACTTCTTGTAACAGAAATGAAGTTGGGTGGTCACTTCATCAGGAAGTATTGGCACTTTGGGGTCTGACAAATTCAGAACAGTAATAGATTGGAGGCTAAGATGTGTGTCGAAGGTTTTCCTTAGATGATCAGACATCTTCTCTGGACAACATCGCCCCAACTTTGCTCAAGCACAAAAACTATATTGCTTTAGAATTAGAGTTGGCTTTTTAAAGCCACAATATATTTGTGAAGATACATAACTGAGTCATAGATCTTTGTACCTGGAGCCTCTCTCTCCCTTTGTAGACTGGGGTGCACAAGGATTTTGTTTATTCAGGATGTGGGTACCAGGAGGGGAGCAGCACTCCCCCCAGAGACTGCCTAGAGGTACACACAGGCATGCACACTTCAGCTCTTCAGTGACAGGATTTGTAAGGTCAGCCGGCAACCCACTGGCTGGCCAATCCAGTTAGGCACCTTCCTAAGACTTCCCAGATCTACCTACTCCTGCCTTTCCCTCGGGCTCCACCTAGTGGGATGTAGTGTTAAATTAAGCCTGCGTTTTGGATTCTTACCCTTGGGAATGTGTTAAAGGTCAGTGTGTCTCCGGAAGGTTGGTGTTGAAGGCTTTCTTGTGACTATGAATACGATGTGACAAATTGCTTCAAGTTCCCAATACCTTGACTTCTTTCTGTAACCTGGAACTGTAAGCTCAAACTAAACATCTTTTCCAAAAAAAAAAGTCAATATATCTAACTGTCTTTATCCTCCCCACCCCCAGGCTGTTGATCACTTTCTTGTGTGAGAAATCACATGGTAGGTTTTAAGTTGTGCAAAATTAGAGGCATGTATATGTAAGTCTAGTGGGAAAGTGCTGTGTGTGTGTGTGTGTGTGTGTGTGTGTGTGTGTCCCCAAGGACACATATCTGTCTGCAGATCAGTACTCCTCTGCATCATGCTGATGCGAAAGGATGGCCACACCTAGAAAATGCATGTTATGGTCACAACAATGCAACTTCATGCCTAGCAAAGACGGAGAACATGGCACTGGACAGGTGCAAGCCACTGGCCTTTTGATAACTGGTGTGTTTCATATTGCTTTAGTCACCTTCCTTTCTTCTCAGTGATTTGAACTATTCCTAGCAAAAGAGTGGGGATATATTCTCTCTCTCTTTCTCTCCCCCACCCCCGTGTGTGTGTGTGTGTGTGTGTGTGTGTGTGTGTGTGTGTGCATGTCCAATAGTATCCATATTTCAGCATTGGTTTAGAGTAAACATGAAAGGCATCCTTGTCCAGCCTTGACCAAGATGGAGGCACCAAAGCACAGTGGAAGGACAGGTCTATACAGAAGATGGGTTGGGAGGGCTGGTGAGAGAACATGCCACACAGGCTCCACATCCAATGACATGCTGACTGCAGTACAATTTACTTATGACAGAGTTCATACTCTCTGAATTCACCATCCAGAGGTATCACCCACAGCTGGGGTGCAAAACATTTGCATCACCCCAAACGGACACATACGCCTTTCACCCTTCTGGCTTTTCCAGGTAGCCACCATGTCATCTGTCCTTTCCTTTTGCTTTGACAGTGATGCTTATTGGAACAGAGTTTTTAATCCATATCCCAGACTGTCCTAGAAATGGTCTTATACTTTGGGCTGTCCTCACATTCACAGTAATCCTCCTGCCTCAGCCTCCTAGGTGCTAGGATTACAGGCATGAGCCATCACACCTGGCTCCCTCTGCCTCTCTAGAATTTGTGCACATGGGTTTTGCTGTGTGTGACTCGCTCCTCTCCTGGAGGAGATACCTTTCTTTGAGATCCCCATGTTGTATCAGCTACCTGTGTGTCTCTGCCCACTTTGCATTCACACAACCTCTGATTGACATCCAAGTTGTTTCCCATTGTGGGGCTGCTCTGTGTGAATCTGCTGGGAGTGTTTGCGTGTGGACATATGTCTTCCTTTTTCTTGGGTAAACACCTGGAAGTAGACCATCTGGGACGAATAATTAGTATGTGGATAATTTGATTTAAAAAAAAATCCCAAAGTGTTATTTAAAGCAGCTGTGCCATTTAGAACACACACACACACACACACTTTTTTTCAATGCGTAAATTTTTAAAATTTATTTATTTATTCATTTATTCATTCATTCATTCATTTTACATCCTGGTCTTAGCCCCATCCTGCCTCACCTTCCAGTCCCACCCTGTTTCCCTGTCCCCCAATGTATAGCTTTTTAACCTCCCACCCACCACCAGATCATTGCACAGGTATGGTGTCTTGGGAATGGCTCTTTTCATAGCTTAGAGCCTCTAGCTCTTTATATACAGAGCCGTACTCTCAACACACCAATGCAAGACTACAACTTCCTTCACAGTGGGCACTTAGGGACTCAGGGTGACACTGTCTAACCTTGAGAGCTTCTGGCTGCAGCCCCTTCTTCCCTCAAATGGCCTCTGTGGAACAACTTATAAGTAGCAAGGCCACATAGAAATGAGACTACAAAGTGCAGAGAGCTTGCCATGTGGGCTGAATGGACTTTGAGCATCATGAAGAGATCTTACACTCTGTGTGCTAGCCAAATACTTCATTTCTTGGTCAGATTGTTAAGAAAATTTTCTTTTGCAAGAACCACCTTTTTCAGTCCCCTCAAGAAAATTCAAAGGAATGACCAGGTCCGAGGTCAACCTGCTTGGTCGTATGCTGGTTGGAGCATAATGTATGGAGTTCAGAGCTTCCCCTCACGGAAGGGTTGATGGGAGTTCCCAGTTGGGAAGCAGCTTTGCTTGGGAGATCACCGGGATGCTTTTCAGTCTCGCTAAACACATGCACATTCCATCCTGGGAACAGCACCATGAGAAAGACAGGCAAGCTGCAGCTCCCCAGAGGCAGAATAGATGCAGAGAGTTCGGCCCAGGCTGCTTGTCTGGCCAATAGGTATGTCTGTAGCTGTCTTCACTGACAAGGCCCATGGGGACATATCATGATTCAACCACCCAGTTCCAAGAGTGTCAAGACAGAGGCAGAGACACAGTGACACAAAACTGGAGAGGTGGCATGATGGCAAGGTAGCTTCCTAGCTCCCTGAGACCCTTGACTCGGTCAACAGTGAGGACTTGTGGTATTTAGGGAGCAATTGCTGGAGCACGGAGATCGCAAAGGGCTGCACAGAAGCAATGCCTTTGAGAGTCCAGATCAGAATTTCACCCCAGCCAACAGCTTCTGTTCTTTCCACTGCCACCAAGTGAGGAGGCTCCAACTCAGAGGGTGGTATGACCTGAACTCTTTGGAATTAATCTTTTCTGTTAAACAGAAACTTAGACAGCCAGGTTTCTAATAACTAATGAGAGGGTCAAGGTTTTATATCTCTCTGGAATCCTAATTTGTATTCACCATGCTACCTTCCTAAGGCAAATTCCTACAGACCTTTAGAAGCGCTGGGAGAAGCTCTCAGGGCATTGTTAGCATGAAGTCTTACAACTTTCTAGGTAATTGTGCTGCACTGTGTACTCATATTATACTCAGTTCCAGTGCTATACTAAGTACTCCAGTACCGCACTAAGTACCAGTACTATACTAGGTAGTAGGTACTAGTTCTACATTAGGTATAAATAGTGCATTAAATATTAGTACTAGTAATGCACTGAATACTAATGCTGTACCCAGGTACCAATACTGAACTAGTACTTCCCAATATGGCTGGAGAAGCTAGTGGTTAGAGTGAACTGAATGTCTTATTGTGTTGGATTCCATCAGCCTGCAGCGCTACATTCTGAAATCTCACCACTGTAACTCAAAATTGACTCTCTCTGCTCCCATGGTTCTGCTCTCTTCCTTACCATTCCTTCCCAAGCACCCTCCTCTACTGGCTAAGCTCATCCCTGAGCCCCATCGGCTGCTAATGACTACAGTCCCATCAGAATCCGGGGCTGCGTGAGTCAGGAAAGGACACTCGCCTTGGGCTTCATTGTGTCAGGCATCACCCAAATTGGCCCTGCTGCAGCTCAGCTCCTGTCTGAGAGCGTGGATGCTTCCCTCCAAATTGCCCCAGTGGCATTAATCATTCTCAGCCTCGCTCTGCCTCAACAATTTCAGATAGGTAGCATAAAGAAGATGGCGCTGTGGCAGAGGCAGGACACAGAGAAACCCTGGCAAGGCGGCTTCTGGGACTCTCTCTAGTTGCAGCCTGTGGCAATACCATGACCTTGGCAGCCCCTGGACCTTCCCACATTCTGGAAACCTTTGCTCAGACATTCTCACATGAACTCTCCCTAACAGGACTGTCTCGAGCCCTTGTTTGATTCCAAGCCCGTGATCCAGCGAGCTCAATCTCAAGGCTCTCAGCTCTGCCTTTAGAAGTTGAAAGGACCAGCAGATAGAAGGGAAATCTGCACTGTCTGGACTGTCCTAAACATTTTAGTGGAATCTTCCAGCAGACAAGGAAGTTTCTCTGCCACAGACTTCAAACTCATTGGCTAGCAGTTCCATCAAGGACGCTGCTGTCTTCTGCATGGTCTGGTCTGGTCTTCTGAGCTACGCTGGGAGGAGCTCTCTGCCTTTCTCCTGCATCCATCTCAGGGCAGGCTGTGTAAGCATCTGTTCCAGTGGGATTATGCAGAAGGCTCAACACAGAAACCCTTCAGGAAGTGGAGACCTGTGTTTAATCATATAGATGTGAGATGAGCCATCTCTGTCATTCCATCTGAAGGAGGCTCAGGCTCACAGAGGAGCTGTCCAGGTGCCTGAGCCACCTATTGTCCCTTACTGTCCAAAAGGACAAGTCCTGACATGGCAACGGCATGCTCAGTGAGCCTCAGTGACCACACTCTGTGGGAGGAACAAGAAACCCGAGAATTCTGTGTGCCCATCCTGTCTGCCCTGTGAGCAGTAGAGCAGTCACATCTGTCAGCTGTCTTCCAAAAACAATGACCAGCGAGGTCCAACCCACTTCAGTCAGTAAATAATGGGCTCAGAAAGGTGACGCCATCAGCCCAAGGCTGCACAGCCTGTTGTGACTGGGCCTCAGGTAGCCAACACTGCTTCATCCTCAGGTGGCACATTGCCACATTACCAGTCCTGACAGGATGAGCTGTTCATGGACACGCTGACCATATGGCTCCTCTGAGATGACAGGACCAGGAGAAATGAGATGAGAGGGATCTGCTATACAGGAAAAGGATAATACAGAGGGCTGGGTCTCACCTGCCTCTTTCCTGGGGGCCAGAGGCCACCGGGAAAGAAAGCTGCAGCTAGCCTGTTAAATTTGCCCAGTGATGGCTCTATGTTGATGGAGCTTGAGGAGAGAGCCTGGGCTGGGGCAAGCTTTAGCTGATCCCAGAGGACAGGACAGGGACTAGAAGATCAGGGTGGCTACTATGGCATCTCCTGTGGGATTGTTCAGGCTTTCCAGCAGGTGGACACCAATCAGCTCAGCTCAGGAAAGGCTTTGTCAGCACTGAAAGTCAGCTTAAGGTCATCTGAAGATGTCTGGAAAAGGAAGGGCCTAGGGCATGGCTTCCTTTCTCCTGACCTTTCTTCCCCTTCTCTTTCTCTCTTTACCTCCTTGCTTTCCTTGACAAACCCTTTTGAGCTTCTCATACCCTTAATTTGCAGATCTAAATTACATAGCTTGATGGTTTGTGAGGTGTTTGAATAGCTTTGCAACCAATACCTCACTCTGATTTAGAACATTTTAACTCTGCCAAAATGTTTCACAGTTTGGCCAATCCCCCAGACCCTCCCTGATCTGTCTTATTGCTTCCTTTAGCTTCTGTAGGTTGAGGGTGGAGCGACCTGAGGACATTCTTTCCTTATAACTTTGCATTTCTAGGTGACTTCGCACATGGGCTCTGCAGTTCAGCCCAGCAGCACCATCACACTTCAGAGTCCTGAGCCTGCAAAGGGTGAGGGCATTAATGCAACTCGAACAGGGCTCAGCTGCTAGTACCCTTGGAAACCCTGATGACGTGGGACTCCTGACCCAAGAACTTAAGAGAATAATTTGTTTCATGAAAAGGACGACAGCAATATCGAGGCACTTGAGTAGATTTCAACTATCATGATATTATTATTGACCCCTCAGTAACTAATCTGCCCCTTGCTGACCCACTATGCATTTACAATCAGTGCGCACCTACTATGGATAGCACTTAGTAGGTCTGAGCATGTATCATATGTCAAGCATATGAGAAGACTCAAGAAAACTTACCAGATTCAACACTGAAGATGCTGGGTTGGGTTTTTTATGATTTTAGTCATGAACGTTTAGAGCCAGGAAAAAAAGCAAATTTTAGCTTTTCTTCCTCCTAAATGCCATTGCTATTGGGGAAGCTTTTCAGTCACTCAAAATAGCTTTGGAAGATAAATGAGCAAACTTGGCTGGGCGCTAATTCACTCTTCAGAATCCAGTATGATTTATGCCCTGTTTTGTTTATTGCTCAAATAAGCAAAAGCAGAATGGATCTTGTGATTATTTTGAGCTATGTGAAGTCCAGATCATTTTATTCTTCCTTAATCATTTTTTCACCAATCTATCTCTACCCAGAGATGATTCATCGCAGAGCCTGATGCACATTCTCTAGAATAAATGAGTAAAGAAAGATAAAGCAGGAGGGATGGAGGAGGGCACGGGACAGCCCCCAAGTTAATCTGCGGGTTACTTGTGTTCCTCCCCTCTCAGACACACACTGAGAATTGCAGAATAACCCAGTATATGGTAAAGATCACTGGACAGACAGTCAGGCATGTCCAAGTTTTTAAAACTGAGACGCTGTAGATGTTGTCCACACTCAAGAACCACATAATCTAGTCACGAAACTCAATATAAATAAATACCCGTCATATTTTAAGTAAGTTTATGAGTTCTGTGTTTGGGCTGCATCCATAGCTATCCTTGCCTGCATGTGGCCCACAGGCCTCAGGTTGCATGCACACTTGACATCTTGGGTATCAGAGGTCACTGACATCTTGACATCAGAAGTTACTGCTGCTGTGTTCTGTGTGAGAGGGGTACCTAACCCCCCTGAGTTTTTGAAGCAGGGTCTCTCACTGAACCTAGAGCTCACTAACTGGCCAACAAGCCCCAGAGGTCCTCTTGTGTCTTCATCCAAATGACGGGGTCACACACATGTGCCTCCATACCCAAATTTTACATGGATGTTGGGGATCTGGACTCAGGTCCTCATGCTTACTCATGCAGTAAGCACTTTCCCCACTGAGCCATCATCCCAGCCCCAGCAAACCATGAGTGGGAAAAAATTAAAAAGCTGGGTGGTAAGAAGGTCAGCAAGGCTTAGATGTGGAAGCGTGCTGGCCAGATGAGGCGTTTCCAGTCACAGTCTTGTCTAATTCCTGCTGGGAGCCTGGAGAGTTAAGAACACAAAGAAGACAGAGAGAAGGCCAGCGTGAGAGTGATTGAAGTCCTGGAAGCAGGCCAAACTTGAGAGCCTGAGCTCATCATCTTTCAAGAGGCCAGTCTGAAGATACTGCTGATGTGGAACCTTCTAGGACAGACAGAATCAGAGGCTGAGGAAAAAGTAGTTGCCATAGCGGGGTGGGGAGAGTGTGAGGAACAAGCAGTGAAAGTCCCTGTAATGCTGACACAGTATGTGGCAGATTACATTTGTCTAAATCCATAGGACCTACAAGGTAGCCAATGAGCCCCAGACTCAACCATGGGATTCAGTGAGAGGTAGCACAAATTGATGATGACAAATGTAAAACCTAGGCAAGATATTAATAATGCGGGTACATTATTGTCAGTTCTTCTGAGCGCCTGGAATGATTTAAAGCATAGTTATAGTAAAGTTTTCCCAGAAGCAACGTGCAAAGAAAGATTGTCCTGGCTCCAGGCTGGAACGCAATGCATTGTTCAGACAAGGGTGCTGTCCTGATGCTTCCGGACCAGTGTGTCTTGAGAAGGTGTGCTGTCCTGAAGAGCAGGGCCAATGGGCTCTTTGGTATGCTGATGCTGGGAAGGCAGAGGATTCGGGGACATCACCTTTAGTGGGAAAGGACTTGGTCAGTGGATGTGGAAGAGCCTCTCTAGATCACAGAACACATGTCTCTGCTGCAAAGAGACAGAGGCCAGAAGCAGGGCTAGGCAGTGGGAACCTCTGCCCACCTGCTCAGCAGAGGATCTCAGCCCTCAGCACACACAGAGGAGTGACAGTGTCTCCCTGAGGTGACCACGGGGCCATCTTCTCACCCCACACAGAGGAGACAGGGGGGACCGGGGCAGGAACAGAGAAGAAGTAGTGGGATGCAATTGGGAAGCCAGGACTCACCAGAAGTTGATGACAATGGTGAGTGGCTAGCTGAGTTACACACACACACACACACACACACACACACACACACATACACACACACACTATGGTTCTGTGCAGCTCTGCCATGGCGCTTCATTGTCCACATGTGGATTCATGGGGAAGATTCAATAGAAACTTTGTGTTTGCAAGGCTGGGCAGGATTGTATAAAGTCTACCATCATGTGAAGGGCTAGACAGATAGGAAACTGAGAAGATTCACTGAGCAATGACACACAGTGGAGGGACACTGTGAGTGCCGCCCCAAAGCCCTGTTTTTTAATTAGAAAGCAAAAGAATCTGACATTGTAGGATCCCAGTGTAAAAGTAGAGATTCGCTTCACCTTAGCAAGCGTGGGTGATGGGGTGGAGACCCTAAGCTCACCTGCCCCCTTGGGATTTCAGCGATTGGCTTTCACTTCGGAGTTCCAGAGAACAAACCTGCCTTTATGTCTGATGAATTATTGTCCCTTTTAGGCAACTTTCACGTAGACAGTCACTACAATATACTTTATCAGTACTCAACCCACTGGTCCAACTAAGGACACACAGACACATTATAATGTGTGGCCAAATCAATTACCTGTCAGTTTATCAAGGATTAAGCTGGCATCTGTGGGCCATGGCTGCCTGAGCCCTGTGCTGCCCCCTGTGTGCACTAGTGGATGTTATCTGCTAGGCAAAAATTAATATTCCCTTTTCACATGTGAGGGAAAAGCACTCGGGGTGAGTTAATCTTTTGGCCCAAGCTCTTAAGTGATGGAATCCCACTACTTCCTGGCTCCCTCCCTTTGAGGACCTCCTGGATGGATTGCTGCAATCCCAGCGGGCAGGTCACTTTGAGGATCTTGGAGTCCCTGGGCTGACTTAGGGAGTTTGAGATACGAAGGAACTCACTAGCTAGGAATAAGGAGAGACCCATATCTCTAGAGTACTGTTGAATTAATATATTTGATATATTAATAGAGTTAATGTAAAAACACATTTCTTTGGACTTTAACAACATTCTTAGATGAAGGAGGCCATGATCTTACTTCCTGAGTAGACACCTGTGTCTCGGTTGCTTTGATACAAAAGCATGAGCTCTGAGAAATGCCCCCCTCCCTCACCCCAGACCTACCACCATTCTACCCAACCCCATAGCTAGCTGACCATTCTGACTGGCTTCAGATTCCTCTGCTTCTTTTTCATAAATGACTTCACAACTGTATATTTTCTTAAATTCCTTTAAGATAAGTCAGCAGCTTTCGACCCAGAGAAGAGCATGTCTGATTGCATGCGGGTTGATGCCCCAGGTCCCGCCTCTGAGAAAAAGGTATCGGACAGGTCTGATGCTCTTTGGGTGGATGACACCTAAATGAACATCGGTACAAAGTCCCAATTTATTTCTAATATCAGAGATCAGACCTCTACTCTTGCCTGATGCGTCTAAAACACAAAGGGTGAACTGTAGAGAGCTGCGGAATGCTGTGCCTTAAAGATGGAGCTGGTTTCCGCCTTCCACCTTCCCGATGGTGAGTGCTCTCTGTCACGAACAATTCCACATTTGGCTAAGACTGAGGATCTGGCTTGCTTCCATGTATGTGGACCTATCTGCATTGCCCACGTGGCACGCCTGGGTTGGCTACCCAGAGGCTATTTAAGCTGTGGGCTGGCTTTCCCCAGTGTCCAAGGATTGTTCAAGGTTTCTGAATAAACTGCATTGAAAAAAAAAAAAAGATAACACAGCTAGAAGACTGCAATGCTCTTCTGAGATCACATCACCCATTACCAATCGTTCTGTAGTAGTGTATAGAAAACTTTGTTCCTTTTCACAGCCTCATTATGCTTTGCTGTGTGCTGTAGTACTTTGGAGAGGAGGGAAGGATTAAACTAACAAATAATAAATATGTGCTTCAGGACGCTTAAATGACCTTTTGGATTTGTCAGTACATGACAGATGAAGCCTGCTAGCACCCCCATCACCTCCCACAGCCTTTTTATAATGGAACACCAGCAAAGCCAGCTTTCTGGGCTGGACAGATGGCTTACAGTTGGAGCAGTGAGGGGTGCAGGCTCCTCTTCAGAGGACCAGAATATGGTTCCCAGCACCTGCCTTAGGGAAGCTCACAACTGTGAGTAACTCAACTCCAAGGGATCCAACACCCTCCTCTGGCTTCTTCGGGCACTCATTCACACACACATGCACACACTCACACATATATACAAGCACATGCATGCACATGAGCACATACACAGGCATGCATATGCACACATACATACATACACACACACACACACACACACACACACACACATCATTAGCTGTTTCCAGATATGGAAGCAAACATGTCATTTCATCCCCGGACACCATGATCTTCAAGAGCCCTTTGTGTTTCGGTCACTATTGGCTTATTTGTAGGAGTAGAGGAAAAGTCATCTTCACACACAAATCCCTGGTTCTGGGCCAACAGTGGCTCAGCCAGGGAAAGAGGCTTGCCACTAGGCCAAATCCCAGAGACCTAAATGGTGAGAGAACTGACTCCTGCAAGTTATCCTCTGACCTCCACATGCAAAGTGCAGCCATGCTTGTTTACACACACACACACACACACACACACACACACACACACGGAGATAGATATATAGAGATAGATATATGTGAGATATATATCAGAACCACACACACACACATATATAAGAACCCATCTGAGATCTTCGAAGTCCAGACCTAGTCTCCTAGTTTCTCTGCTTCCCTGAGGATTGTCATCCCCATATCCGGCCTCTTGTCACCTGTCTTCACACTCCCTTGAATGCCGAGGAATTTCACCTCTCCATCCTCTCCTTCTTTGTTTCTGACTGGTTTTGTTTGTCTGTCTTGATTCTTACCATGTTATTCAAATTACTCTAGAATTTTCTGTGTTTGAGGCCCTGATCATGTCAAGGCTTGGTTCATACTTTTTCCACTTTCTTCCTCTCTTTGTGAAATTCCTAAAACTCTGTGTCCTCTTTTCTCAAAGATGGTGACGATTTGCCTATCCTCTCTTTATTCGTGAGCAAACACTTTCATGGTTCTATCTTCAGTGTAGGAACTATGTTATCAGGGCAGAGTGTTTTCCTGACTCTCTTGCTCCCCAAGGATGCAGACATCATTCTGCAGAAGGGGTGGTACCCTCAAAAAACGTGAAGACTGGTTTTTCTACCTGTGGAAAACAGCAGCAGCTGCAAACAATACTGAAATATCCAAGTTATAACAGTGTCACACATGTTTTCATGGTGTTTTACCATGGCTTTTATTTATTAGGACATTTGAATACACAGACAGTATTTTGTTGTCAGGGTATTTTCCATATCTGCAAATTAAGAATTAAGACTACGGGACTTGGGAGATAGCTCAGTCAGTAAAAGGTTACTGTGGAAGCATGAAGAGTTTGTACACACAGCACCCATGTAAAGGCTAAGTACACGCACCGTGATCCCAGCACGGGGATGGCAGAGGTAGAGGACGCCTAGAGGTGACTGGCCACCCATGCTAACCGGAATGGCAATCTTCAGGCTCTGTGAGGGACCCTGACTCCAAAATCAAGATGGAGAGTGATTAAGAACGGTAGATCTCATCAACCTTTGGCCCCGACATGCACACACACCTGAACATGTATACACACACGTGCAGTGCACACACCTGTGTATATATAGGCTGGTTCCCATGTGCACACAATTGGAAATTCCCTGAAATAAAAATTAAAAAGAATGAAAAATGTAAGAGATGTTGAATGGGAAAAATCACCTTTCGATTCTCCTCCCTCTGTCCTCCCCTTTTCTCCTTCTCTGTACCTGTGAGGGAATACAATTCATCCGGAGGCCACTGGCTTTAAGGTCACCATGACCTGACTTCATACTTAGAGGAGAATTATTTGCAAGGAGAGCCAACAATAAAGACGTTGGATGTGGGATTTATTGCGGCTTGGCTGTGGGTTTTGTTTAATTTTAACTGCCCTGGACATTTTAAAAATTGATCTATAGAGTTAGCTGCATGTTTTCTCCTGATGAATATTTACCATGTGGATTAAGTCGCAGTGGATGTGTTTCAGCTTTATATAAATTACTGTATGTACATCTGCAGAAATCCGGTGGAAGCTGAGTGAGACATATTGTTCAATAACTAAGAGACAGGAAGACAGGAAGACTGTCAGAGGATAAGTGGAAGCATAGCATCTTCTTGGTTCCCAACATTGTGCTTTGTTTCTGTTTGTCTGTCTGTCTGTCTCCTTAGGGACCCTCAGAGTCTGGACCCACCAGAAGTCAGCAATGCAAAGCTTCAGTACGCCGGGTGGGGCCCGAAAGGCCAGCAGCTGGTAAGCAAGCCGGCCTTAGCAGCCGTATTTTGGTTTTTAACATTTATGTTTCCTAAACTGTTTATCACTGTACATATCTGTTGTGTGTTTGTGGCGTGTGTCCGTGTGCGCATGCAGTGTATTTGTGGGGTATGTGTGTATGTGTAATTAAGTTTTATATAAATGCACCAAAGTACCTGATTATATAAAATCATTATTTCTTTCCGGATAGAGAATTCTTATTAAAAAAAAAAAAAATGGAGCATGATGGACTAGGGAGGGCACCTACCGTCCCAGCCCTGGGCATGGAGACAGGCAGATCACAGGGACTCCTAGGCCAGCCAGTCAGGCCAAAGTGGAACACTCTGGGTTCAGCAAGAAACCCTGCCTCAAAAAAAAAAATAAAATAACTTAGAGAGTGACAGAGGAAGACAGCTAACCACAACCTCTGGCCGCCACAGGTGGGGGTACAGGCAAGTACACCCATGCATACATGCATGCAATATCACTGTAACCAACAGGTTTCCTTCACTTTGACAAAGCACCTTGGAGAACAACCAGGGATGTGTTCCTCTCGGCTCAGGGTTTCAGAAGTTTCAGTCCATGGTTATCTGACTTCTCCAGTTCTGGACTCCTGACGAAGCAGAACACTATGTTGGAAAGGTGTGTGATAGAGCAGAGCTGTTGACATTATGGTAGCTGTAAAGCAGGGGTGGGGTGGGGTGGGGGAGGGGCGGGGTACTCGCAATGGCAGTGCCGTAGTGAACTGGAGTCCAGCCTCCACCTACTATTTGACCCATCTGACTCTGAATTTGTTGATAACTCTATGAATGACACCAGCATCCTTGTGGGCCAATCATCCATCAGTGGTGCCACCACCTGGGAAGCGAGCTCTCAGAACATGCATCTCAGGGACCAGAGTTCATGCAAGCCGTAGCACATTCTTAGCTCCTGTATCCAGTATGCCTGGTTGTGTGGAGGCCCCTGTGACCACGTGCATAGATTCAGCTCCTCAGAGGATTGCAGGGAATCATCTGTGTGCTACACATTGGTATGCACTGTTTGGCAAACTCACGCTCATTCCTGGAGGTTTATGGAGAAAGCAGACCTGTTGTGAAGCTGTGCTCCGACAGCTGTCAGCACAGAGGAGCCTTCAGAGCTGCCCTTACCTTGACTCTTTGACATCAATGGTCTTCATGGATCCAAATGGGCTAAACTAAGATGTTCACAGCCCTGAGAGTAGCAAGGATGGCATGTAGGCTACTTTCCTGATTGTTGTTGCAAAATACCTGCTAAGTGCAATTTAACGGAGGAAGACCTTACTTTAGCTCACAGTAGGAAAGCCTAGTCCATGGCGATAGGGAAGGCATGGCTGCAGCAGCAGGAGGCAACTGGTCATGTTGCATCCTCAGTAAGGAGGGCCCCAGCCCATGGGATGGAATCAACCCTCATGTAAGATGGGTCTTTTCATCTCAGTTAACCTTCTCTAGAAACTCCCAACAGACATGCCAAGCATGTGGTTTCCTGGTGGTTCTGGGTTCTGTCAAGTTGCCAATCATTGCTAACTATTGCAGACAGCGTAATAAAAAAGGCTCGCCCTGAGCAGCCTTGGTGTAAGGCTCCTAGCCCACAACTCATCATGCTAGCTGACCATGGCCTCTGGTGGCTGTGAGCCTCTGAGGAGGATGAGGTGGACAACCAAGATAAGAAGGTGTATGTCATGGCACGAGCATAAGAGATCACACCCAGGTGACCAGGTAATGGCTATGAGTCCTGTTTAGCTTCATATCAAGAGGCAGGATCTCTCTACACAGAGCCCCCCTGACGTTCGGTCCAATGGACTGGTGGCTCAATCACTACTTTCTCTTTCATCTGTAAAAAGATTAACTAAAGCTATTTTTAGCTGCCTTTTCCTAAAACATGATTGCATTTAAAATCTCCCTGGGGTGGTGTCGGATCGGCAATCTGTGTTACAAATGTAAAGAGCTGGCGTATTTCCCCGCTGTGCAGTTCTGTTTTCTTGGTTGCACCTCAGTTCTGCTGTCTTGAATTAATTCAAAGAGGCAAAATATCAGGCCACAGAGAATCTTAGCAATTCCTCCGGGTCTAGCCAACTGGAGATTTCAATGAGCCTACCTGTCCAAAATTGATGTGTTGATTGGAAGAACTATTGAAGAGGGCCCCGGGAGGTGTGACCCATCCCTCCATCACAGGAAGAACCTGCAGCTTTGTCCTGGAGCCTACATACACAGTGTCTGTCAGTGTGGCTGGAGAGATGGCTCAGCAGTTAAGAGCTTTGGTGCTTCTCTTCCAGAAGATCCATGTCAGGCTGCTCATACCTACATGTAACTCAAGCTCTAGAGCACCTGACACCCTCTTCTAGCCTCCACCGGCACCTACATATGTGGCACACACACAAAAATAAACTCTTTTTTTAAAAGTTTTAAAACCTTTTGTAGATGTGGCCACTGCAGTCCCTGAAGGCTGGTCAATAGCCCAGTGTACCCAGCCTGGCACCCAGGCCCAGCCACAGAAAATGAGAGGAAAATGGGAAGAAAATGAGACATCGCATTTTCACAAGAGATCTTCTTTTTGTTACTGGGAAAGGACCATCAGTACCTGGTTTCTTGCTAAGATCTCTGTGTCACCTGCTCCTTGTTGAACCATGGTTAACAATAAGCTCTGGATATGCGCCCTGCCATCTACACAGCAAAGCCCATGGGACAGTGGAGGAGACAGGGCCTGTGTACTAGAACCCTATCCAGCAACGTCTGGAGGAAGATGAGTCTGTAGAGTCAGCCCCTTCCCTGTCCAAAGCCATTGCACAGGAGTGAAGAAAGAGGACAACAAACATGACCTAAAGACTAACAGCAAACAGAAGAGTTGGCCCTACTGTGACATCTCCAGTGCAGACACTCTGTCAGGAAGCCCCTGTGAGGCCCCACATCTCAATGTGTGGAATTTTTTGTCACATGCAGTGCCTACCTGCCATGTGCAGGTAGGTCTCTCTCCTCACCATCTGAGCCTAAAAGCATAAAGCAAAGAGCGCCTGGTGCTTAGCAAGTATTCACCAGTATTGGAAAAAAATGAACGCAAAAGTGAATTGCCTAATTCACTCATTAGTATATATGTGTGGTCCTAACTATTAAGCATAAAGTAAACAGAAGGCAGTAACTAGCTGGGATCTGGGACTGTGCATTCAGCACTCAGAGGGAAACAATACTCCCTTTCTGTTTCCAGGAACTCGGTGTGCAGATATCTGTTCATTGTTGACATTTGGGTTTAGTACTGTGAACCAACAGGTCATTGAATCCTTGCCTTTAAACTTACATTAACTCAAAGACTGGCTGAGCACTCCATGTGCTGACTCTAAGAAGCAGAATATCCATAGTGGGGACAGTCCTACATGTTAGAAATCAGCAAACTACAATATTAGTAGAATCTTGGGGCCATGAGGCAGACCTTGAAGTTTCAGCCAACCACTTCTCTCTCACTATTTAACACAAACACAGTTTTGAACAATGCAGAAATGAACGTGCCTGGTCATGTTATAAAACTTGCAGACCCAGGAGGATTATCTGACCCACTGTGTGAGAGAATCCTCACCCAGGGCTAGCACCCCGAGCACAGTCGCTCCCTGAGCTGTGTGTCTGCAAAGGAAAGCTGCAATCAGGAGCCTTTCCAACATTAATCTATTAAGTGACAGGCAAAAAATCCCTCCTCGCCGTTTTATTTTGAAAAGTAAATATTGCTCCCTGCAGTAAATCTGCTCTAATGATAGCGAGTCATGCTGCAATGAGTGAATCTCCTTGGGGAGCAGAGAACACAGCTGCAGTCGGTCCAACCAAGGAGCTTTCAGAACCGTGCAGCCCTACACTTCATAGGCAGGGTGCTGAGCCCTGCCTATGGTGCAGAGCCGTGCCACTCACAAGAATACGGCCAGGATCTTTCTGGCCATCCTCAGCCTATACTCTATGTGCCTCTGATTAACAGCTCTCACTCAGACAGCTATACTGAACTTTTAGATTCTGTGGTGCAGAATGAGAATACTTCTATGGATGGCCAGGGTCTTGTGCTCCCATCACACAGCACATGGAAAGACCAGGCAGGGTAGCTCACACTTATAATTCTAGCATTCAGGAAATCAGAAGTCTGCAGCAGAAGGATTATAGAAGCCACTGTGAGCTACACAGTAGGCTCCAGCTCATCTTGGGCTACAATATCACATCCTTTTTAGGGAGAGGAGAGGAGAGAAAAGGAGAGGGAAAAGGAAAGAAGGGACAAGAGGAAATGAGTGAAAGGAGGCAAGGGAGACATTTTCTCCAGGGGACCCCTCAGGGGAACACCAGCTCCTAGTTGCTGCATTAGTGTTACAGTTTTTCACAGCAGGGAGCCATGTCCTTCCAAAAGTGTTGCCAAAGCCGATGATATAGAAAAATGGATTTGGCCAGAGTAAACAGGCCTCAAAGGGACCCTATAGTGCCCAGGCAGAGTTACAGCAAGTGTGGAAGGGTTCTGTCTTCCTTCTTTCTTCTCTTCAGATGAACCCTGCCTGACTGAGGAGTCTAGGATTTCTCTGGAGAGCTATCTCTAAAGCTCTGGAGGCCCCACCTCCCTTATGTGAGGTTTTTTCTGTGCTCCCTGCACTGATCAGATCAACTGGCTTAGAAATTGCTTTTGCTCCCCTATGTTTTGTTTTTGCTAAAGCCATTTAATAAAAACAGACAGGCGGAGAAAGGACAGTGGCTTCCTCCCTCTTAGAATGCACAGCTGGAGTCCAGGTTGCCTTTAGTCTTGAGCAGGTCAGTGTACAAGCTTGGGAAATGTGTATGAAGTTGCTGAGGAGGGGGCAGGGTACTTTCTCCCTGTGGACTCAAGAATGATGGGAAGTTTTTGCAGACAGTGCACAGTGCTAGACAGCATTGAAGATTCAGGACTGGATTCTGCTAGAGCTCTCAAAATCAGAGACCAAGAGACGGCTCCTCTCAGGTTGGCTTGCCACCTCGACAGTGATAAATGAGCAGCTTTCAAAAAAGCATTTAATAAGCCCTCTGGGAAATCTTCAATAGCTGAGGATGTGAAAAATGAAGAGCAAATGGTGGATTTGGTCAGGAAGCCTGTGGGTGGTGGGAGCAGGCCTCCAAGATTGCACACCCCAAGGAACAGGTAAACACAGCACATGGCTGTGGGGATGTTCAAGGAAGGAGGTCAAAGGTCTTACTTCCATCTATATAAGCTCCCTAGCCAGGAGAGACTGTGTTGGCAGCATCAGGTGACTGTTCTTAAACAGGAAAATAAGGGTAAGAAATCAGGGGGTTTAAGCTAGACCTGAAGATGAAGCGCTCCATGGATTACACGGCTATTTAGACCTTAGAGTCGTTTTCCTGGAAAGGCCATGAGCATAGGGAGTCGAGAATCATCACCCAAATCAGTTCTCTCTTTGCCTAGAACTCTGGGGAATGATCACTGACTGATGACTGCTGTGTCTGTCCAGAGAGCCAGCAGTGGAGGCCAGTCCTTGCTGTGTGCACACTTTTTGTCAACTTTTCCCAAACTCATTTGCTTCTGTTCCAAATTCTGAGACGCTGCTGGGTTCTGGGAACCCTGGAGAAAGTTAATGTCTTTTCCCACTGGCCTCTACCTCTAACAGAAAGGACTTCTCTCAGGACTGCTCATGAGATCCCAGCCATTGTATCTTTTTCCTGTCGATTGCTTTCTTGTCTCTTGAAATGGCCCCCAACCTACTGCTATCTGTAAACACTACAGGAAAGCTTCCATAATAGTGATGTGTCTTAATTACTTTTCTACTGCTGTGCAGAGACACTATAAACAAGACAACTTATAAAAGTTTAAATGGTGGCTTGCTTCTGGCTTCGTGGCCATTGTGGCAGGCAGGAGGGCAGCAGGCAAGCAGGCATGGTGCTGGAGAAATAAGCAGCTAAGATCTTAATCTGGACTACAAGCACAAGGCAGAGAGAAAGAGAGCTAACTGGGAGTGGCATGGGCTTTTGAAACTCCAAAGTCTATCCTCTGTGGCATACCTCCACCAATAAGGCCACACTCCTAATCCTTCCCAAATAGTTCTGCTAACTGTGGACCAAGCATTTGAACATATGAGCCTATTGGGACCATTCTCACTCAAACCACCAGGAGTTTCAGGAGGTAGGCAGTTGCTCTGTAAGTGTCACCTTTTCATTTTTAACCAAGACCCTTAACATCCTACATCTTGATGAACCATTGCTACCCGGAGAACAGCTTAGGAACAAACTGTGCAGTCTGGGTCCCACATTGCCTACTTGATTCAGTGGTCATCAGGCCATAGCAAGTCCCCACTAACCCCTGAGATCTGGCCTCCTCTCCCAACTGGGTCACTGTAATCAGGGCTGGCCTGGCTCCTGCTCACATGTGGTCTGATATCTCAGCCCTTCTTCCTCCCTCCCTTTTCCCACCTGCATTCTCCACTCTGCACAGACCCAAGCTGGGGACTCCTCTTCCTTAGAGACAGATGTCATCAGACAAAATGATAGTGGCTCTTTGGTCAAGTCCATTCAAAGGTTGTTTGTCCCTTATGAACAATCAACAGCTGAAGGGAATTTAGAGACTCACTGTGTCCCTCATTAGTGCGTAGGTCCATCCGTCCTCCCCCCCAGACAGTTACGCTGACTCATTTTCTGTGAGTCAGTGAAGGATTCAGAAATCTGAGCTGAAAATGTCTCACACCCACCCTGATTCACTGCGTGGCCTTTAGGTCTCTGCCCTAAAGAGTATTATAATATCCCGTTAAAGTTGTGAAACCCATGTCAGCATGGTACCACCCCAACCAGAGATGAGGTACCCTAAAACACCAGGATGGCCTGGGAAATGGAGTCATAGTGTGGAAGGTTACAGCCCTAAGGATGGAGCTTCTCTGTTGCAGCCATAGAGCAGAGCAGGGCCTAGGGAGAAGGGACGCCTTATATGCTCATGATCAGGCAGAAGGGTTCAATGGCTGCTGCATCTGCCTTGAGCCACAACACACACCTAGGTCAAGAGCAGAGGCCTTGCCAGCTTGGTAAGGAGACACCAGGAACCAGGAAGAAAGCAGCTTTTGAAACCCAGAAGACCCATCAGGAATGCCACCTCTCTGGCTGCACTGCTAGCACAGCTAAATTCGAACCTTAGTGGGAAAAGCAAATTATCTTGTTGGTTCAGTCTTGCAAGGAGAGCTTTAGAGTGGAAGAGCCAGGTTCAGACCTTGGTTCTGGCAATTAGATGTCAGTCACAAAGATGTGACTTTAAAATGTCAAACCTTGCACAGCCCTCATGTTTCTCCCCTGGAAATGGGCCCCAACCTTTCCCCACTGACATCTCCACCCGTACTGTGAGTGTTTTCATGACAGTGGACAGAGTCACTGTGTATACTAAGTTCTTTATTTAAAGTCACTGTGGGTAAAGAACGAACCCAACAAATCGTGATTGTCTCGTTGCTGTAACATTCACATTAAGGGGGTATAAAGAGGGAAGGAAGCAATATGTGTGTCCTCAACAGGAAGTCTGGAGTCTGAAAAAGATGGGCAGCTTCCTTGAAGAACAAAGTTTAGCAGCTAAATGTTTCTGTGGGTGTCCAGTGGGCTCAGTGACATACTCTTGGATTATGGGTAACCCTCCCAAGCCCCACACCCTGCAAAGATGAGAGTCAGGAAACATGGTGTCGATTTGGCTTCCTCTGAGTCTTTGTCTCCCCACAAGTTGGTACCTGTACCTTTAGGAGGGTATTGTTGGGTGGCAAGGTCACCTGATAATGATTCTCTTGTTCCTATGACTATGTCTCCCAGTACCAAATAGCCATGCCACCAGCACCCAAAGAGCTACACTACCCATATCACCCAGCCACATCACCTATGCCACCCATCCCCTGTAAGCCATGTTCCCAAACCCCACTGAAGTCCATGGTTACCTGGTCACCCCTCAAAAGCCATAAAAACCCAATCTCAGAAAGCCGTGCCACACAGCTCCCAAGAGTCTCTTCAGATTGATGTCCTCACTGGAAAATAACAAGAACAAAAAGATGGAGGCCCCCTGCCCAGGATGCAGCTTTGCCAAGGACAGTGTCACTCGCTGGGGCCTGCCTATGCTAACGAGGGGCAAGGAACATTGTACTGAAGTTGACAAATGCAGGAAGGGGAGCAAGATTGATCTTTCCAGCAGGAAGACAGTATTTAATGAAACATTGTGTATGCAGAGAAAACCAGACCAAAGTGACATCACATTAATAACTTATAAACACTAATCAGGCTGGGTTAATTTGGTATTCATTGTAAAAACATTCATCATGGGCCCTGAATCCATGAAAGTAGCCAAGAAATTAATATCACAGGGATGGAAGTTGCCTTCTGTGTCCTCAAATAAGGGTGGAGGTGGGTTAACAAGTGATTAATGAGCTCTACTAAGGGTCCCCTTCAAATGTAACGTGTCTGTCATACTTTGTGGGGCCAAATCACTTTAATATCCACTTGCACTCAAGTAAATAAGGCAAGTTCTTGGCAACTAGCCTGAATGGATGAAGGAGTCCAAGCTGCCAGGACAATGATTAAGTAAATGGGAGAGTTAGGGCTCAACTATTGAAAATTCAGGAAGCTCACTCATGCTGCTGAACACCTCTCTCTGAGAGGATTGGGAACAATGAAAGCAAATTTGAGACTGTAGAAGTGAAAAAGTGTGCATATTTCAATCTTTTGTCATGCCATGACAACAGGAGAAGAGCCTAAAGAGAAAGTTCATTTATTAGCCAATGTAAGATGCAATAAGAGACAGAAAGGAAGCTTGGCCTGCTTAGCTCCTCAGGAAAATCACAGCCACAGCTCTACCATTCACAGAAAGAAACTGTAAAAGCTGGAGAAGCCAATGTGTTTACAAAGGGCCATTGGGAGAAACCTAACCTTTATCCCGACTCAGACCATAATACTAACAGTAACCTTAACCCCAACCATGACCCTAACACCAACCCTACCTGAACTATAGTCCCAACACTAACACTAACCCTAATTCTTACCTTAACCCTAACCTCAACCCTACTATTAACCCTGACTCTAATCCTAATATTGACCCTGACCCTGACCCTGACCCTGGTTTGGAAGAGCTATCACACAAACATTAAAATAATTATGGTTAGAAGGCACAACCGCCAGCATAGAGAAAATACTTGCAAATCACACATCCAAGGTAGATATCCAGGACAGATAAGGAACACACAGTAAACAATATAAATAACCTGATTTAAAACAGGTATTGGGCCTGGATTGACCAGAATGGTCCACTGGTATATGAAAAAATATTTAGAGACTAGAGAAATGGTCCCATGGTTAAGGGTACCGGCTTACTCTTCTGGAAGACCCAAATTCATTTCCCAGCACCAACGCCATGGTTCAGAACTGTCTGTAACTCTAGTTCCAGAGTTTCAGATGTCCTCTTCCAGCATCTGTGGACATTAGACATGTATATGGTACATACACATGTATGCAGGCAAAACATTCATATACATTAAATGAATCTTTTTTTAAGTCACATAATATCATAAACCACTAGGGAAATCAGGCAGAAGATTTGGGGAGGTATCACCTCACTGCCATGAAGTGGCTGTCATCAAAATGACAGACCACAGCAAGAGCTAGTATGCATGCAAGTTCAGCCCTGTGGAAACGGAGTGGGAAGCTATCACACATGATCCAGCACTGCCACTGCAGGTCATGCATCCATCAGAAACAATGCCAGTGTGCTGAAGAAGTGGCTACACTTCGGGTTCACTGTAGCAGTGCAGCCTACCGTCAGCCTGTACAAGATGAATAGGAATGAAAACTAGCATGCATACATGATAGAAAACAAAGAAGCATGAAAGCTTGTCGTTTGTGCCATCATGGTTAAGAGTGGAGGCATTATGTTAAGTGAAATAAGCCAGACACCGACAGATAACAGCCACAGTACCCCACTCAGGTCACAACTGAAAAGGTTAACCTCAGTGAAGCACAGAGCAGAACAGCCATTACCACAGTCTAGGAGAGCAGTAGGAGAGAAGGCTGGAGAAGTACAAAAAGGAATAGGCCAGCAAGGTAGTGGAACTCACGCTTAACAAAAGGAAGTTAGGAATAAAGGCATGTGAGCACTGCAAACAGAGCTGACCTCGTTGCGTGTTCCCATCCTCTTCAGGGCCCCCGTAATGCAATTGTGACTGGTATGGTATAGTATTTCATATGGGAAATCAAATTTGGACAGCCTCTACTCCAGCCTTGCCCGTATTAGGTTGGGGAGTTTCATGATTATCTATCAGAGAGAAGCTAGGAGCAGGACCAGAACTCTACATCAAGGAAGACTACACTTAAAATAGTCTGGAGATAACGTAACTAGGCAGCAAGGAATTAAAATCGCCTTTGTTGACAATCAAGGGAGCATGCAGCAGCAGCAGGTGCACCTGCAACCAGGAAGGATGCAGATGCTGAATTCTGAGCTGCTTCCTGTGGCCTGGCGTGGGCAGCATATGTGACCCCATGCTGCTAAGATTCTCTGTACCATATATCAGACTTTGAGTAGTTATACCATTTGGGTGGAGGTAACAACCTCCCCCTTGAAATCCTAAAATCGTTTCATAATTGGAAAATGGCTTCATCTCTTCATCTACAGTGAATAATCATGACCTTTTCTCCCTGTGAGCTGCTGAAGATTGCTGGTCCCACATCCTGTGGCAGCTAATCATACGCTTCTTTGTTTTATTATTCCACTTTTCACTTTTGAATAACTTTATTTCCCAGATCAAATGTGAGCTGTTCAAGGACGAACGATGTTTTCCATCACATTTGTGGCTTCCACGGCCCGCTGCTCAGTGTGGAGTAGAATGTGGGCTTTCAACAGATACTTGCTAAATGAATGATATCCTGTAGTGAAAGTAAAATTAAATGTCAAATTTACGGGTATAAGTTCCAGAATTCATAGAAATCAGAAAAGCTTGATGTTATTACATAAAAGATTTTAGATTTAACAACTTGTCTGATGGTTAATTAACTCAGAGACTCACCATGAACAACCCTACGGAAGGGTGCTAGAATCTTCAGCCAGGCCTTTTTCCTTGAATGTTTACTCTGCTATGAAAGACCCTACAATGAGGATGTAAGTTGTCATTGTTGAGGCTTGTCAGGGCTAGACTGAACTGAACAGACCAAAGGTCAGAGCTGGTTGGATTTCCAAAGCATGAGAGAAGACATGGGTCACAATGTCAGAACTTGGGAATCTCTGTCCTTCTCTGACAGCCCCCCCCCCCATTCTACCATCTCGGAGGTAGGTGTAGGGAGCAGTCTCTGTAGGGGGCCGTCTCTATAGGGAGCAGTCTCTATAGGGGTAGTCTCTGTAGAGGACAGTCCTGGTAGGAAGTCTCTGTAGGAGAGCAGTTTTCAGGACAGACTTCTCTGGTGGAAAAGGTATGGCAAATATTCCCTGCACACATTGGCAACAGGAACAATGTGAGGCAGGCTTTGACATCCCTCTGGGCCTAACCAGGGCCAGGATTTGCCACTTTCCTGGACCTGAGGCATTGGTTCTTGACATGGCTGTGACTATATCAGTAATACACATTCGCCAGGACCTCATTCATAGCTGCAGTTTCTGGGGCACTTACACACCTCTGAGAACTCGGGGGCTCATTATAGTATACCCAAACCTTTTCCGCACAATGAATTTCAGGGGTCTCCTCCTCAGCCACACAGTGAGCCCAGCCACAGGACCAGACATGTGCTCCGTGGTTAAGAGCACATGCTGGTCTTTCAGAGGACCTGAGTTTGGTTAGGATAGGTGGCCCACAACTGCCTGTAGATTTGACACCCCTTTTTTAGCCTCTGAAGATACTGTACTCACACACACACACACACACACACACACACACACACACATACACACACAGAAAGAGAAATATTTTAAAAGGAGCCTTTATAAATACTGGAAAGCAGCCTGCTTTTGCCCCTTGATGCCACATCTCTGCTCCATGACACAGTGTTTCTCAGAAGCCATGAGGCTCACAGGAGGCACAAACATCTTCCTTCTTTAGAAGGTGATAGGCTTAAGTGTAGGTAACTAGAGAGACCATTTTCATGGTAGAACCAGTTTTCTTTTTCTGAGAATGTAGGGCTTTGATGCAATTTCACTTCAGCTATCTCCACTCTGTAGAATGGTCAGCAAATGAAGGAATTGGTGTTTGTTAGTTTGTTAGTTCTCTGAGTCGTAAAACTAATTATTTATCTGAATGTTTCTGGGTTTTTTACTATGATGGCTTCTCTGGCCATGTACAATTGACATCTCATTTTAGTTTCCTGGGTCAATCCTGTATCAGCTCAGAATTTCCAAGACCAAGTTCTCAGCACAAAGATGATTTGCCCCGGGGGAGGGGGGGACAGGAGATAGAGGACCAGGGATAAGGGAAAAGAACAAGGGAGAGGGGACAGGGGTATTTGTCCCAGGGGAAAAAGGACTGCCTCTGGATAGAGTGGAGGCAGCCATGGCCCATAGGCAAATTGTGGTTTATAAAGGTAAAAGGGGAAACTACGTGTTAGGATAGGTATTTAATTTTAATTGGGCATGTTAATTAGGTAAGCCAAGGAGGGCTTTTGATTGCTAGACTTTAATACCTGACTAGCTGGACCTTGGTAGTTAGACTCAGAAGGAGGAATTGGCCAAATGAGGGAATAGACATTGCTGGATAGCTTTCGGAATGTAATCTAACAGTTTTTAGCAAAGCAGAAGGAATGCAGAAGAAAGACAAAGCCTCCCTGAGCCAGCTCACCATGCTTGGCTAGCCAGAGTCCCTCCAAATCCTCTTTGCAATAGTGTAAGTTGTGTGTTGATCTCTTATTCCATACTTCTCCGTGTTTTTTAAGATGGTGGCTTGGACACAGTGGCTTTTTATCAGTGTCTAATACTCCTGCTGTTAGACAGCACCCAGAGGTAGGATGCAGCCCAGAGGCCTCAGCTAGCTGTACAGGCCTCATCCTTGCCACCCCCACGCCTTGCTCTCTGTGCTCCTTAGCTGATCTTCCCTCGCGGGCTGAGCTGTGAACAATATGTAGTTCCCTAACACCCCATACCTTCTCACCTCAAGGGCTCTGCATCTTCTGTCCCTCCAGCTCAAAGCACTATTGGCTTCCTTCACCTCTGACATCAGCCTCTAGAATTGGGCTCAGGCCTGCTGCTGCTTTCTGCCATCGCTGGCCATTGCCTTTATCAACATTCCTACCCCACCGTGCTGATCTTCTGATGTACTTTTTTTTTTCTTTCTGATCAGCCCGTAAGCACTTCAAAGAACTGCCTTCTCCATCTCGCTAACACTTCTCAGCCCTTGCTACAGAGACGGCTGGCAGTAAGCATAGAGGCCGGTCAACAACACAGCTAAGGCACATTAATTACCTGAGGTAAAAATACCGCTGCCCCTTCCTTTAAGCTTGTTTCATTAATCTTTTCAAATTACTGAGAAAGTTAACTGACCTTTCATCTTAAGCCATGAGTTATGACATAACTTTTTCTCCCTAAAAAATAGGTGAGTCATCATCTACTTTGAACATTATCATGTTCAAAGTCAGACTCATCCAAATTCCAGTAGCCAGCAAATGTTTATACAGGCAAATATATTTATTTAATTAAACTGACTTTCCCGTAGCCATACAAACTCGTGTATTTTTTAAGTCAGCCAGATGTGATTGCTAACAGAAGCTGTGTCATAGTAGATTGTCCTATGACAGCACCTCCCTCTGCTTCATCTAATCACCGGAGAGCAAAGTGGGGTTTGCTCAGTGAATTCTGTCTTCTAAATTTCCTGTGTTCCCACTGTGCAGAATTGGTTCCCGCTGACATCTCCTTTATAAATCGGTAGTCAGTTATTTCTTCTTAGCTGATGAGAGCAACAGAAACCCCTCATTGTTGCACGGTCCACAGTCCTAGCAGGGTCATGTTTGAGTCTGTGGTCACAACAGGTGGTCAGCATCCATCCGCTGCATTTCATGTCCTGTGATGGGAAGAAGAACTGTACTAAAGTGTTCGTAATTTCCTGGGAAAATGGTAAAGCCCAGGAATCTTTCCAATAACCCTAAAATGTTCTGAGCCCAGGGCTCAGTGGCCTGTGTACTAAAGGCCTGATGGCAGGTCACAGCTGAGACTGTCCTTCAAGGTCACCATGGCTGACATATGTTCTGTCACCGTGGCCAAGTGCCCAGAGGTCTGCTTGACTGTAACCAGGAAGGAGTGTACACCTCAGGATCTGTCACCCCGTGGGAATCTCATTATTTTCCCCTGAAGGCTGTCCTTATTCTTATTTTAACCTGATTGGTAGCAGGAGTTGAGAATAAAACAAAAGCTGGGTCTCATCACTTTAACATCTTCTTCCTTCGTGCTGCCTATGACTCTACCCTCCCATGTGGGTTACCTCAAATGTTGTTTTTTTTTTTTTTTTTTTTTTAAGCTCGTGTAACCTACAACATTGTTTAGGTATTTTTTCCCAAAATGCACCTATACTCCCTTGGTCAGACAAAAACTATTTCCCTGGCTCCTCCGATGACATGCAATGCTTCTCTCCAGCTGATTCCTCAGGGTTGTGGAGTAAAGAAGGGCCATTCAAATGCCAGGGACGCACTTCCAGATGTCACACTGGAGAGCTTCAAAGAGGACTGAAGCACAGAGTAAGATCACGTGGCTTCTAACCCTCCAACTGGAGACTGCACACAAGGAGAGAGCCATGTGACCTTTCTTTATAGTTTTTACTCATATTTTTTGTACATATAAACATACAAGCATAGCAATTCCTATAAGTTAACCCAATGGGTCAACAGCAGAATGTTTTTACTTGACTGGTAGCCCAGAAGAGAAGGGCCACTCTGTCCCTCCCTTCCTCCAGCTGCCCGAGACCTGGGTGTGAGGTGATGCACATGCCTGGAGGACATCCCAGCACCTTGAAATGAGTGTGCCCATTTTCAAAGAGAGGGCATGGGGTTTGTTGGCTTGCTTGCTTGCTTGCTTGCTTGTTTGCATGGTGTTTGGACTTTGTTTTACGGTAAGACTCCTGACACAGATGCTGGCCTTTGCAAATGACTTTATAAATTCTGTGCCCCTGGCTCAGAATTTCAAACAGGCTTCTACAGAATTCATGATCACCTTTTTAGTTATTTGTTTTTTGTTTTTTGTTTTTTTTTTTGGGGGGGGTGGTATTTATTTGATTTTAAGAATACTGGCTAAGAATACTGGTGTTTCCTACAGTAGTGATATAAAAACCCCTCCCTACATGAAACTTATTTGCATGGATGGGAGAATTAGTTATAAAAAATAAATCATACCTATGGCCAAATCACAAGAGATCCTGAATGTGGGTAGTGGCTAGCCAGACTTTGGGAAGTACTCCTTAAAACAGAAAACAACATTTAGCTTCAGCCAAAGCTAGACGGAAATGCAGCCCTGCCATTCACAGGCCTGGATAACATTTATAAACATGGAGTGGAGGGTCATAGTGAATGAGAAAGGTCCCCTAAAGGCCTTTGAACATATGGTCCCCAGTAGGTGGCATTGTTTGGGAAGGTTATGGACCTGATTCAGAGTTACTGTTGCATCATGGAACACCATGACCAAAGCAAGTTGAGGAGGAAAGGGTTTATTTGGTTTACGCTTCCACATTGCTGTTCATCATCAAAGGAAGTCAAGACAGGAACTCAAACATGGTCAAAATCTGGAGGCAGGAGCTGATGCAGAAGCCATGGAGGAGCGCTGCTTGCTGGCTTGCTCAGTCTGCTGTTACAGAACCCAGGATCACCAGCGCAGGGATACTGCCACCCACAATGGGCTGGGCTCTCCCCCATCAATCACTGTTTTTAAAAATCCCCTACAGGCTTGCCTTCAGCCTAATCACATGTAGGCATTTTCCTAATTGTGGTTCCCTCCTCTCAAACAACATTAGTTTGTATCAAGTTGACATAAAATTATCCATCATAATTGACCACTTGTCACTATTAAACTACAACTTTTCCCTTCTTGTTTATCATCAAGATGACATATTAATATCAATATTACAATAGAAAATATTTTACAAACTTAAAACGTTCCACAGTCTTTATAAATTCACTTTAAAATTCAGTCTTTTTTTTTTTAATTCAAGGTATCTTTTAAAACCTAAAATCTCTTTTAAAACTCAGTGTCTCAATAGCGGGCTCCTATAAAATCAGAAATAATTATTTCAAGATGGAAGGCACAGTCACAACCTGAACAAAGAAAGCCAAACTCCAACAGTGTAGATAACTCAGTGTCCAATATCTGGGATTTACTCACAATCTGCGCTCCTCCATTTCTTCATTCTGCCCTCTGCAGCACACACAGCTTGTCTTCTAAGCTCGAGCCAGCTCAACTCCACCACTACTGCTGTTCCTGGTGGTTGTCTGATGCTACTAGCATCTCCAAGTGCTGGAATCTTCTGCAACTGGGCTGTACTTTTACTAATAACTTCTTGTAGGCTCTCTTTAAGGTGCCAAGCCTCAGTTTCTCTGCAGTGAATGGCTTCTCTACCAACACAATGAAGCAGGTTTACTGGGGGACAGCTCTCGGTGGGTGCATCAAACCCACCTGCAGAATGGGGCTGCAGAAGTTGCCTGGCAGGCATAGGGCAGGGAAATTTTATAGACTGTAGGTGAAGGGTGATGATGAACTAAAATGGAGAGTGTTGGAGGAGGGCCTCATGCACAGTTTTCAGATGCTGGTTTTAGTGCCCTGAAACCTGGTTACTGCCCTGCCAAGGGCATTGTTATGAATGTTGAACCATCTCCTTACCCATGTGATGTACGGAGCATTTCCCAAATATCCCTCATTGGCTAATAAAGATGCTGAAGCCTGTGACTGGGCAGAAGAGAGAGAGGTGGAGTTTAGGTTCTCAGGTTTGGGGTCAAGAGACCCTGAGGAAGGGAGGAGAGTTGCGGAGGGTTTAGCAGGAGAAGAAGGCACCACGGGGCAGGATGGACTGATGAGCGTTAGGCCATAAGGACAGACTGATGGAGCAGAGGCTGCCTGGGAGTCATCAGATTGGCGAGTGATTGGGTTTTATGTGGCTTTTATGGGTAGTGGGACTAGAGTAGCTCAGAATCTGCCCAGCAGAGTACCTATAGCTTAGTAATAAATCATAATCTCTCTGTATCAATTATTTTGGAAGCTAGCAGGTTTAAAGAGAACTGTTGCTTCATTAATTTTAATCTAACAACCAGCCAAGCATGCATGACCCCTTCAATCCCACGCCTTCAACTGCCACTGAGGTTGAAGGCCTTCACCAGTGGCCTCTCCTGGTCTCTCACAGTGCCAAGCCTCAGCTGCTCTCTGTGAGCCTTCATGCCATCAAAACCAGTGACTTTTACACTATGAAGTTCAGCTGCTAGCCCAAGGCACAACTGTTGACCTAAATTTTTATCAAACCTACTTTATTTAGGGTTCTTAAACGCTTCCACCTCCCTTCCAACCCCCCCCCCAACACTGGGTAGGAGGGAAAGAAGCTTAGTGGGGACAGGGGCCGGAGTTCTCTCTGCTACTTCCCAACTGGGTTATAGGATTCTTTTGGGGCAATACCAATATCTGTTGTCAAGGTAACCAGCAAATCAGCAAACAGCAGATGCAGCAGCACGACAAACTAGCAGCAAGAAGTCCTCCTCCAAACAGCAGCACCTTCTTCCTTTAGGCTGTCATATTTATACCCCTCAAAGTCCTCAGGATTCAACTAATTCCATATGGTAAAGATCATGCTCCACCATCAGAAGAGGGAGAAAACAGAGAACAGGACAGGAGCCTACCACAGAGGGCCTCTGAAAGGCTCTACCCTGCAGGGTATCAAGGCAGATGCTGAGACTCATAGCCAAACTTTGGGCAGAGTGCAGGGAATCTTATGAAAGAATGGGGAAATAGTAAGACCTGGAGAGGACAGGAGCTCCACAAGGAGAGCAACAGAACCAAAAATCTGAGCACAGGGCTCTTTTCTGAGACTGATACTCTAACCACGGACCATTCATGGAGATAACCTAGAACCCCTGCACAGATGTAGCCCATGGCTGTTCAGTGTCCAAGTGGGCTCCATAGTAGTGGGAACAGGAATTGTCTCTGACAGGAACTGATTGGCCTGCTCTTTGATCACTTTTCCCTGAGGGGGGAGCAGCCTCACCAGGCCACAGAGGAAGACAGTGCAGCCACTCCTGATGAGACCTGATAGACTAGGATCAGAAGGAAGGAGAGGAAGACCTCCCCTAGCAGTGGACTTGGGGAGGGGTATGGGTGGAGAAAGAGGAGGGAGGGTGAGATTGGGAGGTGAGGAGGGAGGGAGCTACAGCAGGATACAAAGTGAATAAACTGTAATTAATAAAAATTTTAAAAAATAAATTAATTTTAAAAAGATCATGCTCCACACAAGACCTTAACAGGTATGGACAAACTAAAACCCCCAGCTTGGCATTATAACAAGAACATGTTTACATATCATAAAGCAAAATGACTGCAACATACAACCTTGGCCACCTCTGGAACACAGCTTCTGTGTTCTATCAGCAAACACTTCCCAGAATATTTTGCCTCAGAAATGCTGGTCTCTTCTTAGTCACTGCTAATATCCCAGCTCCCGCTGACCAGCGTCCAGTATCCCAGCACACCATAGGTTTTACTTCAGTAGTTCTGATATCTCATTAGCCACAGCTGACTCTTCAGCCCCAGCTCGCCAGAATCTTAAAGTAGGAAATGGCCCTGATAGAGTCTTTAAACTTCCCCCTGAAACTTCAGAAGCCAGACCTCCATCTTCTGCACTGCTCTCAACAGTCTTATCTTTAGGCTCCTGCAGAACATCTTACTGGGCTCTTAGCACCCAATGGCTTTTCTAGCCCAAAGTTCCAGAGTGCTTCCACAATCCTCCTTTCTTAGTTAGGGTTTCATTGTTGTGAAGAGACACCATGACCACAGCAACTCTTATAAAGGAAAACATTTAACTGGGGCTGGCTTACAGTTCCAGAGGTTTAGTCCATTATTATCATGGCACGAAGCATCCGGCATGCAGGCAGACATAGTGCTGGAGAAGGAGCTGAGAGTTCTACATCTTGATGAGCAGGCAGCTGGAGGAGGCTCTCTTCCACCCTGAGAAGAGCTTGGGCATTGGAGACCTCAAAGCCAGCCTCCACAGCGGTAAGCTTCCTCTGACAAGGCCACGCCTACTAGAACATAGCCAAGCCTCTTAATTGTGCCACTCCCAGTGAACCAAACATTCAAACACATGAGTCTGTGGGGCCATTTCTATCCAAACCATAGTCAGGTTTGTCACAGCAGGAACCTAAGGAGGTAGACCCTTGTTGAAGAAAGTACATCAGTTGGGGGCGAGCTTTGATGGTTTGAAGCCTAGCTCTACTTCCTGTTCTGGTTCTCTTGATCTCTCTGCCTTCTGTGTGCAGATAAAATGTAATCTCTTTACTTTCTGACTGTTAGGTTGGCCCAAGCTCTTGTTTCCATGCCTTTCCTCCCATGATCGGCTATGCCCCCTTTGGACTGTATGCCAAAATGATCCCTTTCTCCCCTAAATTGCTTTTTTATCAGGGTAGTCTATCATTTGGCAACCAAAATGTTGGCTAGTGCAACTCAGCTTCCTCATTTGTAAATAGAGTGAAAAAGATCTGCCAAGGGATGCTGGAGATGGAGATAGAAAAGAAAGGGATAGCACTATTCGTCATGGCAAATGTTGCTTCTCTTTTCTGGTCAGTGGTGTTGAAGAAGAAATCCAGTGTTTTGGATCTGTGCCAAAGACCTAATGATTTTTGTGCAAGCGATCAGAAAATTACAAAGTGAAGAAACCTGAACTTGAAGCAAGACCATTAGCCTCTTTAACCTTGAACCTTCTGAGTCAGTTTTCTCATCCATAACAGGAGGATGATTAAGATGCCTCCTGCGTTGTTATGGGCTGGATCTGAAGTCATGTATATGAATAGGGAGCACAGTGCCAATCACAGGAAGTACAGAGCAGGCAGCCAGGATGCATTCCCATTTACCACAGAACATCTGGGCAACCACAGTGACCTCCCATTCCATGTGACTGCACGCTCACATACTAAGCTACTTTTTGGTGTCTAGGGGAAAACAATTTAGCAAACTTTGGCTGTCAAGAAGCAAGATGCCGGATGATATTTTTCTTGGGAAATTAGATTTTCCAGCTAGGGTGTATGCAACTCAGGTATAGCCTCAGATTCTAAAGAGACATGTCTACTTTATTAGTCCAAAGTTCAAGGCATTGAAAGCCCTCTCTTCATACGTGTGTGTGTGTGTGTGTGTGTGTATGTGTGTGTGTGTGTGTTGTGTGTGCATATGTTTCTATTCAAGTGTGTGTGCAACTGAATGCATGGGCTGGTACACAGCAGCATGTGTGTGGAGGCCAGATAGCAACAATAAGTGTTTTCTTTTATCACCTTTCACCTTCTACTTTAATTCCTGAGACTGAATCTCTTACTGATCCCTAGAGTTCACATATTTGACAAAACAAGCTAGGCAGCAAGATTTCGGGATCTACTTGTCTCCACCTCCCAAGAGCTAGGATCACAGGCATGTATTGCTCTGCCCAGCTGTTGACATAGGTGCTGAGGACCAGACTTGGGTCCTCATCAGAATTGGGGCAAGCATTTTTACCCACTTGAGCTCCATGGCCATGGCCATCTCCATGGCCCCCATGACACTTCTGTTAGAAAACTCTCTTATTTATCTGCTAACAATTATATTCGCCCTGACTAGACATCTCTCCAAGTATCCTAGAAAGGGTTTCTCTCAGGCAATAATAGCCTCCTGTTTTCTGAGAGCTGTGGGGTGACTGCTCAGCCTGCCATGAGCGCACTGCTTTTCTAGTAAGGAAAGTAGGTGCTTAAGTGCCCATGAAGAAAGGCCCTTGTCCCAGTGACACTATCATAGTTCCCCAATCATGTTTCCTGATGCTAAGTGTATGCAGCTTGGCTATCTCCTGATATTATAAGGATTTACAGATTTCACTTTCTTAATTAACATTTTTACTTTGCTTAAATTCTGGAGTGCACTGATCTTCCAGAAGTGCTAATTACCAACCTCACAGAAGAGTCAGCTGCATATTAAAATATTCCGTCATGTCTTCCTCACTGAGCTTGGAGTGTCCTTACTCAGCCCTGTAGGCAGTGGGCAGGCCCTGGCAGCCTCTGCTCACAGGCAGGTGAGCACCGAGTCTCAACAGGCCCCTCATTCTATGGGAGTTATGGCCACATTTGTCTTTAAATAAATTTGTTGAGTGGTGTCAACACTGCTGTGTTACTGTCTTAGCTAGGGTCTATGGCTGTGATTTAAAAAAAAAAAATGACCAAAAGCAACTTGAGGAGGAAAGAGTGTAATTCACCTTACAGCTTGCAGTCCTTCGTGAAGAGAAGTTGGGGCCAGAACTCAGACAGGAACATTAAGGCAGGGACTGAAGCAGACACCATGAAGGTACACGGCTATCTGGCTTTACTCCCTTGGCTTGCTCGGTCTGTTTTGTTATACACACCAGGTCCACCTGTCCAGGGATGACATTGCCACAATGGACTGGGCCTTCCTACATCAATAACTAATTAAGAAAATGCTCTACAGGTCTGCCTATAGGGCAATCTTAACAGAAGCAATTTCTCAATTGAGGTTCTCTCTTTTAGATAATTCTAGCTTGTATTAAGTGGACAAAAAAAACCTAATGAGGACAGTGGCATCCCAGACCCAGGGCTACTTCCAGCCACCTCTCCTAACCTACAAACCAGCACAGAATTCTTGGCATGGGATGCGTCGCAGCCATGAGACCCGTTAGGAATCTACAAGGTTCTGAAAAGGCCTTCAGAGCGCTGGGGTAAACAAAAGGAGTGAGCCAGAACACACAACAGCCCCTGGGTATCATAATGAGAGATGAATACACATACATATGAAGGAGAATGTATGTCTGAGTCCATTTATGTTGCTGCCACAAAATGCTACATATGACTTCTAAGGAGTTCACTTCTCATAGTTCCTCTGTACATTCAAGTCATGGCTCTAGTAGATTTGCTTGACAGGAAACGGTCTGAAAACCAGCTTCCTGCCTTTCCCTCACTGTGTCCTCTCATGCCAGAAGGGGACAAAGAGTTCTCTGGGATATCTTCCAGCTGGTCACCCATCCCCACTCATGGGGACTCCACCCATTTGACTCCATGGTCTCTTGAGGTCCTGCCTCTCTTCCTTTCCCCTTGGGACACCCCACAAAGAGACATGGAAATTTGAAACTCAGATACACAGTTTCCCATGTTGAGTGGGTGGAAGGGGGTCCATCCAGGCTACAAATAAGAGAGATCTATCTGCTTCTGGTCTCTCCCTGTCATTTATGGGAGCCACCTAATCCTTGGGTTTCCAGCCATCCCAGATAAACTGAGGCCAGGACCTTCTACTCAGATGAGGACAATGCAGGCAGCCAATGCTACTAACAACTCCCTGGGCTTAGAGCTCCTCCCCATGCTCACACCCAGCCCATGGAACACCCCTGCTCCTTTCCCCCTGAGTGGGGAGCAGCCTTGCCAGGCCACAGAGGACAGTGCGTGTACTTTTTGAAGTTATAATTAATTTGATAGTGCAACCATTTTGCCCACTATGACAAAATCAGCTCTTTAGACAATTAAATGCTTGTTGTAAACATAATTTTAATAGTTACATAATGTTTCAGGGAATAGATTTATGGAACTGTAACCAGCTGTTTTCATGTTGTCAGCCAGGCTATTTATAGAATCCCATATTATCAGTCATGCCGCGGAACTCTCCTGCACCCAAAATGATCCTGAAGTAGAATTATCTAGTCAAAAAATATCAACAATTTTTTAAGTCTCTTGATTTGTACTTGCAAATTGTGCTGAGTATCTCATCATCCATTCTGACTGTAATATTGCTCAATCAGGTGAGCATGCATTCACTTTAGAGAGATTATGCTAATTTCTTGATTTTAAAAAACCTTGGCCAATATAATTCAATTCTCCCTCTACTTAAATTAGTCATGTTCAGTTCTAGTCCACAGTTAATGAAATATATACGTATTTCATGGTAAATTGGTTATTTTCTATAAATTAATCCCATTGCTATCTTCCTTTTGAGTTGTCCGGTTTGGTCTCGGGTCCATTCTTTCAGTGGCTAACAAAAGAGAGGAGAAAGATCATGGATGGAGGAGGCTGTACGTTTGTGTCCCTCACACCCAGCCAAGTAATGGTTGGTTGTCCCAACTTGACACCATGTAAAACTGCCTGGGAAGGGAGTCTCTTCCCAGAAAATGCCTGTGAGGGATTTTCTTGATTGGGTTGACTGAGGTGGGAGGATCTACCCTGAATGTATGTGAAACGTGCCCCCCACCTACACACATACACACACACACACACACACACACCAGACTGAATGAAAGGAGGGAGGAGATGCACATAACGTGAGTGTGTTTGTTCTTTGCTCTCTGCTCTTGGCTGGGACTTGACATGAGGACAGTACAGTCTGCAGCGATGGACTGTAATCGGGAACTGTGTCTTTCAAAGTAAGCCGTTTCTCCCCTAAGTTTCGGGTGTTGTGTCACTGCAACAGGAAAAAACAGAGTCACCCTCTTCCCAGCCTGTTGTTCCAGATTCTTCTGAGCATCTGTATCCAAGACAGGGGACACCTGGGACAGACTTTTCCCCGGAGACATGGTGAGGGGCAGGCTCAGAGAGGCGGAGCCACAGGAAGCAGGAAGTACAAAGATGTCTGTCCGCAGACTGGGAGGAGTCCCTCCAGGTGGACCCGGTCATTGGTGCTCCTCTCTTCACACTGGCTAGTGCACATGCCAGTCACTGAGGAACTTGAAAGGGGAGAAATTCAGTGGATGAGGAATTTTCGTGGGATATATAGGGGAGGACACAGCACATGCTCAAACCAGTAACTACCCATTTCACATGTCCAGTGTCACCAATCCACATGTTTGATGTCAACATTCAGATTCATTTGTCTAACGTCACCCATCCACCCCCACACACCCAGTGTTTCCACTCCATCCTCTAAAAAGAACTTTTATTTGCCTGCTTCAGTTGCTGTCTTGGAGGATTATTGCTCTGCTGTCTGCTAATCTAAGCCTAGTCCTGGAAGCTTCTAGCCTCTGTACAACCTAACCTAGGCCTAGAATGTTTTCAGCCTCTTAGACTTACTTCTTAATAAGCTCATCCTTTCTTGTCCTCACTGAGCTCTGGGATGGCTGGTTCAACTCAGTTGTTCTGGCTCAAACTTTTCTCCCAGTTGACTTATTCTGACTCTGAATCTACCTTGTTCTTTCTCTGCAACCTGTCCCTCTATTACTGTCTGAATAAAACTGCCTCCTCTCTGTGTGTGTCTCTTTCTCTCTGTCTCTGTCTGTCTGTCTCTGTCTCTTCTTTATCTCTCTCTCTCTGCATTGCCCTTCGGCATATTATATTCTGTCAACTGTTTTTCTGATCTGTTGCTTTTTCTGCCACTCAATTAGACATCACTTTCAAACACGGGTAATTCATTCTAAAAACTAACTTTACCTTCATTGTTTGGGATTAAAGGCATGTACCACCACACCTAGACCTAAGCTTTTATTTACCTGAAACTTGCTCTATACCAGGCTGGCTTTGAACCCAGATCTGTTCGCCTCTGTTTCCTGGATTAAAGGCATGTTTGTATTCCAGCCAGATCACACAGACCTAGAAGGTCTTTGGATGTGATCTCTTGCCAGAACAGCCATATTCTGATTTAACATTTTTCTACGCCAACGCCACACACCCACTGTCAACCCACCCACCCAGTGTCAACACACACACACACACACACATACACACACACACACACACACTGTTACACTATATACCCACTGTCACTCCACACACCCAGTATCACCACTCCACCCCGTAAACCTAGTGTCACCATTCCAATTCACATCTCTGATGACCATTTCACCCCACACGCCCAATGTCTCCAATCTGGTTGCATGTGCATGCCTGATGTCACCAGTGTGCATGACATGACATGCCAGTACAATTGGTCAATTCAGCCAGGGACACTTGAGTGACAGCTCCCTACCAGCATTTCCATTTTGCTAAAATTCAGTTACTATTCATATTTGGACAGTATACCAAAATATCACAGAAATGCTCTTAGAAAAAAAATAGATTTTTCTTTCATCTTAGGATGATACTGAAGATTCATTCACTTCTTTGAAGTCAGAGGATGGCTCTTCACAGCTGATGAGGCTTGATTTAGGTGCACTACAGAAAGACTTGTGTGGTGCACATATGTCTCAGACTGTTTTCCAGCAGTCAATAAACCCATCCGTTCTCTCTGAGCTCATAGAATCCCGGGGTCCTGTGGCTGTGTCTGTGCACAGGCCCATTCCTTCTGAGACTCAGCACTGGCTGGGCTTACAGCAGGTGTTGTCGTCTGTAATCTCTGCTTAATACAGATTTCCAACTGAAAGAGGCAACAGGGACTGGGGTTGGGGCCTCATGCTCACCAAGCCCACCAAGTCTACCACACACGGTATCAAGAGGACCCACAGCCCCCATTCGTCCTGGGCACCTGCACAGGACGTAAGAATGAACATTCCTATCTCATGCCCAGGACAGCCAGGCCCTTCAAGAACAACTGATCCTGAGTGGCAAAAGATGCTTTTTGGATTGGTCTGTTTATTCTCATTGTGACAGCAGGACACAGTTTACTGTTGCTGAGCCACATTCGTCTTCTTCAAAGTAAGGATGACACTGGCCCTCCTGCAGTGTTGGGAGAAGGGAGGCACTCAGTCCAGGTGCAAATCCTAGCTCCTCACCTTTTCAGGAATTCCCTGGCTTAGCTGTGCTCTCAGCCCTACAGTGGGAGGGGTGACATGACATGATAGGATTCACATGAAAACATCCTTGTCTGGACAACAATAAATGCCAGAGAGGTGTAAAATACACTTGACTCAAAATCTCTCAGTGCACAGCAAATGTGTACAGAAATGGCTGTTGTTTTGGGGGCTCACTGATGTGTGACCCCCATGATATAGCAAATAGGAACAGGATTGCACATTTCTCTTTTGCAGAAGAGCCCAGATGCTCAAGTCAGGTCCCCACTGGCTCAGGGGCCTCCACCTTCATGGGGAGAAGGTCTGGCCATTCGGCTGAAGAATATAGACATGTCTCCTTCCCAGAGCAGAAGACAACAGTGCAGCCATATGGCAAAAGGCCTGAAAGGGTAAAGTTTAGGTGTACTCTGTCACCTTCAACTTACCTAAGCTTATCCAGGCTCCTCGGGTGCCATGTGTGGAGTGAGTTCAACTTCTCCAGGTACAATATCAGAGAGATCATTTACACAAACATCAAAGTATGTCAGCCCCATAAAGAAGTGCATCGTTTCCCCAGGGCAGGCAGGTGTTTCCTCCAGCAAACACATGAGCAAGGTGCCTGGGAACCTCAAGGGAGAGCCTTCTCAGAGCTTGGCTACACAGCCCCAGCTGACCCATCAAGTCCCTGCTGTTTCTTTTGTCTCGCCACACATGCAGAGTAGGTTGTGTCAAGAGTGTATGAGTGATTCCCTTGGGAGGCCATCTCCGAGGGACTGTCTGTACACCAGGGCCTAAGATGCAGACATAGCTTGCCCTTCTCGCCTGCTCTAGCTTTGAGTGTTGCCCACAGCCTGGGCTTCCCCATCCTTGTTGTGTATTTGTGATCGGTATACAGGTTAAGCTACCATCTAGTGACACTGAGGTAGCAGGATGTGTGGGGAGTTGCTGCTGTGGCCCCTGACTGAACACACTTGATGGTGTTACCTTCTAGACATTCACTTTTCTGGTTTTGCCGAGGTAGATTTGTCTTCCTCTCTGCAGCTTCCCACCGGGAAAGACATATGGCTCACCGCATGGCAGCAGAGTCTCGCTTGGTGGCCAAAATCATAAAAGCTCCCCTGTGGAAAACACCGAAGTGCCATGTCCATAAGTCAGAGTAGCCATAGCTGAACTCAGCGTGTGAGTCAGCATGTAAACCACACAGATCTGTGCCTTCAAGCACAGGTGAGGTTGCCTGAAGCAGAACGAGGACCCCTTCCAGGATGCAGGTCTATGTCATCCAGGGTCCCTGGCATGAGGAGAGACAGGGAGCAGAAAGGAGGACAGGTGGAGACAGCAGCCTGGCAGTCCATCAGAGTGAGCATTTTCATCAGATGTTTCTGCTATAAAAGCCTGCCTGGAACTGGCACCAACCAAGAAGGGCGTGTCTCTGCATATGTGGTAGGCAATGGTGTTTAGCACTCAGCATAGCTGAATCCAGGAACTCATGGTACCCTAGGGTGGGGCTCTTCTTCATCCCTCTCTGACCATCCTGGAGTAGGTCTCTTCCTAACTCCCTCTATCCGTCCTGCTTTCCTTCTCTTGCAACTAATTCTCTCTGCTTAGATTCCTGAGTGCTCATCTTACATCACTGCAAATAGTCCTCCCTGTGTAGTCAGAAAAGACAGTTCAGTTCCCTAGAGCTGAATCATTCCAGCTCCTGAACCCAGGGGTAAGAAGCAGGCAACCTGGGCTCTCTCAGGCTGAGAGACTAAACCATCCAGAGATCAGGAGCCCAGCACTAAGCAGCCACCCCTGTTGTTGCAGGAATAGAATCCTTGAAACACACATACCTGAACTACATACCATTCCAGTGCCCGAGGGAGAAGACGACAGTATGCAGACAGCCTTGCGCCCCAAGCCACAGGGCAGAGGGGAAAGACAGTGGAGTTTAAAGGAAATGGCCAGCCCTACCTACCATAAAACTTTGTGGATTCCCTAGAGCCATGATCCAGGTACATGCCACAGTCTTTTTGCTGGTGGATAAACTCACTCGCCCAGCAGCTGTGATTGAGCACAGCTACTCTCAGTGCAGGCCAAGCGGGTGTCTTCCTGATGAGGAGTGCAGGGATGGGGAAGGTCTCTGTGAATGCTCCCTGTGTAAGTCTGCCATGCTCCCAGCACACTAGAGGTGCACAGCACAGCTCTAGGTGCCTTGGCCCTGGGTCATACAAAGGACTCTAGCTTCCCAGGGGAGAATGCTTATCCTTCTGGGTGACTTATCTGATGCCACTGCTTTCCTAGTGGCACATGAGACCAGATGCTAAAAGAGCAACAATCTCCAGGGGCAAAGAACTAGACAGACTAGATGAAGGACATGGGGCTGGACCAAGGATGCTGTCCCCGGATGGGATGGATGGCTGTCAGGTGCTGCCATGAACAGTGTGGGGTCTCAGCTGTGGGTGGCTGAGCTGGCCAGAGACAAAGAGGGACTGATGAGTGGGAAGATAAAGACCCCAAAAGTGCTTTTACAAACGGCCCCAGCTTGTTTGAACTATATGCATAGGAATAACTCCAGCTCCTGGTGACCACAGCCAGAGATGGAAACCATTTTCCATGTCCACCCAGATGATCTCTTTTAGTGGGTCTGAAGTGACCTTGTGATTGCCACACCTGCCCTGACTCTAGTGATCTCTGATGGGCTGCTACCATGCTTTCCTAAACCCTTCAATGACCACCATCCCCTTACCTGTGCCCAGAGCCACGTCACACGGTAGGGGTTCTCCCTGCCTCACTGCATCCTCATGGCTATGGTCATCCCTCATCTGAGCCGTGTGCTGACATGGCTTGTCCACTCTGCTCTCTAGCCCCAGTGTGTGTGGTGGTGGGAAGAAGCTCTCATTCCCTCCTCTAGGCAGCCACTGAGAGCACAGCCAGCCCTTCGGGCATCCCCCTCTGTTCTCGGACAAAGGCACGAGGTCATTAGGGTGCCTCTAGAAACCTCATTAACCACGCTTACATCTCCCTTAGCTCCAGGCCTACACTCTCTGCATTGATCCAGCCATCCTAGCCCCTTCATTCCTCTGATGAGTGTCCCTGACTGTCCAGGACCTCAGCAGGTGCAGCCTTCTCTTCTGGGATGCTCTTATCCTCCTAGCCACACCCTGTTCACCTTCTGATCTGAGCTCAGGTGTGACTCTCTAAATAGACCTGCCAAGCCTACAGATGAAGTGGCTGCACATCCTCTTACCTGTCCTTAGAAGGCCTGTAGGTTCCAAACACCTGCTGCCCCTTGGGAAGCCTGTCCAGGCCACCTTGTGGTCAGCACCTGTGTCTCACAGGCCCACCGTGAGGAGTTTATAAACCACATGGGTTTGTGAAGTTGTAGTGCACATTGTTCTCATGGCTATGACCACCTGGCTGTCCCTAGAAGCCTTAGGCGAGTCACATCTGTAGACTTAGTTATAAACTTCCCTCAGTCCTGCATCAAACCAAGTATTTCTACAATCAATATTGAGTGTATGCTGTTTTGAGGGTATTTTTTTCCCCTTAGAATTCGGAAAATAGTAAATCACCATTCTCTGTGTAAAATGTGAGCTGAGCAGATGTGGAAGGTCCTGAGATTTTTCTCAGCATGCAGTTTGGGAAAGAGTTGAGAACTACATTGTGGGCAGGTCTCCTCCATGTCATTTGGACTCTCCATCTTGGTTCTGGGGCCACTGGGGAAGGACAGTGACCAGAACTCTCTGGAAAGATGTGTGGTTACACTGTCTTAAACCCTCCTCTTTCTCAGCTCCATGTTCTGCCCTTCAGGGTTAAATCCTGCCTTAACTCACTGGAATGGAGACTTAAGGGGATATGTTACTCTGAATTCTGAAGGGTAGGGCAGAGGAGGCTATATTAGAGAGGGAAAAAGACAAGGGTGCTGTGAGGAGAATAATGTCATCAGTGGGGAGGATGAGCTGGGCCTGTCGTTCTGATTAAGGTTACTATCATGTTACCTTTAAATGTGTTCATAACCTCCAATGCTTTGTCATGCAGATTATCACCTTTTATCCTTAGAGACACAGCCGGTTTGATCACCCATGTTTTTATGGAAGGGGGAATCAAATGGCAGAGCAATTAATTGGGGTTTTATCACATTTTGCTCCTGCCTACCCAGGCAGTACCCAAAGGGAAGAAGAATGTTGGATCTCAAGCTGACTGAATAGCAGAAGAATGTGAGATAAACTGGTTATTGTTACACTATGAAGCAATAAAATACCAAAGAACAAGGCACTCAGGAGGCAGAGGCAGGTGGATCTCTGTGAGGTTGAGGCCAGCCTGTTCTACAGAGTGAATTCGGGAACAGTCATAGCTTAACACATAGAGAAACACTAACAATCAATCAATCAAGACAAGCAAACCAAGAACAGTCTATTTTTGGTTATGACTGTAGCCTTTAACAGCTGAGCAATCTCTCCTGCCCAAGAGCAGTTTAGAAGTTATGAGCTAATAATATTATTGTTGATTCTGAGACTGAGAATTTGAGTCACTAGAAAGATCCTCTAGCTTCTCAACTTCAGCACACAGCCTGAGAGCTGTTCTTGGGCTGACACTGTGGAATTGGTTAAGATTCGCCAAGTGTTCAAAGCTGTCATGACCAAGAATACTGGCTGTCCTCAGTAAAGTGGCAGATGGACAATAAAAGGCCGATTTGCCTACTTGAACAGTGAAATGGTTGAAGTGCAAGGAAAAGAAATAATGTTCATGTTGTTTGTATACAGAGCAGCTGGCTCAATACACTGAGCTTTGTACCCCGGGAATGATTTCCAACCATTTGGGCAGCTTCCATGAGAGGCACATGTGAACATGTGCTTGTAAGTCTGTATGTCATCACCCTCTTAATCCTCAGGTCACTGAGCCTGCTGCTCTCCTGAGATCCCGGGAAACATGCAAGCACATGCATGGAAACCTATGGGTCAGTTCTCTCCATGCTCAGGCGGCTGAGGCCACAAGTTTAGGGGAATGTGGCTGAAAAGTAGCAATTCCACTTTACTTCCAGACCTTTCTTCCTGATTTTCTCTGTGGTGATGTTATGTTATGGTGTGTGAGTGAGTGTCTGTGTGCATGCATGTGTACCACATACATACAAGCATACTCATGTTTGTGTGCCGTGGCAGGTGTGTGGAGGTCAGAGGACAACTTGTCAGAGTCAGTTCTCTCTTTCCAACACATGGATTCTGGGAATTGAATTCTGGTTGTTAGAGGCTTGGCAGCAAGTGTCTTTGCCCACTTTACCAAGTGTCTCTGCCATTTCTTTTGTCCTATTCAAAAATTTTAATCATACATAATAACTCTACATATATGGGATGCAGTATTATATTTCTAAGTACATAGCTACATATATACAGTGGCAACGTAGTCAGGGTGATTAGCATTTGTGTCTTTGTGTTAGGACTATCCCGAATTGTTCCTTTGGGTGTTTTGAAACAAACTGCAGACCCCTGCCAATCGTAGCTGCCCTGTTGCACAACAGAACTCTAGCCCAACCCTTTTGCCTCACAGTGAGTTTGTATATGGTCAAATGTGTCCATCCTGCCCTGAGTTATCTTTCCTCATTTAATTCATGCAAGAGAAAGCTCCCTACGGGATCTGCTGAGTGCTTCCCCATGCTCTCTGCCAGTCTGTACATTTGCAGTGGTATTCAGCATTGTTTTTATTCTGACTTTGTTTTATTCAGCAATAATTTTTTATTCTGACTTTGTTAAGTTGATAATCAAAATAGTCACCCTATAGTCCAATTTCTTTCCACCATCACAGACATACTCATGTGTTTAGCCCACTGTGTGATTCTTTGATCTGCTTCTTCATGTCCCTTAACCACACATGTATAGCAAAATAAGCATAACTTGTGATTTCCGTTTATAGAAATTCTTTCCAGGGAGATAAGTCACTGACAATGTCTTTCATACAAAAATGTACACAGTATTTCTATTGTAGAATATACATCACACAATCAAAGGGCAATCAATACACTCCGTTAGGGTTAGAGAGATCATTCGCCTGTTAAGAGCATGTACTACGTGAACCCAAGTGTGGCTCCGTGCTGGCTGCTTTGATGTCAGCTTGACGCAAGCTGGAGTCACTCTGGTAAAAGAAACCTCACTTGGGCAAACCTATGGTGTATTTTCTTGATCAATGAATGATAAGTGAAGGTCTAGTTCACTGAGAGTGGTGTCACCCTAGGCAGGTGACCCTGGGTTCCATAAGAAAGATGGCTGAGCAAGCCAGCAAGCATCCTTCCTCCATGGCCTCTGCATTAGTTTTCGCCTTTAGGTTTCTTGCCTTGAGTTCCTGCTCTGACTTAATTTGATAATAGACTGTGGCAAGTGAAAGTGTAAGCAAAATAATACCCTCTTCCCCAAGGCGGTTGTTGGTTGTGCTGTTTTATCACAGCAATAGAAACCCTCACTACGACCAGTTCCCAGCACCCAGGTCAGGAAGCTCACAACCACCTGAAACTCCAGATCCAGGAGATCTGGCCTCCATCTTCCTCCTGCAAGACAAGAGGACCCTTGTAAGTGAGTGCAGATGTGGCCCGGCCTTATTCCTTGGAATCCAGAGGTCTGGATTCTAGGTAGTTACAAATTTACATGATGGAAACCTCCCCATGATGGCTGAAGAAAGGCCCTGCAATCAGAGTCCTTGCATTCACAGCTGCCTCCAATGTCTGTGGCTGCTGCCAGCACCCACCGTTCCTCTCATCCAGACGAGCTTTTCATATATTTCACTATGTACCATGTTGTCCACCAGGAGACTTAAAAGTCTCCTCTTGCCAAGTTTCTAGACAGCAGGAACGGAAAATTAGCTGGATGCCAATTCCACACAGAACAGAGAGTTTTTCAGTCTCTGGCACATCCCTGGTGACTCTAACTTGCCCTTCCGTGGCCTGTTGCTGAAGCCACACCTAGGACTAGAAGCTGCCTTTGTGGTTTGAACAGAGAATAAGGCCATCAAGAGACACCAGCTGGCCAGCACTCCTCAGTCATGGCTGGAGGGAACTTTGCTCAGCTTCTCTCTCCCACCTACAGAGCACATACCACCTTCGCTGTTTTCTTTGCGTATAATGTTCCAATAACATGAGTCAGCCATGGAGTGTTCCCTGTCGTGTTCCCAGCCTCAATAAAGATTTATTCAGATCTTGAGAAATTGATCAATTATCCAACCAGTCTGTTTCACACTAACAGATGGATCAAAGCCAAGGCCCTTTGTGCCTTCTGCCACATATGTCCAAGGTCAGCTATGAATGCAGCCCAACAGAAAAAAAAAAACTTAATTAAAACAGGATATTTTTATTCTATTTTAGTGGTTTTGATCATGAGTTTTTAGATGACAGTGTATTACAGTGTCAACAATCTGGAAAAACCTGCACATATCACAACATCAGCTGGCTACCTCAAGAGAAAGAGCAGAAAGGACCAGGAGGGGCAGCTAGAACCTTCACCACACCTGAAGGCAGCCTTGAACCTTGGAGACTTGTGTGAAATGACTGAGGGAAGCTTGAGAAATGTGGTCACTGACACTTTTAATCACTCTCCTTTTGTCTTTGGTGAGACATGCTGGGTTCCCTATGACTATTCAGTTTCCCCCCCTGTGGTAAACAGCTCTCACTTCAGTTAAACTGGCTATAACATAACTAATAAATTTGCTATAGGTATTTTATAGTTGTAAATGACCTTGGGGACTTTCCATTCAATATAGTCACAGATGGAAGAACTTTCTTAGAGATAACCCTTCCAGGCCCTCTTCTGAAGTGAAGGAGATTGGATAAAATAAGGGCAAGGGCCATGTCAAGTTGGGCAGCCAACAGCTGGAGACCACAATTCAGGTTCTATTTCAAGTCCAGGGTCCTTCCTTCATCATCTCTCTCAATGCTGTACCACCATCTTTTTTATTAATCATTAAGCTATTCAGTATGGTTCCTTTGGCATTGATTTTCCAAGACTTAGGGCTAATTGCACCCAATTATAGTAATTATCTCATCCCTGGTACCTCATGCAATTAGCTGCCTCTTTAGCTGTGTATGTCTCTTTCAGCTGAATGGCAACCAGCCTCAAAGCATGTGGCTATACTGTCGTTATGGTGTTACATAAGGTGGTTTTAGAAATATTAAAGGTGTACAGGTCCAAACACACATACTCACATACACACTCACACACTCAAACAGACACTCACACACACTCACAATGGAAGCTCCATTATTTACAACCCAGATGATTGAAATTAGTATTCAGATTCACATTGGCAGAGCTTTCTTCCATGAAAAGAGAAATAGTAGCTAGTGTCTTAGGAGTGTTCTATTGCCATGAAGAGACGCCATGACCACATCAACTTTTATAAAAGAAAGCATTTAACTGGGGCTGGCTTACAGTTTCAGAGGTTTAGTCCATTGTTGTCATGGTAGGAAGTAGGACAGCACCCAAGCAGACATGGTGCTGGAGAGGTAGATAGGAGTTCTACATCTGGATTGGGAGGTAGCAGAGCCACTGGGCCTAGCTTGGGTTTCTGGAATCCCAAAGCCCACCCTCAGTGACACACTTCCTCCAACAAGGCCACACCTGTCAAATAGTGGCACTCTCTCATGAGTAAGCATTCAAATCTATGAGCCTGTGGGGGCCATTCCTATTCAACGGACCACAGACACACAGGAAAGACAGTCCCTTTTTGACTGTCACTGGAGGCTCTGGTTGTTTCCCAGTTCCTGGTGCCTTCTTCAAGAAACTGAGAAAGATGCACACATAAAAGTAAAGCAGCAAGAAATTTTATTAAGAATGAAACACAAGTAAAAGCTTTAGATACTTTGCCAAGAGAGGCAGTGAGCTACCTGAGTGCAGGAGTGCTTGAGTGCCTCCATTATTATTTGAGGCTTTCTCTTTAGGGGATCCTAGAAAAGGAGGAGCTGGTTGCTAGGGGTGTAGCTTGGGTGGTTTCCTGTTTTGATTGACAGATGGATCCTATAGCTTTTCTCTATTCACATGTTCTCTCCCACAATGCATCTGATTTCAAGCACATGCATGACCACTTGTACATAGGCATGAGATGGTAAATAGGGTGTTCTCCCTAAAACTTCACTGAGAGGACACAGTTTGCCATTCTGCACATGCACTCAAAACCAGTCTAGGCTGTAACAGACAACTGTCTTTCAGTCCCATTGTGGTAGTTTGAATGAGAATGGCCACCATAGGCCCCTGTTCATGGCACTGTTTGGGAAGGATTAGGAAGTGTGGCCTTATTGAAGGAGGTGTTTCACTGGGGGCAGACTTTGAGGTTTCAAAAGACTGATTTACAGTCAGGATGTAAGCTCTCAGCTGCTTCTCTAGTGTCATGCCTCTCTTTCTGCTGCCATGCTCCCTACCATGATGGTGATAGATTTCTATCCTTATGATGGGATAAGCTCTCTTCCTCCTATAAGCTGCCTTGGTCGTGCTGTTTGTTCATATCAATAGAAACCATGACTAAGACAGAAGTTAGTGCCAGGAGTGGAGTTAGTTACTTTTCTTTTGCTGGAAAAAAAAAATCATGACCAAGGCAAATTATAAAAGAAATCATTTAATTGGGCTTACAATTTTAGAGGGTTAGAGTCCATGATAACAGAAGAAAATTATGGTGGCGGTAACTTCTGAGAGCTCACATCTTGACCTTTAAGCAAGAGGCAGAGAGGGAACACTGGAAATGGCTCCATCTTTTGAAGACTAAACGCCCTCTCCTAGTGACCTACCTACTCCAACAAGGCCACATCTCCTAATCCTTTCCAAATAGTTCCATTATGGCAGGGGGTGGAGGGACATCAAGCATTCAATTATATGAGCTAATAGCGCCATTCTTATTCAAACTAGCACATTCATAGATATCTAGGAATGTGTGTGAAGAAAAATGAGATGGAGATTCAGCCATAGCAACCTAACTCAGAAAGAAGAAAAACCCTGTCCATCCTTGTGCTATAAGACACAGAAGGGCCAAGAAGAGGGTAAATGATATACTAGAGCAGCTTGCCCAAGGAGAAATGAATGAGGGCAGCGAGAGATAAGCCTGTCCACAAGGAACCCGAGGTGGAAAATAACTGAGACTAGGTAAGTGATGGCTTGGAATCCTAAGCAAAGTTTTGCAGAATTTTATCCCATGGTCCCAGGAGGAGGAATAAGAGGAAATCAGTTTATGAAGAGCTGTTTGCTCAGCTGCGATACCTCAGTGCCTGTAGTCATTTCAATATGATTTCCAGGAGAAAGAATTGCGTACTCACCCATTTTCCTAACCTTATCACCAGAGCGCTTAGAAACGAGGAATAATGACAGGCTGTCTAAAGCATTTGTGAGACAATTTGTGGCTGCAGTGTCCCTTCACATAGGAGCCTTTCAGGTGGGAGGAGCTGAAATATGGGTCCTCAGAGGATCTCCTTCTCTACCCACTGCACAAAGCTTAGGGTCATTCTTGGTGCTGCTCTCTCCCTGTAAGGCTCTTGGCTTCTCAGGGTCTAAATACTCTCAGGTCCTGTTGCCCCTATGCTGAGTGCCACAGACCCACAGGCAGCACAGGCAGCGCCTGCCCTTCTACACCTGACGGTACTACCTGAATGCAGAGAAGCAAATGTGACGAATGCTCTAGCCCAGCGCTCCTCTCTGCAGCTTGCTCCTGAAAGCTGAGGCAGAAAGGGCCTTAATTCCCATCACTGCACATTTTATTTATGCAAAATACTAATTGGCTACAGCTTGGCTTGATTCAAAGAACCATTGCCAGCTGAATGCATAAAAGAAGCTCGAATTTAGGGGTTCATCTTGGGTAAGCCCGTAAGAACAGGTGCTTAAATTAAATTAGGACGTGTCCTTGCTTCTGGAAGTTTTCCAGCTTGTTTCAGGTTGAAGTGAACAAGTTGGGAAGCAGGAAGCCTACATTAAAAACTAATAGCTGAAGAATCTTCCAGACGCACCACGCTATATTTCAACATAAAACATTCACAGGCCTGAAAGTATAGGCCTTTCATCCCAACCACTCAGGAAGCTGAGGCAGGAGTAGTCAAAGTAGAATGCCAGCCTGGAGAGTTTGGTGAAACCCTCCAAATAAAAAGTAAGAGGAAAGCTGGGGTAGAGCTCAGGCAAGACCCTATGTTCAATCCCCAGTCCTTACTACAAACACAGGAAGCACAAAACAGTGTTTTCGATTTTCTATATTAAGCAAAATATCTTCTCAATATTTTTTTTAGAATTTTTAAAATAACAACAATAAAAAAAATCTGGCTTTATTTTCTTATCCTTTTTTCTGGATGCTGTGGTCTGCATACTCTGAAGTGCCACAGATCCAGATGCTGTGGTCTGCATACTCTGAAGTGCCACAGATTCAGGTGTTGGAAGCATGGACAGAATTGGCCAGGGCTCTGCACATAGGCTAACTCAGTGTGATAGCTCAGGAAATGGGCAAGTCCCTGGGGCCACCAGATCTTAAATCTGACTGCACATGAAAGTCACCAGAATGGACTTCAAACTGCTGGTGCCTGGATCCCACTCCAGAGACTCTGACTGGATGTATGGTCTGAGCACTGGGATTTTTCAAAGCTAACCAGTGTCACTCATCTGTTATATGTTGAATTCTGTGAGCCATCACAGGTACTGATTCTGTCCCCTCCCCTAGAAAACCAGTTATGCACCCAAGGTCAAACTCTATTCTGTGCCACAACGCAACTCTACCAGTGTGTTGCCATCCCCCTGAGGCCAGAGAATGGCCAGAGAATGGCCAGAGAATGGTACCGTCAGCCTGGATCCCAGCTGCTGCTTGCTAACCCATTGCTCTATCTGCTCCCTCTGTGGTCACATCTGTGGTGATGATAGTCATCCCCATCAGGCTCCTGCCCCTCTTCTCTGACCTCACGGACACTGGACCCACCCTCAATGGGAATGCATCTTGCTGTGTGCTTCTAACAAAGCATTATTCAGCAGCTCTCCATGGCTGCCAGTCTAGGCAGATCCGCAGAAACTGGCTCCCTGTCCCTTCTTTATTAATCCTTGACTCACAAGAATCTTTTCCTCATTTTTCCACCCACCTTGCCCACTTCAGAACTGCTCTATCTCTATGCTTTCATCCAACCCTCCAGTTTCTCGGTCTCTCCTGGTCCTTTGTGTTCGGATCTCAGCTGCGAACCTCCTTTTAGGTCTTTTGGCCTGTGGCTGTAACATAAATGAGCCTTGAGGACATTGTGCTGAGGGAAGTAAACCAGCCACAGAAAGACAAACACTGCTTGGCCTATGAGCAGCCATGAATGAACAGTTCACAGACAGTTGAAGCACAGTGCTGGGGGCCAGGGACTGGAAGAAGTGTGAGTGGCTGTGCTTTGTTGGGCAGGGCGTCAGCTGGGGACAGTGGAAAGACTTTGTGGGTGGATGATATGATGGCATGAGAGTACTTAGCCTAGGCCAAGACAGCTCTTGACTTCCCAGATTTCCCATGTCCCTACCCTGGGATAGCCCTTGTCAAGATCTCAGCTCCTCAAAACAAAGTGAGTATTATGGTCACATGAGTACTATCTCAACTCCTCAAAACAAAGTGAGTACTATGGTCCCTCCTACAACCATCCAGCCACATAACAAGCTCGGACAAGCACAAGCTACCCCTGTGAACGCTGAGCAATGTGAAGCTAGATCTCCAAGCCACTTGGCCTACAATTTAATCATCAGGAAAAACCACATTGCTGAAATAGGAATTGAATTCCAAGCCTCACTGTTCCAGCACTCAGAAATGTTAAGCCAGAAATTGTCCAAGCATAACCATTCGGATGTTAAATTGACAAACGATGGTAACATTGGGTGAGTTCTGCAGAGTGTGAGTGTCTTATCGATCCCTAAATATGGATTGTGTTGCAGGGGAATTAACCACAAATGATTCCATGACCACTTTTGTTCAATCGAATACACACAGCAGGGGAATGAAAGCCTGGCAATTTCAAGTTGGAGAATCCCTAATCCCACTGCTTGCTTAATTTCTGCTATTGTTTCTTCTTTCCAAATTAGATATTTATCTTTGAGAACAACATCTACTACTGTGCACATGTTGGGAAGCAGGCAATCCGAGTGGTCTCCACAGGGAAGGAGGGTGTGATCTACAATGGCCTCAGCGACTGGCTGTATGAAGGTAAGACCCGCAGGGTGAAGATGCGAGTGTGTGCCCGCTGGGGAGCTGCTGCAGTGGCCGGCTTCAGTTCCGAAATCTTCCTTCTTTCCTCTTTGACTTTAGTTATAAATTAAACTCTGATTTCTTGAGGGTTGTAGAGCTTCAGGGACTCATGGATGGTAGGTGTGAGGACGCACAGGTGGCTAGGTATGGGAAAATCACATGTGGCAGGTGTGGACACTCACAGGAGGCAGGTGTGGACACTCACAGGTGGCAGGTTTGGACACTCACAGGTGGCAGATGTGGTCACTCACAGGTGGCGAGGAATAGGGGACTCACCAACAGCAGGTGTAGGGGGCTTCACTGAGCCCATTGGTGCTTCTATGAAAGAAGAGGGGCTTCTGTGGGAAATTGAGTGTCCCCAGATGTGTGTGTTGCTCTACATCCGGGAGAGGGCAGGTGTTTTAGTTGCCTTGTTGGTGTGACTTAAGAAATAATTCATGTTGGCTCACAGTTTGAGGGTGCAGTCCACCACAGTGGGATAAGCATGAAGTATCTTGTCACCAAGGTGACAAGAGCACTAACTATCAAGTCACATTGCACCCACAGTCAAAAAGCAGAAGGTGAAGGATGCTGGCTCTCAGCTTTCTTTCCCTTTCTATGCAGTTCAGCACCTCATCCTAGGGAATGATGCCGCCCACATTTGGAGTGGGTCTTGTCACCTTAGTTAATCTGATTAGATGATCCCTTATAGATGTGGCTGAAGATTGTCTCTTTGGTGATTCTAAATCCGGTTGGGTTGACAATCAATTTTCACCATCACAACAAAATTGGGAAAGTAAATAAACCCTTCTAAAGAGCCTCAGCCACTCGGGCTGCTATAACCAAAGGTGACGAAAATGGATATCTAGACATTAAAATCTGTATTCCAAGTTTTGGGGAGTCTAAGTCAGGCACCAGAGAACAGTCTATGCCTGACAAGCACCCCCAGCTCACTGGCTCATTTTGATGTGTCTTCAAAGGCCAAGAACAAGAGGGTTTCCTCTTCTTCATCCTCTTTTTTTTTTTTTTTGAAGCAGAGTTGGAGTTTATTAAAATGCATTTTATTAGTTCTTTGAGGATTTCATACAATGACTTTTGATCATATTCACCCACCTCCTCCAGCTCTTCGAGATCCACCTTCCTTTTCCCTTCCCATCCAAGTTTGTGGAGTTTTGTTTCCCCCATCAAGGCCAATTTGAGCTGCTCAAATATTCTTGGAAATGTGGCCTTCTACTGGAGTGTGTAGGCCCACTTGGAGCTACATCCTTAAAGAAAACTTTGTTTCCCTCTGCCCGCAGCTGCCCACTGTCAATAGCTTCTAGGCTGGCTGTAGGGTTGCATGCCAATTCCCCTCTCTATACTGGAGTTTGGTCTGGCTTAGGTTTACAAGGTCTTGCGCACGCCATCATAACCACTGTGTGTTCGTATATCCAGCTTCCCTGCTGCGTCCAGGAGACACAGTTTCCTTGTCACCCACCGCCTCTGGCTCTTACACTCTTACTATTCTTTCTTCCTTGATGATCCCCAAGCTGTATGTCAGGGGCAAAGGTATGTCTGTTTTCTTTAGAGCTAAAAATTCTGCGCTCTGGAATTCTCTGCACCTTGGCTGGTTGTGAGTCCCTAAATTGTCATCTATAGCAAAGAGAAGCTTCACTGGTGGGGGTTGAGGAATGCCATGACCTATGGGTGTAACTGTAAGTCATTAGGAGTCGGTTTATTATGTCCATTTAGCAGAGTAATAATAGGAGATTTTTCTCCTAGAACCTCTTATCTGTCTAGCCATCGGTTCTCATATAAGAAAAAACAAGTATGAGTCCAAATGATTGTTTCCAGCTCCATCCATTTGCCTGAAGATTTTATAATTTCTTTTTTCTTAATAGCTAGGAAATATTCTGTTGTGAAAATGTACCACATTTTTATTATCTACTCATCAGTTGATGAACATCTAGGCTGTTTTCATTTCCTGGCTATTGTGAATAGAACAGCAATAAACATGGACAAGCAGGTAGCTCTATAATAGAACATACAGTTCTTTGGGTATGTGCCCAAGAGTGGTATAGCTGGGTCATATGGCAGATCTATTTCTTTTTTAGAAAAAGATTTTCATAGTGGCTGTAACAGTTTGCACTCCCTCCACCAGCGAGTAAGCCCCTTACCCTAGAACATGCAAGCATTTCTCATCATTAGAGCATGTGTGTGTGTGTGTGTGTGTGTGTGTGAGTGTGTGTGTGCACACTCGCTAATCACACCTGTGAGGTTCCACCTAGGGACTTCTGAACCTCCTTAAACCATCACCTGAGAGGATCAGGCTGCCACATATGAATCTGAGGACACACATAGCCTGTGGCAACTCCCAGCACTGTGCCACAAATGAGTCCAGGGAGGTAAATGGGACATGTGATCACTCCAGTCTGAGGTTGGCTGCTCCTTTAGAAATACAGAGGTAGACAGTGTCCACTCACAGCCCCATCCCTAGACTTAAATGGCAGTTTAAAGGTGGCTTGCCTCCTGGCCTGAGATCACATGCATATATGGTGATTTACCCCAAGTTGGGCTGGGAAGGATCAAGGACACTCTCTAGCTTCATGGGGCTGATGTCATTTCCTCCTAGAGCTATACGTTTCTCAAGCCTGGACTTCTGTCTAATGGGAGTACATGGACTGGAGGAGTGATAGGACTTCCCATCACAGCTCACTAAAAATCTCGACTTTCAGCAGATTGGGAGCACAGCCAGGTGTGCCATGCTCCCCATCTATCATCCTAGAGTTCTAGTCACCCCCCTTCCACGTCCTCCCCAGCACTCTCTTCTGGAGATCCCCCCCCGCTGTGTTTCTGTCTGATGGACAAGCTGGTACTTGCACAGGCAGGCCAGGCCAGGTCTCCAACAGTCTCCTGAGGGCCCCAGCTCTGCACAGAGCTCAGATCACTCCTGAGAACCCAGTTCCCAGTTGCCTTCTGAGACCTGGGAGTCAACTCTGAGACTCTGCCCCACATGACACCCTGGACCTGTCCTGAGGGAACTGATAGAGTGAAAGAGATGCTGGGCAGGCCTTCTCTGTGCAGAAATGGCCCAGGGAACAGCAACCTGAGTGCTCCCTAGCGCTGGGAAATGGTTAGTGCCTACTGTGAGTGGCTTCACCCAGCGTCTCCATCCCAAGAGGCTAGTCAGGAAAGCAGCCCCAAACCATAAACTTACCTCAAATATCAGGAGATATTCTTAAGATTTACTTGTCTGTGCAGAGACTGGATGTGGATTTTCAAGATGGTAAAGGGGTGGGCATCCTACCCCTTGCCTACATGTGACACCTTCCAAATCAGGATGGAGCCTGCTATCTTTCTTGCTGGGGGTGGAAAACTGAGTGGTTAGTGGCAAGGTTGTGGGATCACAAGAACCCAGACAGAGGTTCAGCTTAACCTTGTAAAGCTCTTTCACCTCCAAGAACTCACCATGTTCAAATAAGACATTGGAGGAACCCAGTGGGTTCCCCAGTGGGGCTGTGATCAGAATGGATTTAGCGCAACATGGCAACTGGCAGGCACTTAAGTGTCTTATAATTAAAAAAACTGTTATACTAACAGTGGCTGTATTCATTAATGTTGTTTTAACTTAGTCACTTATATTTTTATTGCAAAGGAAATAAGGTATTATCTGTTCTCATGTCATTCTGTTACTGTAATAAAGCACTCTGACCCAAAGCAAACTAGGGGATTATTGCTTACAGGTTAAATCCCATTGCTGAGGAAACTCAAGGCAAGAACTCAAGCAAAAACTTGAAGCACAGTCCATGGGTGACTACTGATTACTGTTCTGCCTTGTGCCTTTCTTAAATGCCCCAGGACCACCTACCTAGGGGATGGTGCCTCCCACAATCAGCGGGGCCCTCCTACACAAATTAACTATCAAAGCAATCCCTCACAGACATGCCCACAGCCCAGGCCTCAGCTGAGGCTTCCCTCTCAGTTGTGTCAAGTTGGCAATTAAAGCTAACTATGGCAATATATTTTTAAAAGATAAAGATTGGAGCATCAAGGCACCAGTTTCCAGGTGGCCGTTTTGCCACAGTATGGAAACTGTCTGTCCCGGACTTCATAGGAGGCCAGTGCAAGCTAAGCTCCTTGATGGCCACAGAAAAGGGCCTCAGCTCACTCTGTAACTAATCTTCTTAATAGCACCCATAGCCAGGAGGTTTGAAACAGCTTTCTCAGTATCTCCCAAAAAATAAAAAATTCATTGCTTTGCCATTCCAGTTAAGCTTTTTCTTAGCAAATCCATTGAAAGGATTCTTTATTTTCTTTGAGGCATTTACAAGAAATCATGTAGATATGTTAACAGAGCCCCAAATATTTTAAATCAATCTCTCAGTGATGGGGCAGCTTAATCTGCTTAGCCTTGTTCCCTGGCAGGTTCTATATGCTTATGCTCAGACTTCTGAAACTGGGAACCTGGGAGCCCTGGGGCAGAGAGTGTCCTTTTTCAATAACAACAGGACAAACTTAGAAGATTGCCTTGGCCTAATCAGTGACTTAACTGTTTCACGTTCAGGCTCTTCCTTCAGAGCGGGCTGCAGGAGGATGGGAGAACTCACCCTCAGAACACTTGCCAGGGGCCCTGCTTGCCTGGAAGGGTTAGTTCTTAGATACAACCAAGGCATAGTAAATAAGAAAAATACTGCAGTCTGCAGATTTATTGGCAGCAAGACACCACATTGATTTTTGTTTCCCAAAAACAGCCTCAGACATATTGAACACTTCAGAATGTTGGAGGCAGGGAAAGAAGAGGTAGGAAGCGTGGGGCTGCTCGGAATCGCCGTCCCTTGAGCACAAAACTCTCCTGCTGGTAGCTTACCAGCTGAAACCCAGGCTCTAGGCTGGCTGTGTGCCCCACACCATCTGCTAACTGATTTTGCAGGGCTTGTAGTGACCAGAGACTAATTTTCACAAACAAAATATGCATCTTTTGTCCTCTGAGGAAATGCCATGTACCTATGTGGGGTCATAGTTGAATAGAAAGAGAAAGACAACTTTATAGTATTGGCAGTTTTAAGTTTTACTGAACTTGGTTCTCTACAAACTAAATTTAAGGTGTTACTAGAATATTCTGAGGACCGTGAAGGAATGTTCCTTGAAGAATCTGTGCTTTGAGCAAGGCTTAGTAAGTCAAAATGTTCCCGATATGAGAGCATTTGAGCAGAGAGTTGTAATTATCCAAATTTTTACAAAGGTTCTGTTACCATGGTTACAGAGCTACTTGCTGCTCTTTATTTATAAAGTACTGTCAGCTCATTTTCATCCTTATCAAGTACAAAAGCTAACAAGGACCAACACAAAACTGTTGCTGGTAGTTTTCTAATAGCAAGAATTTAAGCCCCTAAATGTTCCTATTAAGTGATGAACCATCCATTACTCTACTACAAACCCAGCAGAGATGCTCAAGGACATGCCTGTCTCAGACAATGGTCATGTCCGGTGGCCATTAGATGGCCTGGGGTCTCCTGAGAATGGCCTCCCTCCCCTTGTATACAGGACTAGGAACTCTCATCCTAGTTCATCTGAAAGGACAGGGAGAGACCAAGGGACCATGAACTTGAGAAGTTACAGAACACAGCCTGGAGCCATAAGGAGGCTGACACAGCCCAAACCTCAGAAAGTGGTTTGGACAGCATTTACCTAGTTTTTTAAAGTCTGTTTTGGAATGGATGACATCCCAGGGCCGTCCTTACTAGTCCAGGGTGGTAAAGTGCTTAGAACATGGGGTCAGACCAAGAGACACTGTTTGGCAGGGCGAAGTCGCCCAAATGTGTGTGGCAGGAGCCTGATTACTAATGTTGGGACAGTGTGTGCTCCGTTGTGTCCTCTGCAGTTCTCTAGGAAACAGGGTAGAGGGAGGGAGCCTGCAGCTCTAAGGCCAAGGTGGTCCTCTTCCCCACCTACAGTAGCTACAGAAACACTGAACTTAGTGTTAACCTCTCTCCCTGGTTTGGACCTCCCGGCTAGACTGTTTCCTAGTCACTGGCAGCTGCTGTCTTTAGGAAACCAAAGTCCCCTATGATCAGTTGTAGAAATTCACTATTTTGAAAGCCATATTGTCTCCATCTGTGATGTCTAGAGGGGGCTGTGGGAGGAAAATTAACAGTGGAAACATCTGAACGCAATCAGTATTCACCAAGCTTTCTGCCCCCGAGGTGCTGCACAGCAGAGCAAAGGAGAAATGAATTAGCCATGTTTGAGCAGGAGGCCTAATGCACCCAGGATTTAATGTAACTGAAAAAAACAGTTTTCACTGCCTAACTCCAGTCTCCAGTTCCATATAGTGCCACTGGCCTCAGCTCTAAGTGCATAGTGACTATATCTTGTGGAGGCACAGAGGAAAGATGAGGGTTGTTAAGTAGAGGCTCATTCTGCTATGACAAGGCGTGGAGTGAGATGGTGGTTCTTTGCTCCTCTGCTTTCTCTGAGCCAGTGTCAGCTGGAGTCACGTGTTTAGGTTTTGCACAGGTCAGCCTAAAAGCAATGGACTAAGGCAGGGGGTCAAAATCAAAACATAGTGTAGAATGTGGCAGCCATATCCAGGGCTAAGACAACCAGGATCCTCCTCATCGCCATTCAACTGTCCTGTGGATGCCTCCTGTCTGTCCCTGAGTCCTATCAAACCCTTCCGCACATCACCTCTGTCCTCTGTTCTTGCCTTTTCATCCTGTCACTTCCACAACTCCAAAACTGAAATGTGGGCGTGTCTTCAGTGACACCAACTCATCTGCTTACACATCACTCTTTTTTTTTTTTTTCCTGAGATCACAGGAACACTGCTCCCTTCTGCTATGATGACACCATGCTCCCGTCTCGTCCAAGTTTTTTTTTTTTTTTTAAAGACTGCCTCATGTGATTCTTTAGTCCAAAGAATCGCAGTGCAAAGGAGCTAAAGCACAGAACATCTGTTCTGGGAGAGCCAGCTGTTTCTGTAAGGGACCAGATAATAAATTGCTTGACTTTGGCAGGTGATGATTTGTCGATTCTGTTATGACAGTGAATACGCAGCCGTATGTCCCAAGAAGACAAATGACACGGCTGTGTGCCCCCCCCCAAAAAAATTATGGACAGTGAAATTTGCTTCCATGTAATTCTCCCACATCATTAAATCATCACCCTGTTTTTCAGCTAATAAAAAACAAAGCCAACCCTAGGGAGTGAGTTGGGGGATGGCTCAGAGTATCCATGTAAATGCCAGCCAAGCATGGAGGCTATCTGTGATTTCAGCACTTGGGGAGTAGAGATGGAGTTGGGGAGATGCCAGTGAGCAGGCTAGCTGGCCAGGCTAGCTGAGTCAGAGGAGTACAGGTCATCAGACCTTGTCTCAAAATATAAGATGGAGGATAGTTGGGAAGGACAACAGATGTGAACATCAAGCCTGTGGGCACATACCTGTACATGAGTACCTTCCACATATGAACATACACACATGCATACACCATACATACACAGACACACACAAACAAACACTCATAGCATTTGTCACCCTTTGTCACTCAAGCCCTCTAGATCAGGATGACACTAATCCCTAAGGCCAATCAGGAACCCAGGCATCTCTTCCATCCCCCTTCACAGATACCACAGACTCACCATGGACAAGGAAATGTTCTGTAGAGACACAGGCTAGATAGTAGGTGCTAGGGCTGCATATGACGGGACACCTCTACTCATAACTCACTGTCTGAGTGTGCCATATCCCTACCCTGGGATGCCAGAGTACCGTGAAGCAATTGGTCAGGAAAAAGGACGAACAAGCTTGAGAAGCCATTCTGAACTGGTGTCCTTGTGTGTCTGTGAACAAAATACATGATGGAAGCAGCGTAAGAGAGGAACGGGTTGTGTGGGAGCAGGGCTCCTGGGAAAGCTTTCAGGCCATCACCTGAGGGAAGACATGGCTGAGAGGCTCCATCTGTGGTGGCAGAAGCATGAGATAGTGGCTGTTCACATCATTGCAGGCCAGGGAGCAGCCTGGGACCAAAGGCAAGTCTTCCACCAGCCAGGCCCAGCTTTCAAAGGATGCACTGCCTTCAAAACAAGGACAGACCTTCCCATTTCACATTTGACATTTCACAGTCAAACCCTAAGACTCTTCCCTGGCCCCGTAGGTTCCTGGCCATCTCATAATACAAAATGCAGCCAATCCAAATTTAAGAGCCCCAAGTCTTAACAGTCTCAACATTGTTGAAAAGTTCAAAGTCTCTATTGATATTCAAAACCATCTCTCAGCTGTGGGCTGCACAAAGTTAAAATTATCATTACAAAGGAAGAATTGTGAAGATGGCAAAGAAATATTGGACCAAACCCTGGAAGAACTCTCTTTTCAAATGTGTCTTTCAATTTTATGTTCTGGGACCATCAATGGCCATGGTGGTGTCCTCAAGACCCATTTTTTATGATCCCAGCACAAGTGGTGTGACTCTTTAGTGGCACTAATCTTTGTAACAGTGTCTTAGTTAGAGTTACTGTTGTTGTGATGAAAAAGCATGAAAGCATCTCATACATTTCTTTATCATCAAAAGGAGTGAGGGCTAGAACTCAAGCAGGGCAGGAACCTGGAGGCAGAAGCTGATGCAGAGACTATGGAGGAGTGTTCCTTACTGGCTTGCTCCCTTTGGCTTGCTCAGCCTGCCTTCTAATAGAACCCAGAACCACCAGCCCAGGAATGGAGCCACCCACCATGGGCTGGGCCCTCCCCCATCAACCACTAATTAGGAAAAAGACCTACAGACTTGCCTAGAGCCCAATTGTATGGGAACATTTTCTCAGTTTCGGCTCCTCTTCTCTGAAGACCCTAGCTTGTGTCAAGTTGACATAAAACTAACCAACACAAACAAGTATAGCCATTTTGTCTGTGCTTGATGCTTGCTTTAACTGCATTAAACACTCTTTTCCTGGCTCATTCTCAAATCCTACTCTGAGTTTTGTTGGGATTATCACTGTATATCTGGCTAAAGGCAGCAGTAATAACCATGCCAGATGTTATGAAAATGTTAAGAAAATGTCCTACAGGCTTACCTATGGCCCAATCGTATGAAGGCATTTTTCTCAATCGAGGCTCCCTCCTGGTTTCTGAGAGATTTGAAGCCATCATAGTGAGGAAGGCATGGCTGGGCATGCATCCATCTGCATGCAGTAAAGCATGCAGAAAAAAAACAAAACAAAAACAAAAATAACCTTTAAACTGTGGTTCACCAGGAAGCAGAGAGAGCTCTATAAGAACAATGCTGTGTGTGAAGCCTTCCAAGGCCCATCACTATTAATCTACAACCTCCATGCAGGCCCTGCTAAGGGCTCCACAGTCTTTAAGACAGCTGCACCAGATGGGAGCCAAGAGTTCAAAACCAGTTTGAGGGTGAGAGTCAGATCAAATGATAGCATTCACTGAAGAAGCCATCATTGTCGATGTTCTTGAAAACAATAAGCATCAAATCTAATGACCAAAACAGAAGATGGAGTTTCTGGAGAGCTATTGTGGGAATCTCAGAATCAATGGGATCCAGGCTCGGACTTAAGTGTTTCAAGGAACCCAGGGACTGGCTGGCTGGGATCCTGTTCTGGGGATATGTTAAGAGGGTTGCATTGCCTTCCCTGTTCACCAGTGGTCTAGTGTTCTGAGGTTGGAGGTGATTCATCCCCTACTGGGCTACCCAGACAGACATTTCCAGGGGAAGTAGGGTTTATAGCTTTCTTATGCAAAATCAGTTTGTTTCACACTTCAGGAATAATAGCCTGGGACAGTCCAGAGCTTCAGCTTTTATTAACTCTTCAGTGAGGAGGTGGAAAAATGCCTTGAACACCTTGTGTAAGCTTCTTCCTTGGCAACGATATATATTATTTTGTCCTCTGATTCCTTGCTTTTGTTCCTTTTTTTCATTCTAGAAGCTTCAGTATAGTGGATTATATAACTCTAAAGTCCCATTTCAATGTTTCATACACACATATATATATACCAAATACCATATACCAATACTATATATACACTATATACTATAGTGGATGTATAACTGCAAAGTCCCATTTCTAATGTTTCATATATATATAGTGGGTGTGACCCAGTAAGTGTCTTTCCAACTTCCAAAAAGAAACATAGTTATCATCTCTAAAGACAAGTAGGATGCCGTTCCCAGCAGCCGCATGAGGCACAGAAATGAGATAACTGCAAACTCCTGGTTCTTGGAAATTAAGGCCGCATCTACATTTGATACAAGCCAATACAGGCTTGGAGGGTTTTAGAAAGATTACTAATCACTTTGACTCAATATAAATAGATGGTTTGTTTGAATTTGTAAAGAAGAGCAATCTGAGGGAACACAGGAATAAGTCCCCTTAAGGTTTGAGAAATCTTGCTGACAATTAATTACTCAATCTCAAGAGCATTGGGTAAATGATGTGTGTTCAATGTTTATAGTTTTTTTTAATTACAGTTTATTCCCTTTATAGCCCACCTGTAGCTCCCTCCCCCTTCCCTTCCCACTGCCATCCTCCCTCTTCTCCTCCCATGACCCCTCCCCCAGTCCACTGATAGGGAAGGTCCTCCTCCCCTTCCATCTGATCCTAGTCTATCAGGTCTCATCAGGACTGGCTGCATTGTCTTCCTCTGTGGCCTCCTGAGGCTGCACACACACACATACCCAGAGGGAGATGATCAAAGAGCAGGCCAATCAGTTTATGTCAGAGAGAGTCCCTGTTCCCATTACTAGGGAACTCACTTGAACACTGAGCTACTATGGGCACATCTGTGCAGAGGTTCTAGGTTATCTGCATGAATGGTCCTTGGTTGGAGTATCAGTCTCAGAAAAGACCCGTGGCCCCAGATTTTTTAGTTCTGTTGCTCTCTTTGTGAAGCTCATGTCCCCTCCAGGTCTTTCTATTTCCCTCTTCTTTTATAACATTCCCTGCACTCTGACCAAAGTTTGGCTATGAGTCTCAGCATCTGCTTTGATACTCTGCAGGGTAGAGTCTTTCAGAGGCCCTCTGTGGTAGGCTCCTGTCCTGTTCCCTGTTTTCCACCTCTTCTGATGTCCATCCTCTTTGCCGTTCTGAATGAGGATTGAGCATCTTACCCAGAGTCCTCCTTCTTAATTAGCTTCTTTAGGTGTACAGATTTTAGTATGTTTATCCTATAGTATATGGCTAATATCCACTTATAAGTGAGTATATACCATTCTGCTTCTGGGATACCTCACTCAGGATGATCTTTTCTAGGTCTCACCAATTGCCTGCAAACTTCATGATTTCCTTCTTTTTAATTGCTGAGTAGTATTCCATTGTGTAAATGTACCACAATTTATACATCCATTCCTCAACTGAGGGCCATCTGGGTTGTTTCCAGCTTCTGGCTATTACAAGTAAAGCTGCTACAAACATGGTTGAACAAATGTCCTTGTTGTGTACTTGAGCATCTTTTGGATATATGCCTAGGAGTGGTATAACTGGATCTTGAGGAAGTGCTATTTCTAATTGTCTGAGAAAGAGCCAGATTGATTTCCAAAATGGTTGTACAAGTTTACATTCCCACCAGCAGTGGAGTAGGGTTCCCCTTTCTCCATCTCCTCTCCAGCATGTGTTGTCACTTGAGTTTTTGATCATAGCCATTCTGATAGGTGTAAGGTGAAATCTCAGGGTCATTTGATTTGCATTTCCCTGATGACTAAGGATGTTGAGCATTTCTTTAAGTGTTTCTCTGCCATTTGATATTCCTCTATTGAGAATTCTCTGTTTAGCTCTGTACCAATTTTTTAATTGGATTACTTGATCTGTTGCTGTTTAACTTCTTGAGTTCCTTATATATTCTGGATATTCGCCCTCTGTCAGATACAGGGTTGGTGAAGATCCTTTCCCAATCTGTAGGCTGTCATTTTGTTCTGATGACAGGGTCTTTGCTTTACAGAAGCTTTTCAGTTTCATGAGGTCCCATTTATTGTTGATCGTAGAGCCTACACTGTTGGTGTTCTGTTCAGGAAGTTGTCTCCATTGCCAATGAGTTCAAGGCTCTTTCCCGCTTTTTCTTCTAAGAAGTTTAGTGTGTCTGGTTTTATGTTGAGGTCTTTGATCCACTTGGGCTTTAGTTTTGTGTAGGATGGTAAGTATGGATCTATTTGCATTTTTCTACATGTAGACATCCAGTTAGACCAGCACCATTTGTTGAAGATGCTATCTTTTCTCCATTGTAAGTTTTGGCATCTTTGTCAAAAATCAGGTGTCCATAAGTTTGTGGGTTTATTTCAGGGTCTTCTATTTGGTTCCATTGATCCACCAGTCAGTTTTTATGCCAGTACCACAATGTTTATAGTTTTAAGCCTTTTAAATTATGCATCGGTTGCAGGAATAAGATAGATACATCTGCACCTTGGAGAAGCATGGAGAAATTTAAAATCTACAGTAGATACACCTGATACGTAGTGGCACATAAGCTGGACCTGAGCCTTAATTATTTTGTCCACTGCTTTCTTGCTTCTTTGAGCTTTTGTTTCTTTTTCTCATTCTAGAAGCTTCACTGTAGTGGACTATATAACTCTGAAGTCCCATTTCTAATATTGGTTTTCCTTGTCTAATAGTTCCAGGGACAACATGATGTAATGATGGAGGTCTATGCTCATGCCTCTTGGTGTTAGGAGTGTTCAGCTGTCTCTAGTTCTACTGAGCCACTCTGGAGGCAGAAGTGTCCTCTGACCAGATAGACCTGGGCCATGTACAAGGTACATGGATCTCCTATGAGGTGCTGAGCAGCCAGGTGTAGAATTCTGCCTCCACAGCTCCTACAGAGTCAGTGCTAACTTCTCCCGCAGGAAGGACCTGTCCTCTCTTTCTGCAGAAACAAATACATCTGGCAGTCAGTTTATTAAAAGAAGAGAAGATAGCTCTGCAGGTGCCAACCCCGTAAGGGACTGGAGTTTTAAACAGATGTTACTGGAGGACACTTCTGGGAGAACTGAGGCTCTGTACCACTGGCGTTCTGGCACCATGCCTACACTCACTAGGACTGTCTCTATGGATCTTCTCAGAACCACACTTTTAACCCCTTCTGCTGAACATAGCCATCTATTAAAAGTGACACCTTGTCCACCACTGTGTGGCCCCCCGTTCTGTGTTTCTGCCCAGTAAGAGGGGTGAGAAATTTAGGTAGCAAGATGCACCCCTGGAAATACAGGAGGTACTTACTGTGACCCTTGTTCATCTAGAATTGCATTTCAAGTTTCTGCCAGGATGCCAGCCTCTGATTAGCCACTGGGGTTCAGCAAAATGGATGCTTGGTGAAGAGGAAAGAGGAAAAGGAAGAGCTGGGCATGGTGGTGCACACCTGTGATCCCAACACTCTGGGAGGCAGAGGCAAGTGGATTGCTGTAAGTTCGAGGCCAGCCTGGTCTACAGAGCAAGTCTAGGACGGCCAAAACTACACAGAAAAACCCTGTGTTGGAAAACAACAACAACAAAAAGAATCAAGGAAAAGAAAGAGGAAAGGGAGATGTCAAGGATCCTTCCCTCAATGACAGTGGGAACTCAACCCAACTAGGAAGCAAAGCCAAACCACATGTATCAACTTCTGTGATCACTCAGGGGTAGTGCTGGCATTTGTCATCTCCAGGGCCCCAGCTGTTGGCTGTAATTCCTACCATGGAAAACAAACACCTGCACCTGTAAGTTATGAAGTTTATGTAGCAAAAGATGGCATTTTACCACACCCTAGCTACAAAGCACACATCCCCAATTTATTGACACTTTGGGGAAAATGATATAGTCTCACTGTAGAATGAAACTAGAAAACCAGGCAACTATCAATCCAGTAATCCAAGAAGTAGCCTGCCAAAAAAAAAAAAAAAAGTTTTTATTGCTCCATGCTTTCTTCTAGCAAGGTATTATCAGGACATGTTTTCCAAACTCTTTCCATATGTGTCTGTCTGTTATTACAGCTTTAGATCTGGGATCTTGGGAAGTGTGAGCCAACACAAGCTTCTCCTAATACAGAGATGTAAAAACAAAGAGGGGAAATTTGGCTTTAAAATGGTTGTCCCCATGTCACCCCATCTTGGAGATCACACAGCTGTGCTAAGCAAAATTTGCTTCCTCCAGTGGGGGCCACTGTGCTGGTTGCCCCAGCTCTGTTCACAAAATCAGAGATTCTGGCCAATGACCAGTTCTCTCCATGTCTGAGCATTTGGGAGACTCTGGAGAGGATACAGGGGATTCTAAGGGACCCTTGGGCCTAGGAACACAGGGTACTCCTAAGGTTGGATCTCTGCTCTAGCAACGTACTCAACATGTCAGTCTATTGCTCCTCAACCAAGCTGAGCTTCCCTTCATGGTCTACAGAGGGCAAAACATGACATTTTGAATGGCTATGACCATGTGGAGAGAATAAGGCAGAGATGAGTGGGGTATGGGAACAATTGCCAGCTGCAGCTCAGAGCACCCCACGGTACGCCACAGCATCCCACAGCAGCCCAGGTGGAAACGGAGATCCTACTCTGGGCTCCAGTTCTATGACTTTTCTTGAATCTTGCTGACAACTCCAGGGTTACAGGGGATGTGATTTTACTGTCTCCCTTCCAGAGATTTCCACACCTACTCTCTTCATGGGAGTGTGCAGCTGAGTCTGGAAAGCACATCATGAGGGACACACAGAACCAGGAGGGGTTTGGGGGAGCGTATAGCAGGACCTTTGAGTCTGCTGGACCCAGCCACCTGGTCCTAGGCCTCCATGCTGCCTCCACTTCCCATAGTAAACAAGTCATGCGTGTGGGCACTGAGATCCCAGAAGGAGGGAGGGGTGGAATTCAGTGGTTTCAGTACCTGCTAAAAGGAGACCCTGACAGGCCTAACGTGAGGGTGTCAATCTTGTTCTTGCCTTTGGAATTTCAAGTTACTGTGTAGGAGAATGACAGGGATCCTATATGCAGTGAGTGACTCTTCAGCGAACTGTCCACAGGTCTCTGAATGTCCCTGGTGATACATAGATGTCTGGAAATGTGGAGACTTTGCCGAGCATATGCAAAGCCTTAGCAGATTCCTCACAGGCCTGCATACAACCAGGGATGATGCTGCCATCCCAACCCTTAGGAGGCAGAGGCAAAAGGATCAGAAGCTCAAAGTCACTCACTGGTGCATAGTGAGCTGGAGGCCATCCTGGGCTGCATGAGGCCCTGTCACAAACTCACAAGAGGATTCAGGCCAAGCCATGGACTTTAGCTCTGTAGAAGCTGCTCCAGAAAAATCCTCACTAAAGTTGTCCCCAGTCATAAAGAAGAGTGTCTGTTGCCACTTCCCCACACCTGCCAGTGCTTTAAAAGATAACTAAGACATCCATATAAATGTCCTTGGATTTGCCCCACAGCATGTCTGGCCTGAAAGGTGAAGATCTGTAGGAAAAACCAAAACAACCCTAGCAAAGGAATGAAAGCTAGAGATGCTGCCACCTGGTGGCTACCTTAGGCATGTGCAGAACAGACTGCTGCTCTCAGGGAGTTGATTTGTGAGAATTTGCCGAACTCTGATGATAATGAGCCTTGCTAGCAGTGTGTAATATGCAAATAACACAGTGCTGATTAGCATGAGAGGTTTCGAGCCTTGCCGAGGTAAAAGCTGCATTTGCCTTCTGGCTTGATGTTCTCTGATTTCTTTTTTAACCCCCATTAAATTCTGCTCCCGGCACCTTGGATAATGTATTTAGTGGCAGGAGGAGGCAGCAGATGCAAGCAGGAATAAATAAGATTTTCCATATTTAGAAGGAGGCCATTTATTTCTGCGTACAGATCTATCAGGCGTGTTATTTATGTACTTTGCAATTTTTCTTGGACCCAGATTTTGCAGGGTGCTTTGGTGAAAGTACAGGCCGTTGCGGCAACAGTTGAGCTCTTGGCGCTGTTCCCGCAGGATGAGCCTAACTCATGTCCCTGGCTCCGCTCTATTTGGGTCTGTCTCTTACCTCATTAAAAGATAACAGTGTGCGGTGCCGAAGCCAGGCAGGCAGATGGGGTCTCCTGTATTGAGTGGGAAAGCGCAGATTAGCTGTGGACACTCTCAATTGCACAGAAACAGAAAGCCAGGGACCAACCATGCTCTGCCCAGCCCTGTCCTGTGACTGGGGGTGACTGGCTCAGGCTCCTCCTACATCCACCCCCCAGGTCACTCAAAGGATTCTAATAGTATTGCCACGTATCTGTGGCTTATAAATGCTCACTGACAGTAGGAGAACATGTCCTCTAGGCTTACTGTCTCTTGCCCTTCCCTTGTCTCATTACAAAGAGGCTAAAGGACATAGCCATGCAGCATTTGATTCAAAGCTGGTGGGGTTGGGGTGTAGATGGGCTTTTGGATACTCGGGTTTTTGCAGCATTTAAACCCAAAGAAGGATGCTTAGGCAAAGAGCGAGCCTCGTGCATGTCGGTGTTTGCAAAAGTAACTGGAGAATGTTCTAGAGTTTCAGCACTTGAGGCAGGAGAGAGGAGGCATGACTCCCTTGGAATCATTCTGTCTTGGACCTGTGTTCCAAAAACACTCATAAGATTTAGGTCTCAGTAGCAACACGGGCTTTCCCGCTGTTGCTGTGGGGACCATGGCCAAGCACAGGACCCCAGCCTGAGGGAAGCCCACAGCAGTTTGCTGTGCGAGGGCTTGGAGGGTAGCAGAGGAAGCAGCAAGAAAACCACCGGCGGGTTAGCTGGCTTCTTAGGAGCAGGAAGAGCTGATTTGGCTGGTGTCCCCCTAACTGGTATGAACCCCGTCTCGGTATTTAAATGTGGATCCATGCTATCTTATTCAGGATGCTGATGAGTTTATTTTGCCAACTGGAACTAATAAAACCTGAGGCATATTTGAACTAGCTTTCTTTACCTTTGGAGGATGTTGCCTGACAGGGGATGCATTGAGGGCGATGAACGGTCGTCATCTAGGACTGTAGGAAACCCAGAGCGTGGCCAGGTCCAAACCAAGAAATGTATAGTTTTGAATATGGTGACTAGGCCAGGGGCACTTTGGCTAATACTCTAGGTTCTCTGGCTTTGCTCTATGCTGCATTTGGTGTTATCATGGAGAAAGCACGGGGTAGAGAAGATGACCTCAACACAGCAGCAGCCGGAACAATGATGGGAATGTTGTATAAATGTGCAAGTGGTCTTCGAGGAATAGCACGCGTGGCCTGGCAGGGCTGACACTCACCAGTCTCTACTGTCTAACAACTGGGAGCGCAGGAAAGGTTCCCTGCTCCAACAGTCACTCTGAAGATTTTGCCACCGTAGGAATGGGAGACACTTCCTGGTCATCCAGATCAATTTTTTAACAAGTCAGTCTGGAGTCGCTTCCTCTCTTGTACCTACAATTACTTTTGAACAATTGGAGACTCTGATTTGCTGTGACAAAGTTCATGGATAGTTAGCCTGGGCTACACTACTTACCCTTAAGTGAGTGGAAGCCAGACCCTTTGGCAGCTCGCTGAGTGTTTTCTTCTCCTCTGGAGATGATCTTGCACCTGTTTTCTTTCCCACCCTCAAACTGCAAAACCACCTGCTCTCCAAATTCAGGCCATGGTTATTTTCAACACTTTTATCACCATGTTTATTCTCTTAAAAATCTAAAACTTGTGTTGCCCTGTATTCCAAACAAAAGGTGAAAATAGAACCAAAGTTGGAAAAAAAAAAAAAAAGGATTTAGTTCTCTCCACAAAGTCCCCAGCATCCCCCCTGGTCTTCTGGTCTGTTGGTGAGAACATTAAAGCCCTCTGTTGTGAGAAGACCAGCTCTGGGTTGGGAGCGGGACACAGCCCTGATGCAGCTCCTACCTTCCCTGACTTTCTTACTGGCAGGTGAGTCAGGGGCTTAGTGGCAGTGTCCCCCCACCATGAGATCCCTATCGCACCCCAAGTTTGGCCGTCCCATCCTGCCTAAGACATGCCTGGTAGAGGTCATTGTGCTGAAAGCTCATCGACGCCTCCAGAAGCCTCTGCCTGGGGCGATTTGTTTATACAGTAATTCTGGTGGCCAGGGTTACTTTAGTCTCTTTGGCTGGATCATAATTAGCCAAAAAGTGCTGGGGGCAAACCCTTCCTGCACAGTGCAGGTTTTAGAATCTTCTGGGCTATTTAGATTTGAGCAAAATAGAATTCACTCCAGCTGTTCTTTCCACTAGAAAAATAAGTTGGTGTTTTCTGCCAACTATCACAAAACAAACAGAAAGTTTATTGAAAAACACCACATAAACACCTGATCCTATGAAACACAACTCAATATTTGTCTTTCCCTTGGAAATGACTCCCCAGGAAAGCAGGAACACCAGACATGGGCAGCCCCTTCCAACTCAGGCATAAGTCTCATAAAACTGGAGCAATGTCACTTGATGCTGCTCCCTCAAACTTTGCAGTGGTTCCTGCATCCCTTACCACCGATGGCACTAATCATCATTTTTGTAAGTGTTCTTGGAACAGAAAGTATGAAGAGGGGATGGGAGACATCGATGACAATCTAGCCTTGCAGGAAACAACAGGGGTATTTCGGGCTTCCTCTCAGAAACTATCCATCAGCACAGTCATACTTCTGTCCTGTCTGCCCAAAGTGAAATGTCCATCTCCCCTCCATGCTTCATTAGAAGCCACAGAAGGTTCTAGAATTTCAGCATTTGGAAGAAAAACAGAGGGCACATGGTTGAGCTGAGAACCTCAGCTTTTGCTGCTGCTGCTTCTTCTTCTTCTTCTTCTTCTTCTTCTTCTTCTTCTTCTTCTTCTTCTTCTTCTTCTTCTTCTTCTCCTTCTTCCTCCTCCTCCTCCTCCTCCTCTTCCTCTTCCTCCTCCTCCTCCCCCTCCTCCTCCTCCTCCTGCTCCTCCTCCTCCTTCTCTTTCTTTTTTTCTTCTGATTTCTTGAGATAGGGTTTCTCTATGTACCCTAGGCTGACCTGCAACTCTCTCTGTAGACCAGACTGGCCTCAAACTCAGAAATCTGCCTGCCTCTGCCTCCTGAGCACTCAGATTAAAGGCATGTGCCAGCATGCCAGGGTCAGTGTCAACTTCCTCTCAGGATACATTCCCTGCCCTCTGAAGGAAGCAGCTAGCAATGCAATTCAATACAATGCTACACAACCTCCCCAAACCTCCCCCGG